>NC_092343.1:40543437-41153125 GCF_046630445.1 Rutidosis leptorrhynchoides
AGATACATGGTGATGATTTGGTGAATGCAACGTTTCCTTGAAAAATATGCCATGTATGACTCCATGCACATAGCTTGTCTAACATATAAGCAAACAGCGGAAGACTTCTAGAAACCTGAGAATAAACATGCTTCAAGTGTCAACACAAAGGTTGGTGAGTTCATAGTTTTAATATTACACATAATCCGTATATCAATGTGGATTTACAAAAGTTCAGTTGTTTTATTCAAAACGTTTATCAATAGGTTTTACATAAAAGGTGGATCACAAGATTTCAGTTGTTTCATCCAGAAACGTTTATCAAAATATTCTACGAAATTGAGCACCCTGGTAACTAAACTTTAACGTTTATATAATTTGTACCCTTTGTATAATCATCTTAATAATACACGCAAACCAACGTGTACGCTTCTCAAATAGCATACGTCCGTTAAAAGGCTAGTGCTCTAGCTCGGACGGGGATGTCAAGCCCTATGGATCCATATACTACTACTCGCGCCCACCAGTTCTTATAACTAGCAGTTACTAGTTACCAAAGCTAAGGGATTTTCGGTTCAAACTCAGTGTAGAATTTAGTATGTACTTGTATCCATTGCGTTTAAAATAAAGTGCATGTATTCTCAGCCCAAAAATATATTGCAAAAAGCAATTAAAAAGGGATCAATGAAACTCACGCATATAAATATTGTATATCGGTTAATAAAGCATTTGCATGTTTTCTCAGCCCAAAAATGTAGGGATTAAAAGGGATCTTATGAAACTCACACAAAATCAGTTTTAGTATTTGTATCCATTTAGTAAAACAGCGCATGTATTCTCAGTCCCAAAAATATATATAAAAAGGGAGTAATGAAACTCACACAAAATCAGTTTTAGTATTTGTATCCATTTAGTAAAACAGTTTATAAAACTGCGCATGTATTCTCAGCCCAAAAATATAATTTGAAAAAGGGATCATATGAACTCACTGTTTAATATTGATATACAATATTGCAGGAAAGCACGTAGACGCATCGGAGATGATAAACACGAGGTTTGATTCACAAAAAAATACCCCCGAACATTACCCATAACCTCCTTGGCAATAACCCATAATTTCTTTAGCTCTAGCTTGCTCGAAAACTCATTTTGAAAATTACTTGGACAGCACTCCGTCGTAATATTTTATGTACATTATTATTTTTGTATCGCAAAAATAATAACACTAATAATAAAAATAATAAGATTAATAATAATCTTATTATTAATAATAATAATAATAATAATAATAATAATAAAATAAATAAATACGGAGTAAAAATAATATGTGTGTGATTTATCTGGCCAAAACTCGAGAATTTATAGCACTTGGCCTGAAATCTGGAGTCATGCGACTCGCATGGAAATGGCCTTCTGGCCATGCGACTCGCATGAGGACCAGGGACAGCTCACATTGTTTTGTAATTTAGCTCGTCGACATAATTAATTATTAATATAATATATATAATTTAAATAATTAATTATATATTATATTAAATTCACGTGCATAGTTGACTTGTAATTTTTGTTCCGATAAGTCGTACGTCATCACTCGACTTATGTCCCGGTTCTGGTTTTTCGAATGTCCTTTCGTACGCTGAGAAAACTTGCATTTTACGTTTCGTGACACGTACCTTTGTCAAAATATAGCCTTAAGTTATCCATAAAATATACCACTGTAGCAAAGTCAATTTTTACTGTAGCAATTCACTGTAGCAAAGTTAATTTCACTGTAGCAAATAGTGATTTTCGAAAACACTGTAGCATTTTGAGTAATGTGGCAAATTGGAAAACACTGTAGCAAATTAGTGTTTTACTGGTTCATCTTAAACGCTTTATTTAACTTATCTAAATATCAATCGAATCAATAAACGAATGTTACTATCGTTTATTATATATATGTATATATCTTTTTAATATACATAAATCAATTTTTAAATACACATTGGAAGTTATTTATAAATAAATTTTAATAATAAATATCTCAACTTATCATATATATTCAAATAGATATTTAAACCAATAAGTTTAATGTACGGTATCAAACAATTAATACATTGTTACCTTTTCATGTTATAGTATATATGTATCTGTTTACATATAATTGTTCGCGAATCGTCGAAAACAACCGAAGGTATTTCAAAAATTTTGAGATTCAGTTTTACAGACTTTGCTTATCGTGTCAGAAATGTTAATCATACAAAGATTAAGTTTAAATTTAGTCAAAATTTCCGGGTCATCACAGTACCTACCCGTTAAAGAAATTTCGTCCCGAAATTTGAGTGAGGTCGTCATGGCTAACAATAAAAATGTTTTCATGACGAAAATGTGTTGATAAATAGAATTTTTATCACCGTTGAATAATATGGATAAAACAATCCAATTACTCGAAGCGTATGAGAGAAGTTATCGTAATAGAGTGAAATGGAGAATAGAGATACGTTTTAACTCTTGACGTAGTAACGATTGATTTCCGGAATTTAAGCAATAGAAAATCTTCATAATCTAAATAAGATTTGATTCTTCGGAATTTGCGGAAATTAGGATTTTCTTTGATTAAATGTGTAATCTGCCTCGATTGCTATGTCTGATATTTCGCTATAAATTGACCTCTTCCGTTTCATTTATTTTCACCACTCCTACTTTCTTCTTTATTATTTCATACATCCCAACAGATTGTGAAAATGCTTAATCCAGTTCTGATTCTTGATATTTTCCTGGCTATCGTATCCTTCATTCTTCTTTTTCATCTACCACCAGAGGAAGTTATTTTCTTCTACTATTACCTTGGGGTTATAGTGTTTTTCATTCTCCCGTGTCTTTATGTTGCTATACGCATTGATATACACGGTTTGTAATTTCGGGGTTGTTATCGGGCTTTATATTCTCCATTATATTTCGGAGCTTCAAGCTTTCGTTTTCTCTTCCCGACCTTAAGTCAAGCGAATAATGGTCCAGAATTCGTAGGTATGAATTTCAGAATAAACATAATTAATGTTCTACGAAAGAAACGGTAATGGCACAATCTGACTTGTCAAATTACCAGAATATCCGGAAAAGACCGAATCATCAAGAAATATATTTTCTTGATATATTTAGAGATTATATAGAATGAAAGATTTATGTAACATGGTTTATGATGAGGGTGTGATCTGTGAACCTTTGTCACGTTCCATTAGAAACTCAACATGACTTACTGTAATATAATCACGTTGATCAAGTGTCATTATATTATACTAACTCATGCTTCAGTTCCCAACATTACTTCAAAACATCCATTTTTTTTTCGAATTTTTTTTTAGATTTTAGAAATTAAAATAGTTTCTTTTATGATGTAACACAGATAGCGCGAAGAGGTAATGATTTCAGATAAGAATGGTTTAAAAAAAATATCTTCAGAAATATGGAGGATATTTATAATGGGAGATACGATGATATCTTAGAATATTTAAGATAAGATGATGATGAAGAATATTGTCCGCAAAGGTTTTAGTGTAAGGAGCAAGGTATTCTTTAATGATTTAAGCAGACTCTGAATCATTTGGATTCTTTGAAGGTAGATTTAGTCTTTGTGATTTGTCCACAGCCTCCTTCATGGTCTGCTCAATCCGTTTTTCAATTCCAAACCTTCTCTTTTTCTCTGCTTTACCACCATACTATTCTTTATCATCAAACTTTTGACTGTTAAGGTCGTTTACAGTTTTTGCTGCTTCATCAGCATTGTTCCAATTTCAGAGAACTAGTTTCATAGTTTGGGGTGTTTTTCAAAAACTTCACATTCGAAGTATGTAATTCGAGGAGGTAGACGTTATATGTACACATATAACTGTTGGCGTAGACGTGCTGCAAGATTTCAAAATACTGATTGCAAATTCCCGATAGTTGGAATGGCAACTATTGTTACAAGATGTGGATGAGTACATGATAGGGTTTCAATGTATATATAGTGATTTTCGGAGAGTTTCAAATAGCAGAGTGACGGAGTCGCTGGTACATTTACTGCTAATATGGTGGAACATAAAAGGTTCCCCAGTAAAAAAAAAACGTATATGCCAAAGTTATAAGTCTGAAAGGTCGCCGTTGACTAGTTGAATGGGTGATAATACTGGATACTTTTAAAAAGGAATTGCAAGGTTACTTTCAGTAATAATAATGCCGAAGGATTTATCACAGATACGTGTTAAAGTTTTACTTAGGTTTCGAGAGCTTTCCAGATATATGATTATAAGTACAAATCTTTCTTCTCGTAGATATCGTGTAGTTGGTTTGTCTTCTCGTTTGTTCATTAGTTGAAGTGTTTCCAAGAATTTCGATGGGTTTGAACGCAAAATATAATCATATGATGTTCTAGTACTGTTCTGAATTCAAAGCATGGGTTTCGAAGCATGGTTTTGAAAGATGTAGGAATCTAAGAGTGATGTTTTTCGTTTAATCTTGACTTGGATTCTGATCTATCGAAATCAGAATATGAAATTGAATGAAAATGGTTATTCTGCGATGAACAGATACGTATATCTATAGGTTTGAGCAGTATAGTTAATGATTGCTGAATCAGAATTGAAGAATGTATAGTGTAACATATTAATGTGGAATTTATATATTTCTAGGGTATTACCTACCCGTTAAAATATTCTCATCATTAACAGTTTGTACAAAAGGATTTTCAATTACAATCTTTATGAAAATATATGTATGTATATTTCCTTCAGATGTAATATAGATTTAATGAGTTATTAAACTCATTTGATTTTCGGTTGGAACTAGAAACGAATAATCTCTTCTATATTAAAGATTACATAATCGTCGCAGGATATTTCTCCAATGAAGTTATGAATTAATACTTCATCGTTTATGGTTATTAGTATTCTTCGGTGCCTACGGTGCGTATGAGGTTGATACTCGTGGGACAGATTGTGAGGTTAAGGTTTACGTTGCGGATGTTGTTGTTGGTGGTGCTGGTACTGTTATTGGTTGTGCTGCTGGTTCTGGTGGTGCTACCGGTGCTGCCTGTGATGCCTGCAAATTGTGCATCATATTCTCCAAAGCCACAACTCGAGCGCGAAGCTCGTTAACTTCTTCTATTATTCCAGGATGATTGGCGGTTGGTACGAGAGGATGAATAAAGTTTAAAATTCTAGTTATCATATAATCGTTGCGAAATATCATGGAAATTAGGGTAAAGATAGTGTTTCGAACGGGTTCGCCGGTAAGTGCCTCAGGTTCCTCACCAAGAGGTGAATTCGGTTGGTGGAAAGGATCGCCTTCCTCTTGTCTCCATTGATTAAGTTGATTACGAACCCATCCCCAATTCATCCAGAATTGGTGATGACTGATTGGTTGATTCATTCCGGTTACACTGCTTTCGGAACTCAGGTGGAAATTCATATCGGAATCCGAAGAACTCGAATTACTTGCAGAATTCATCTTATACGGTTAGATAAATAATTTTCGATGTGAAATGATTTTCGGATATCGGATGATATTTTAATTACATAGAATACCTTTATATAGTACAAAGGATCCGTAAATTATGGAGAAACTTTCGGAAACTGTCAAGTAAAGGTAACAGTAACAGATACGCTAAGATATTCATTTTGTCTATACACTAGTCATGCAATCCATGCAATAAGGTGTGTCTAGACTACAAATGATAAGCAGGTAATTTTCCACACAAGGAATGATAAGCAGGTAATTTCTAACAAAAAAAATTATAAGCAACAACTTTTATCATGCAGACATGGTCGAAGTCCAGACTCACTAATGTATCCTAACAATAACCGGTTAGACACACTAATGCAAATTCTGGTTCGCTAAGACCAACGCTCTGATACCAACTGTGACGATCGCTCCAAATCCATATGGACAATACGTCATTCATTGATTTCATTGCGAGGTATTTGACCTCTATATGATACGTTTTGTAAACATTGCATTCTTTTGAAAAGGCACACCATAAATGAATATTTAAATCAAAGGTTTTTAACATCTGATGATTTCTACATATAGACAATCACTGTAAATAATAGTTTACAATAGCACTTCCGTTGACAGTACAGTCAAAATAAGATACATGGTGATGATTTGGTGAATGCAACGTTTCCTTGAAAAATATGCCATGTATGACTCCATGCACATAGCTTGTCTAACATATAAGCAAACAGCGGAAGACTTCTAGAAACCTGAGAATAAACATGCTTCAAGTGTCAACACAAAGGTTGGTGAGTTCATAGTCTTAATATTACACATAATCCGTATATCAATGTGGATTTACAAAAGTTCAGTTGTTTTATTCAAAACGTTTATCAATAGGTTTTACATAAAAGGTGGATCACAAGATTTCAGTTGTTTCATCCAGAAACGTTTATCAAAATATTCTACGAAATTGAGCACCCTGGTAACTAAACTTTAACGTTTATATAATTTGTACCCTTTGTATAATCATCTTAATAATACACGCAAACCAACGTGTACGCTTCTCAAATAGCATACGTCCGTTAAAAGGCTAGTGCTCTAGCTCGGACGGGGATGTCAAGCCCTATGGATCCATATACTACTACTCGCGCCCACCAGTTCTTATAACTAGCAGTTACTAGTTACCAAAGCTAAGGGATTTTCGGTTCAAACTCAGTGTAGAATTTAGTATGTACTTGTATCCATTGCGTTTAAAATAAAGTGCATGTATTCTCAGCCCAAAAATATATTGCAAAAAGCAATTAAAAAGGGATCAATGAAACTCACGCATATAAATATTGTATATCGGTTAATAAAGCATTTGCATGTTTTCTCAGCCCAAAAATGTAGGGATTAAAAGGGATCTTATGAAACTCACACAAAATCAGTTTTAGTATTTGTATCCATTTAGTAAAACAGCGCATGTATTCTCAGTCCCAAAAATATATATAAAAAGGGAGTAATGAAACTCACACAAAATCAGTTTTAGTATTTGTATCCATTTAGTAAAACAGTTTATAAAACTGCGCATGTATTCTCAGCCCAAAAATATAATTTGAAAAAGGGATCATATGAACTCACTGTTTAATATTGATATACAATATTGCAGGAAAGCACGTAGACGCATCGGAGATGATAAACACGAGGTTTGATTCACAAAAAAATACCCCCGAACATTACCCATAACCTCCTTGGCAATAACCCATAATTTCTTTAGCTCTAGCTTGCTCGAAAACTCATTTTGAAAATTACTTGGACAGCACTCCGTCGTAATATTTTATGTACATTATTATTTTTGTATCGCAAAAATAATAACACTAATAATAAAAATAATAAGATTAATAATAATCTTATTATTAATAATAATAATAATAATAATAATAATAATAAAATAAATAAATACGGAGTAAAAATAATATGTGTGTGATTTATCTGGCCAAAACTCGAGAATTTATAGCACTTGGCCTGAAATCTGGAGTCATGCGACTCGCATGGAAATGGCCTTCTGGCCATGCGACTCGCATGAGGACCAGGGACAGCTCACATTGTTTTGTAATTTAGCTCGTCGACATAATTAATTATTAATATAATATATATAATTTAAATAATTAATTATATATTATATTAAATTCACGTGCATAGTTGACTTGTAATTTTTGTTCCGATAAGTCGTACGTCATCACTCGACTTATGTCCCGGTTCTGGTTTTTCGAATGTCCTTTCGTACGCTGAGAAAACTTGCATTTTACGTTTCGTGACACGTACCTTTGTCAAAATATAGCCTTAAGTTATCCATAAAATATACCACTGTAGCAAAGTCAATTTTTACTGTAGCAATTCACTGTAGCAAAGTTAATTTCACTGTAGCAAATAGTGATTTTCGAAAACACTGTAGCATTTTGAGTAATGTGGCAAATTGGAAAACACTGTAGCAAATTAGTGTTTTACTGGTTCATCTTAAACGCTTTATTTAACTTATCTAAATATCAATCGAATCAATAAACGAATGTTACTATCGTTTATTATATATATGTATATATCTTTTTAATATACATAAATCAATTTTTAAATACACATTGGAAGTTATTTATAAATAAATTTTAATAATAAATATCTCAACTTATCATATATATTCAAATAGATATTTAAACCAATAAGTTTAATGTACGGTATCAAACAATTAATACATTGTTACCTTTTCATGTTATAGTATATATGTATCTGTTTACATATAATTGTTCGCGAATCGTCGAAAACAACCGAAGGTATTTCAAAAATTTTGAGATTCAGTTTTACAGACTTTGCTTATCGTGTCAGAAATGTTAATCATACAAAGATTAAGTTTAAATTTAGTCAAAATTTCCGGGTCATCACACAGTGACATGTACGAGTAATCACACGGGTGATCCTGACTCGCACGTCTGAGGTTTGGTGATTGGTTCTTTTGATTAGTTTAGTCACACGTACACTTAAGTTGTGACACGTATGGTTGATACTATCATACGTACGGTTGATATCCTGAACCGCACGGTTTACCCTTTGGTAAGATTTTTCAAGATATTTAATTCAAACGATTATGCGTTAGCTGCACCGTTAGTTCAGAGTATTACGAATATGACTCAACGATTACTCCTTGCTGAGAGTGAATCCGGAAGTGGTACGAAATGTTCGAGGTTAATGAATATGGATAACTATTCCACTTGGAAGTCAAGATTTAAGATTTGGTCTGATGATCAGGACACGAAGCTTTGGAAGTACATTGAAATCGAATTTCAATGCCCACGTTCACCTGTTACAAATAAATTATATACGTTGCATAATATGCCTTCGGAAGAACGTGAAGAGTATAACTTGGAGAAAAAGATGTACTGTAACTTGACAAGTGCTCTTAATGGTCCGATTTTCCATCAATTTCTGTGTCATGATAACTCATTCAAAATATGGGAAGCACTTCGTACTTTCAATTAAGGAAATACATCTTACAGAACTAGAAAAGGTTTAGAATTGAAATTTGAGTTTGATCGTTTTCACTGGCAAGTCGGAGAATCTTTTACGGAATTGGTTGAAAGATATCGTCATTTGCTAGCTGAACTACACAAGCATGATGTGACAATTGCTGAAAAAAACAAAGTAACATGTCTAGCTGGAGCATTACCTTTAGAATGGAATGGTTTTATATTAACTATGAAAACCAGTGGAGAACTTGCTACTGCTACAGTGAACTCGTTTATTGCAAGACTTCAGGAAGAAGAATTAGAGCTGTTAAATAAAGTTAAGAGGTCTAAACAAGTTCAAGACACGAAAATGTATTGTCCAAATGGTTACACACCACCTAAGTCAGCTCATGCACCATTTTAAATAGCTTTTGCTACGAACAGTCAGAATATGTATGGTTTGAATGTTAGTAGTGCACCTATTCAACAACCTTCGTATCCACCACAAGTTTTACCATGTTATCTCAATACTCAATCACAGCCTACTTCCAACACTACAGAGTTATCTACACCGACTCCATCAGATGTTCTTTCTGCACTTAAGATTGAAAACATAAGGAAAGTTGGGAAAGAAAAGATTAGTGAGGATATAGCTTTACTGTCAAGCCTGATTAATTCTTATGATAGTTATCTTGATGGTCGTGTGGGTAACATTCATCTAACAACAGAAGATTATCATCAACTAGATAGAGATGAAGCAGAAAAGATGGATATTATGTGGGGTATGGCAAATCTTGTGAGAAGAGCAAGAGATTACGAAGAGCGAACTGGAAAACCAATCAGTCTGACCAAAGATACAAAACTGGGCTTTGATATGAATACTGTTACTTGTTACAACTGTGGAGAATTAGGTCATTTTTCAAGACAGTGCACAAAATAAAAGAAGCAGGGTAATCGTAATCCGTTCAAGAATCAGAACTACAGTTCCCAGAGTCAAACTACTAAGCGTGAGATCTACATTACTGATAAAGTAAATGAACAAGAAATAGCTAAGACTCCTAACAAAGCTTTGGTTGTCATTCATGGAGATGATGATGATTGGTCTATCAAATTGAATGTAGATGATCAACAACCTAAAGCTAACATGGCAAAGATCACTGAATCTGAAGCAGATTGTGTTATTGATCAGAATTTAGTTGAAAAGCTGACTGCTCATGCTGAAAGAGCTGAAAGATTATCTTGAACAATTCGGAAAGAGAAGATTCAGAAACAGGTTAAAGACAAATTCAAGAAGGCACGTGATTCAGTTCCTCGTACACCTGAATCTGAAAGTGTTTCACCAACATCGTCATAGGACTTCTACTTCAACAATTGGAAGGATAAATATGGTAATACCTCGGTGTTTGAAGAAAGTCTAGAAGCTGATCAAAGTAAAGAAACATTGGTTGATGCTGATAAAGAACTAGACGAATGGGGTAAAATGTTTGCCGAAGAGTTGGAGATGTTAGTTCTTATGGGTGAAGGTTCAGATTTTGAGAGTGAAAATTCTGAAGATGATGATTCAGACAAGAAGTCAGACTCAGAAGTTGAAAATAAAACTGATCTTACTGGAGTTATCCAAACTGATTTTGAAGCTTTGAACAAGCAAGCAGTAGACTTACTAAGGATGTGCTTATCAAAAAGTGATCTTGAGAAGGTCTCCGGGTTAACTAAAGCTAAAGATATTTGGGACAGACATGAACAGATTCATTTGGGTAAAGACACTGATACATCAGAGTTCCTTACAGACTCGTCAGAATCAGAAGATGAGCTCGATGATGGGAAGAAGACAAATTACTTTGCATTTATGGCTGAGACTTCTTCATCAAATAACGCTCAACAGGTATCTTCTGATCCATCTACTGTCATTGAATGTGTTAAATGCGCTGAATCTAAGATAACCATAGATAATTTAATAAAGGCATATGCGGAGATGAAAGAAAAATGGCACGCAGACCATGTGACCACTAAGGTTGAAAGAGCAAATCAAAGTTTATAAAAAACAACTTCACGATCTTAAATGTTATAACTTTAACATAAATCAAGCTTTAATTAAACGTGTTGACACAATTAATGAACTAAAGAAAGAAAATGAATGCGTTAAAGCAGATTTAGAAGCAATTTCAATTAAAATGAAGTGTTGAGCAAGTGCGTCACAATGGAATGCATTAATGGTGGAACTTAATGACACCAAGGGCAAGGGTATTGGATATAGTTCTGCATCTCCTCCTTTTCAGAACACATTTGTTAATGCAAACGTAGTTGACGGTCGACCAGAAGATTGTATCCCTCCTAGTTATGAAGATTATGTTGAAAAGAATAAAAAATGTAGTTCAACTAAGAATACAACTTCTGATGATAGTGCTAAAGGTGCTCTAGATCATGAGGAAGATAGGAAAACTGGGTTAGGAGATAACTCTAAGACAAGTAGAGTTAGAACACCAAAAGGTCCTGTTAAAATTTTAAGAAATCCAAGATTTGCTAACAGACCAGTTCCTCCTGTTACACCTAAGCTTGTTCCAAGAAATAAAACAAATGATTCTCCTGTGTTTGTAAGAACACAAGATCCATCAGAGTTGGTGGAAACAGAACATCGTTAACCCTGATCAGTTGAATAAGGCAGAACTCGAGCCGAAGTTTGTTAGTTTCTACGAAAGGGGAAAGAGAACAAAGAAGTATTCCAAGGGTAAAATTTTGAGCTGGAGTTACTTCAAGGAGATCAATTGTTTCGCAATCAAGAGGGAAGGAGGAGTTGATTACATGGCACGTCCCAGTCACTTCAAAACTCTACCTTACTTCGAGATCATGCAACTTGCTAAGCTGAAGATGTTGAACGCTGAAGATAGTGACCTTTCCAGGTGGTTTCTGAGAAAACTCAGATTTGAGTATAAGACAGGGAAATGGGATATCTTTAAGTCAACAGTCGCCAGGTTTTCCAAGCACTCGACAAAGAGAAATTCTAAAGGTGGACCTGTACGCGTTGTTAAGTTCCGTCCAACCAAGTACATGAAGCAATCTCCATTGATGCCCTTACCCAAGGATATATGCAAAAACTTCAGATGGTGGTTCTACGATGAGTTGTCGGAAGAAGCAGTGATGTTGACTGTAATTGAAAAGGAAGACGGAAGCATACAGTTCGAAAATGTGAAGATTTTAGATCCTATGTGGCTGAGGAACTTATCGAGATTTGATGTGGAGACCCTTCACCGCCATCACATTAAGTTTAGAGATGTCACGACCCGGGAAATTCCGTCCAAATTTAAACTCAATCATTATATAATTTTGACACAATAAGCAAAGTCTGTAATATTGTAATCCCAAAAACTTTGAACTATATTTATATATACATTTGACCTTGAACTATTCCCGATGACTCACGATACGATTGTTTATAAATGGATATGCATATATTTAAATATATATATTTGTATATAATAATAAGAATTAGTGTATGTCGTAGTTGTTATAATTAATTTTGTAAAAATAATAATAATATATAAAAAAAAGTATCTATATATGAATAAAATATATATGTTATATATATTTTTTGTAATTTCGAAGTAATTTAGTAAGCAAGAGTAACGCTCAATCTAGATTCGATTGATAGTAAGCGAGTTAAAAAGGAAATTATGTGAATTTAAAATAAACGGTGATTCGAAAATGATATCTATAAATTATTGTAAAAACTTGAGATTTTTATGAGTATTTTTTATCCGCCACTGATTAACAACGGAGCACGAAACCATATCCGGATAATTTAAGTGTCGACATAAAGATTCAATTATATGGCTGCGTTCCTATTTCCTATTATATTACAATTTGAACACTGTTGGTGATTGAATTATGCCCCTCTCAATAATTTGAGCACTGTTTTGGAAGATATATATTCTATACATACGTACGCAAAAATTAAAAAAAAAAAATGTTTCCATCTCCTTCTTCTTTGTCAACCAAGGCCACAACCCAAAAACCAACATCCACCATCATCGACCACTACAGCCACCGTGAACCGCAACACCATCATCATTTTCGCCACCATCACCCTAAAACCCTCATCACCTACGAAAACCATCGTCCAAACACCACCTCACCGCCACCCCCACTTCAAACTCGTGTAACCATCATCGTGAAAACCACCACCTTCATCTCACCATCACCACCACAAACCCATGTAGACCACCAACCCAACAACATCGCCACCATACACCGTGCACCACCCTCACTTTCGGGCTTGTGTGGTGCGTTTAAACATCGCTATCTACACATCACCTTGACCAACCGCCACCCTAGTACATGTTTCTATTTACTATTTCGTGAACATCACCACCACCAAGAACCCTCACCACTTCTATTTAATCCACCTTGCATACTAGAAAAAAAAATACGTGACTTTCATGAAAGATGGTCACCAACTTCCTTTATGGACCCGGATGATATTTGAAATTTTTGTAACCGGATATTTCGTAGCTTTCCGGACACTTGGTCACGGACGGGGTTGGTTTTAGAATAGGGCGAGCTGGAAGACAGCCCAAGACAGCAGCTAGCGAGGGGCATCATATAAGAATCGGTGTACGTAGTTACTGATAAATTTCCTTAAAAAAAATAAATAAATAAATAAATCAATAAATAATAATAATAATCTTTTCATGAAAATATTTGAACGCTGCTGTAAGATGATGGACAGTGAGATAAAAGATGTTGAAGAGGTAATATTGTTCTTATTTTTGTAAAAATTTAAGATAAGGATGAATATTGTTCTGGGTCTTGTTTTGAAGAAGATGAAAACAGTTGATGGTTAAATAAAAATTAGGTACAGTATATTAGGTACAGTTAATGGTTGGTTATTAAGGGTGTTGTTGGGTTAGCGAGAGTTCATGGGTTCGAACCCGGTCTGGGGCGATTCTTTTTAGAGAAGAGCTTTTAAAGGGTATACTCTTTTATTTTTATTATTATTACTATTATTATTATTATTGTTATTATTATTATTGTTATTATTATTATTATTATTATTATTATTATTATTATTATTATTATTATTATTATTATTATTATTATTATCATTATTACTAAAAGTATCATTATTTTTAAATTTATCATTTTATTATTAGTATATCAAATAAATACTTTCTATATTAAAATATATTTAGGACATAACACATAACTATACTAATATTTTTATAATAAATATTAATTAGTAAGTTAAAGTATATAAAAATATAAATATATGTAATGAGGTTATTAATGAAACATTAAAATAACAATTATATCACTAATAATATGTAACTTGTACGATTACCATTATATGTGTTGATAAATATATATATAAATGATATAGGTTCGTGAATCTGAGATCAACCCTACACTTGTTAAATGTCGTCATATGTATTTTTACTACAAAATACAGTACGGTGAGTTTCATTTGCTCCCTTTTTAATTGCTTTTGCAATATATATTTTTGGGCTGAGAATACATGCGCTGCTTTTATAAATGTTTACGAAATAGACACAAGTACTTAAAATATATTCTACGTTGAGTTGTACCACTGGCATATTTCCCTGTAGCTTGGTAACTACTATTTACATGGGTATTGTAAACGCGAATCCTGTTGATAGATCTATCGGGCCTGACAACCCCAACCGGACTGGACGACCAGTATTCAACGGTTGCACAGTACTTCATTTTGGTGACTACACTTGGTACGGTGTAGTGAGATTTCATAATAAAGGGAATATGCGACGTTGATTAATTGTTAAGTATGGTTACCAAGTGCTCAACCACTTAGAATATGATTATTAAAAACGTTTATACATATATGAAATCTTGTGGTCTATTAATATATTGAAATGATTGTTATGATAAACCTATGAACTCACCAACCTTTTGGTTGACACTTTTAAGCATGTTTATTCTCAGGTATGAAAGAAACCTTTCGCTGTGCATTTGCTCATTTTAAAGATATTACATGGTGTCGTTCATGGCATATAGAGTTCAGTACCTCGCAATGGGACCAGATGTTGATGACTTCGTCCAGGTGAATAAGGACGGGTCCTCACAGGTGGTATCAGAGCTGGTTTAATGACGTTTATTAGCGGGTTAATCGTAGAGGGGGTTCTCACAGTGTTACCTGTGACGAAGCATTGGCTCTTACTCCTCGCGGTCCCTATTAGGGTTGGCTGTATATTGCCGAGAGGCGGGCCGTAAAATCAGTGTCTGAGGTACGCTCAGTGGTCACCAGGCAGTTAGCTGGGAAGGCACTGAGTGGAATGCATCCCCAACTGTATCACAGGTGGTATCAGAGCGTTAGTCCTAGCGAACCAGGTCTTGCATTAGTGTGTCTAACTGATAGTTGTTAGGATGCATTAGCAAGTCTGGACTTCGGCCTAGTAGTTGTTAGGTTATATTAATGAGTCTAGACTTGAACCTGGTCTGCATGTTAAAAGTTTTTGCTTACCACCATTCGTCGAAAGATATCTACTTATCATTTTCAGTCTCGACACGTCTTATTGCAATTACTGCATAGATGGTGTACAGACAAATTCACATCCTATCACATTAAATCTTGTCTAACACGTTTCCTTAAATCTCTCCGTAATCTACGGGATCTTCTATACTATACATAGATATTCTATGTAATTAGAATATCATCCGATATCCGAAAATCTTTTCATATCGAAAAATCCTTTATTCACTCGTACGCAATGGAACTCACCACTAGTTCAAGTCCCTCGGATTCCGATATGGAGTCCTACTCAAGCTCCGAAAGCAGTATGACCGGAATGGACCAACCAATTCATCTGATGGGTTCATAGTCGACTGAATTATTGGAGGCAAGAAGAAGGTGATCCTTTCCACCAACCGAATTCACCTCTTGGCGAAGAACCTGAAGCACTTACCGGTGAACCAGTCCGAAACACTATTTTCACCCTCATTTCCTGAATATCTCATCATGATTATATTCTATCTAAAATTCTAAACCTTATCCATCCCCTTGTTCAAACCGCCAATCATCCCGGAATAATAGAAGAAGTCAACGAATTTCGCGCTCGAGTTGTAGCTTTGGAAAATATGGTGCAGAACCTACCAGCTTCAGCAACATCACCGGCACCAACAGTACCACCAACATCAACACCAGTACTACCAACAACCCAAGTTTCAACATCACACGTCTCAACATCTCATTCTGTACCTCGAGCATAATCATCGTTCTACGTATCGTTCTATCTACTTTATCTTCATTCTACATATCGTTCTACATCGATTATCTACCCTCAACATGGCGATTATGTAATTTCTAAAGTTCTAGAGATAATGTAATCTAGTACTAACGATAAATCAAATGAGTTTAATATCTTATTGACTCATTAAATCTATGATTACATCTGAAGAAAATATATATGTAGATATGTTTTCATAAAGATTGTAATTAAAAATATCTCTCGTACAAACTGTTAATGGTGAAAATATTTTAACGGGTAGGTAATACCCGAGGAATATTTTGATTTCACATTAATAAGTTACATTGTACATTCTTTTCAATCTGGTTCAACAGTCATTTACTATCCTACTTACATCCACAAGATACGAATCTGTTCACCGCAGAATAACCATTTTCATTCAATTTCATATTTGGATTTTGACCTATCAGAATCCAACAAGTGGCATAATGAAGAAAACATTGGACAAAATAAAATTTGTTAGAAACAAACGAATTAACTAATTGAAATTTTGTTAGGAATCCACGCTAAATGTTCCTAGCTAACTTATTACATTTTATTTATCGCAATTTATTTATCGTAATTTTATTTATCGTCATTTAATTTCTGTTATTTATTTTACGCACTTTACATATCGTCGGATAAATCGGGACACATGTACACAATACGTCGGATTAATTCTGAGACAATAAGTTGTACAATGGGTCATGATACGTATTTATTAATTCAAATATTTGGTACATCCTAACACAATAAGTATACAATACGTTTTGATAGATCCTAAGACAATACGTACACAATACGTCTTAGTAAATTCTAAGACAATACGTCTACAATACGTCTCTGGGTTGATGCAAAGACAATACGTATACAATACGTCGTTGGGTAATTCTAAGATTATATATATATATATATATATATATATATATATATATATATATATATAAATCAATTATTGGTCTATCAACATTGGACAATTAAAAATGAATTAAAATATTGATTATAACATATGAAACTAAACAATTCTTCAAGTTTGCCACTTGATTTCATTTTAAACCTCATTTGTATCTTGACGATTACAATCTGCGTTCAAAAATTTCATGATTATTGAAAACACCTTAATCGAGAGGATGAACCAACCGCACCTCATCTACGGAAGGAAAGATTTATGCATATAGTTATGCACCTGAAAAATCTCGAAAACTGAGTAAACGTTTAACACGTAGCTGTGCTAATTCCTTTAGTGCTATTATTACCCAAAATAATTTGGTAATCCCTTTCAAAGTAGCAAATTTTGTCACAGCTCCAGCAAGTCAAT
This sequence comes from Rutidosis leptorrhynchoides, assembly GCF_046630445.1. Lineage (NCBI taxonomy): Eukaryota > Viridiplantae > Streptophyta > Magnoliopsida > Asterales > Asteraceae > Rutidosis > Rutidosis leptorrhynchoides. The sequence goes on from NC_092343.1 coordinate 40,560,912, forward strand.
TTCGACTTTTCATCCGAAACAACCTTATTATAACCTTGATATATATGTGTACTTTTTATTGTTACCGGGGAACCTTTTATATTCCACCATATTACCATCAGCGTTTAATCATTCTAAAACACAATTCTCCTGAAACCACCTCGGATTGATAACCGAAGATTCAGATATGGTAGCATTAAATGCAGAGGAAATAGCAAAATCGTAGATGGTCTAGACGGCCAAGAGTTTGATGATAAAAAAAAATGGAGTTTTAGGAACGCTCGATAGAAAATTTGGAACTGAAAAACGGATTCAGCTAACCATGAAGGAGACCAAGGACAAATACAAGGACCAGAACCTATATTCAAAGAATCCAGATAATTCTGGATCCGATAAAAACTTTAGTGAAATTCTTGCTCCGAGGTCAGGTTAAAATCTTGCGGAAATTTTTTTTTCTTCATCAACCTTCGAACTTAGAAATTCCAAAATATCATCATAAATATCTTCGATATTTCTGAGGATATTTTCATAAATATTCTTGTCTGAAATTATCTACCTCTTCGCGTTTTCTGTATTCCATTATATTGGAAACTTCTATAAAGTCTAAGTATAAATTATGAATGAATTGTGGAGAAGTGTTGGGAATTGAAGCATGAGTTAGTATAATATAATGACGCTTGGCCAACGTGATTATATTACAGTAAGTCATGTTGAGTTTCTAATGGAATGTGATGATGGTTCACAGATCATACCGTCATCATGTACCATGTTACATAACTCTTTCATTCTACTTAACCTCTGAACATATGAAGAAAATATATTCTTGATAGTTCCGTCCTCAGGGATTCTGGTAAATTGACAAATCAAATCGTGCTAATACATTCCTTTCTACTTAAAACATTATAATCATTTGAAACTCTATATCTACGAATTCTGGACCATTATTAGCTTGACTTGGTGTCAGGAAGAGAAAGCAAGAGCATGGAGCTCTGAAAAATAAAGGAAAATATAAAGCCGATCACAACCACAGGAATTACAAACCGTGTATATCAATGTTTATCGCAACATAAAGACACGGGAGAATTAATAACACTATAAGCCCAAAGGCGAAGTAGAAGAAAACAGATTCTTCTGGTGGAAGTTGGAAAAGGAGGACGATTGTTGCGATAGTTAGGATAATGACAAGGATTAGAACTGGATTAAGCATTTTCACAATATTTTGGATATATGAACTAAGAAAGAAAGTACAGGATTGATGAGAATAGTGGAACGGAAGAGTTTCATTTATAATAGAAATACCAGACAGAGTAATCGAGGCAGATCACCGTATTTAATTAGAGAGATCCTAATTTCCTTAATCTCGAGGAAATCAGATCTTATTTAGATTTTAAAAAATTTCTTCAAATCCCTTGAATTCCGGAATTCAACCAAGACAATGTCAAAAGTTAAGACTCACCTTATTTCCTAAATTCAAACGTGGCTCCGTCAAAAGTTAAGAAGAATATCTATTTCTTCAGTTCACTCTTTTATGACAGCTTCACTCGTACGCTTCACACAATCGAATCATTTTATCTATATTACTCAATATTGATAAAACTATATTTATCAACTCATATTCGTCATGAAAAACATTCTTATTGTTAGCCATGACGACCTCGATAAAATTTCGGGACGAAATTTCTTTAACGGGTAGGTACTGTCACGACCCGGGAAATTCCGTCCAAATTTAAACTCAATCTTTATATAATTTCTACACAATAAGCAAAGTCTGTAATATTGTAATCCCAAAAACTTTGAACTATATTTATATATACATTTGACCTTGAACTATTCCCGATGACTCACGATACGATTGTTTATAAATGGATATGCATATATTTAAATATATAAATTTGTATATAATAATAAGAATTAGTATATGTCGTAGTTGTTATAATTAATTTTGTAAAAATAATAATAATATATAAAAAAAAGTATCTATATATGAATAAAATATATATGTTATATATATTTTTTGTAATTTCGAAGTTATTTAGTAAGCAAGAGTAACGCTCAATCTAGATTCGATTGATAGTAAGCGAGTTAAAAAGGAACTTATGTGAATTTAAAATAAACGGTGATCCGAAAATGATATCTATAAATTATAGGCTTATTAAAAGTATATTTAGGACCTAACTATTTAATTTTAACATTTTTTTACCCATAAATGAGAGGGACAGTTGATGTAATTTTTATTTATTAAATTAATGATCAAATTTTATACCATAATGATCAAGATAAATAAAAGTAATTATTGTAAAAACTTGAGATTTTTCTGAGTACTTTTTATCCGCCACTGATTAACAACGGAGCACGAAACCATATTCGGATAATTTAAGTGTCGACATAAAGATTCAATTATATGGTTGCGTTCCTATTTCCTATTATATTACAATTTGAACACTGTTGGTGATTGAATTATGCCCCTCTCAATAATTTGAGCACTGTTTTGGAAGATATATATTCTATACATACGTACGCAAAAATTAAAAATAAAAATAAAATGTTTCCATCTCCTTCTTCTTTGTCAACCAAGGCCACAACCCAAAAACCAACATCCACCATCATCGACCACTACAGCCACCGTGAACCGCAACACCATCATCATTTTCGCCACCATCACCCTAAAACCCTCATCACCTACGAAAACCATCGTCCAAACACCACCTCACCGCCACCCCCACTTCAAACTCGTGTAACCATCATCGTGAAAACCACCACCTTCATCTCACCATCACCACCACAAACCCATGTAGACCACCAACCCAACAACATCGCCACCATACACCGTGCACCACCCTCACTTTCGGGCTTGTGTGGTTCATTTAAACATCGCTATCTACACATCACCTTGACCAACCGCACCCTAGTACATGTTTCTGTTTACCATTTCGTGAACATCACCACCACCAAGAACCCTCACCACTTCTATTTAATCTACCTTGCATACTAAAAAAAAAAATACGTGACTTTCATGAAAGATGGTCACCAACTTCCTTTATGGACCCGGATGATATTTGAAATTTTTGTAACCGGATATTTCGTAGCTTTCCGGACACTTGGTCACGGACGGGGCAGGTTTTAGAATAGGGTGAGCTGGAAGACAGCCCAAGACAGCAGCTAGCGAGGGGCATCATATAAGAATCGGTGTACGTGGTTACTGATAAATTCCCTTAAAAAATAAATAAATAAATAAATAAATAAATAATAATAATAATCTTTTCATGAAAATATTTGAACGCCGCTGTAAGATGATGGACAGTGAGATAAAATATGTTGAAGCGGTAATATTGTTCTTGTTTTTGTAAAAATTTAAGATAAGGATGAATATTATTCTGGGTCTTGTTTTGAAGAAGATGAAAACAGTTGATGGTTAAATAAAAATTAGGTACAGTATATTAGGTACAGTTAATGGTTGGTTATTAACGGTGTTGTCGGGTTAGCGAGAGTTCATGGGTTCGAACCCGGTCTGGGGCGATTCTTTTTAGAGAAGAGCTTTTAAAGGGTATACTCTTTTATTTTTATTATTATTACTATTATTATTATTATTGTTATTATTATTGTATTATTAAAATTTTTATTATTATTATTATTATTATTATTATTATTATTATTATTATTATTATTATTATTATTATTATTACTATCATTATTACTAAAAGTATCATTATTTTTAAATTTATCATTTTATTATTAGTATATCAAATAAATACTTTCTATATTAAAATATATTTAGGACATAACACATAACTATACTAATATTTTTATAATAAATATTAATTAGTAAGTTAAAGTATATAAAAATATAAATATATGTAATGAGGTTATTAATGAAACATTAAAATAACAATTATATCGCTAATAATATGTAACTTGTACGATTACCATTATATGTGTTGATAAATATATATATAAATGATATAGGTTCGTGAATCTGAGATCAACCCTACACTTGTTAAATGTCGTCATATGTATTTTTACTACAAAATACAGTATGGTGAGTTTCATTTGCTCCCTTTTTAATTGCTTTTGCAATATATATTTTTGGGCTGAGAATACATGCGCTGCTTTTATAAATGTTTACGAAATAGACACAAGTACTTAAAATATATTCTACGTTGAGTTGTACCACTGGCATATTTTCCTGTAGCTTGGTAACTACTATTTACATGGGTATTGTAAACGCGAATCCTGTTGATAGATCTATCGGGCCTGACAACCCCAACCGGACTGGACGACCAGTATTCAACGGTTGCACAGTACTTCATTTTGGTGACTACACTTGGTACGGTGTAGTGAGATTTCATAATAAAGGGAATATGCGATGTTGATTAAATGTTAAGTATGGTTACCAAGTGCTCAACCACTTAGAATATGATTATTAAAAACGTTTATACATATATGAAATCTTGTGGTCTATTAATATATTGAAATGATTGTTATGATAAACCTAAGAACTCACCAACCTTTTAGTTGACACTTTTAAGCATGTTTATTCCCAGGTATGAAAGAAACCTTCCGCTGTGCATTTGCTCATTTTAAAGATATTACATGGTGTCGTTCATGGCATATAGAGTTCAGTACCTCGCAATGGGACCAGATGTTGATGACTTCGTCCAGGTGGATAAGGACGGGTCCTCACAAGAGATGATCGAAAAGAGGAAGCTATGAGATATCAACATGTGATCGTTGTCTACCATGCCTACCTCAACAGAGAAAGTGATGCTCAAAGCTCAAACCAAGTTCAAGCCAGCTGATCTATGTAAGATACTGTATTGCTAGTTTGTATTTTTGTTTTTGATGATGTATTTATGCGAGAGAGAGAGAGAGAGAGAGAGAGAGAGAGAGAGAGAGAGAATATGGGTATGTATTTGATGTTAAACTGATGTTACTGTTGGACTTATTTGTATTTCATGAACGTTTACTTTATTGTAATCGATGTTCTAGGTCCTAGGGGGAGTTGTTGATGCATTTTCCGTAAGTCCCTAGACATCTAGCTTACGTTTGTGATTAGTACTTCAGTTTATGGGCTACCATGATCGCTCGTTATATTCCTATATGTGTTTATACGTGATTACAGGTACTACAGGAATGCAAAAAGGATAATTGACTATATTAGACTCTGTCACACGTACGAGTGAAGTCTCACTCGTACATATGATAAGCTCATACGCACAGTTGAGCTGAGCTGAGTCACCCGCACGTCTAAGCCAGATCACTCGTACGAGTGAGAGCTGACTCGCGCGGTTGACTCAATAGCAGGGGTATTTAAGTGTTATGCTCTTCATTTTAGGTTAAGCCTCTCATTACACACACATCACTCAGATCTGGTAGCCTTATCCGATTCTCTCTCAACCTAAATCACTCAAGAGGTGAATAATTGCTCTAGGTGTTAATCTAATCACACAATCCATTGTTGTGGTTTGACTAAATTAATCTCAAAAAGCACAATATTCCCTAGATTGGTTTGATTCACTAATTCCGCCTTTGTGTGGATTAAACCTGTTGATTTCGAAGTTCCTACTCATGTTTCATCAAGAAACAAGTGAACCTCGAGAACCAATCGGACCAAGCAAATTGTTGGACAGTGTAGGTAAGGGGAAGTAACTTTAGGATTTGAGGTTGATGGGATTGGAACAGTGATATTAGAGGTAGTCGGGTTGTGTATGTTTCGGGCTAGGTGTTTGGTGTGAAGGAATTTGGACTTTCCAGAGGAGGGTGATTGTGAATTAGGAGTAGAGTTGACCGAATTTTGGAAATTAGAAATCGGGGATGAACGCTTAAGAATGTTTAAGTTCAAATAGGGTGGTTTAGGTTTAGGGTTGAACAGGAGGTTTTGGATTTTGACACAGGGTGATTCGATGGGAGAGCGGAGTACATATGATGACGATGGGTACTGTGGTGAACTGGGATTCAGTGTAGGGATTAGGATTTTTTGTGCCTCGAATTCTTTTTGCATTGCTCCATATGTTGGACTTGAAATTTCAACGATTGTAGGCATGTGTTTGGGAGTTGGGCTTATATCATCTAACGGGCTTGGACTAGGATGGTGGGCAAGGGAGCTAGCACGATGATCATTAATTGGGTTTGAAACATACAATAACGTTCTACCAATTGAACAAAACGACCCAAATATAATGTGCCCATGGACACTGTAACAGGATAAGCTCTATCGATTGATATACTCCAAATACCACACAAATTTGTCATCTAAGCCATCCCTTAAACAATTTCTACACCTTAACAATTCTATGACCGGGTTACCTCCTTCGATTGCTTAACCGAAGAAATATAACATGGTCATTAAAATCACCAACATCCGAAATATGGCAATAAATTGAAATGAAACTAATTAATCAAATTACTAACCCTTCATCCTTTACCTTAAAGCCAAATTCACTATAAATCCAAGAAGCTACCCTCATTGTTTGTTTTTATTTGAACGTTCACTATTATTAAACATACCTTCCAATGATATGAGTAGGCTATATTAGTAGTCTTTTGATTGTAGGTTATATTAGTAGTCTTTTGATTAACCTACGTCCATTTGATCTTTGTATTAAAGGACCTTCATTGTGTTGATTCTCAGTCTTTAAATTTATTTAATATAATTAATTAATTATATTTCAATAAACTTTTGAATATACTAATATATTAATGGTTCTTATAATTTCTATAAACGTATGGTAACAAAATTATTATCAAAAATTGTTTTTTAACAAAAGTATTTAACGGGTGTCAGTAACAAAGACATCATGTGCATGTGTGTAGCACGTGCAACCCCTTCTCCCGGTGTTACAAGGTCATTTTTCCGAGTTCATTCGACATGATTCTCTCAAACGACGTAGTATGCTCTTGCATAATCACTGTCAATATAAAAAGAATTAAAGATACTATTATTCATAAGACATCGACTAAATTGTAAATTTTTTGAAAACGAAAGCATTGGGCTTATTTTAGAAAATAATTAAACTAATAATTAGGAAACCAATCCCTTATCATTTTCAAAAAAGTGTATGGGCTATAAGTTCGTGCAAAAACCCATAGAAGTTACTACCAAGATCCAATCTAATTTTACATGTTTGAACGTTCAGCTTTGTACAGTTAGCTTATTTTAAAGCTTTTACACAATTAGCCTCTTTTAAAACTCATGAGCTTAACTGGAAGCTACAGTTAGCTCTTTATTTATGTTATTTTTATTGGGCTAGATTTTAGATTATCTGGGCGGATACTTTAAGGTTATTTAAAATGAATTTGTAAATAATGTAGGCTGAAATTTTTAAGGTATTTAGGTTTTCAGAAATTATTTTTTTAATAAGATGATTCTTTTTTAGATAAAACTTGTTTATTTCTTTTATCTATTTACTTGTTTTAATATATTAGATTATTTTAATCTCTAAATAATATAAAAATAGAAAGCTGATTAAGTACCTCTCACTTTTTACTTTTCCGACTAGGTAAGTGACACAGACAAATGATATAAATCCCAATGCTCGTAATCAAATTAGCTCCGAGTAGTCATGAGTCACAACTATAAGACCAATTCTATCAAGGTGTTAAATTAAATCGTCAGATGATGTGAAGCTCGAGTGATGCCATCTGACGGAAATAACGTGTCAGCTTCTAACGCTTTTAGGCATTAGGCGATAAACAAACAGAAAAAGTCTTGAGCGTTAGATTGTCTCCACCCAATCAGAAACTGACACTAACTTCCTCTTTTTTAAAATTTTACGGAGTATTTTTTAACCCAACTTCCAATCAGATTTTAGCACTTCACCTTACAAATATTTGACACAAAAAACTAAAACCGGGGTTAAAATGGGTTAGAGACTGACCTTGCCATGTCATAGGCAGATTCTACTTTTTGACCAAAAAGTACACCATCTGCCTGTAATATCACAGACACTGTTAAAAATGGTTTAAACTGTAACCTAAAATGTATCGTGTTAAAACTTTTATGTGGGCTGAAATACTAAACTTATCAGGTTGGGTTTTTATCGATATCATGACCCACCAACCCAATAATCTAAACGGATCAACTCCGCCCATGAGTTATTTCGGAAGATTTAAACAAATGTTCTAAAGAGCACAAAATTGACGTAGAGTAACGTGTTAACCAAGCTCTCTTTGACTCATTCAAAACCATCCTTTTTCTTTCTATACAACTGTCATGTGTAGTAGAGTAAGTATATTACGTTAGCGATGACATATTTATGATAATTAGATTTTTTTTAATATAATCTAAAGGCTTAGGGACCCTTAAACTTTAAGAAAATGACACTTTCTTTATCCACCTCAAACCTGTTTTGCAACTTAGTCAACCACGTGCTTCATTTTTGTTGTCATGTGATTAAGCATCGTGTAACAACGTATTAAGCACTCTATATCAAGTTAAAATTGTTTACTCTAAACAGAAAATGTACACGTACTCGATCTATATCAATAACTGGATCATTGATTTTGATATTTGATATAAGATTTATTTAAGGTCGTTAATAACTTATCATTGAATTGGAGAAATCTACGATATTGTGTTTTGAACAATTGTGTTGCATTGTATAAGTGCTAATGCAAATTGTAATGGACTTATTATCAAAATTAAGATAAATATATATCACTATCCTTTATTTAATTGCTGTATTAAAGATTTAGTCAAACAAAGTGCAAAACCAAAATGTTCGATCCTATGAAACATAAGAAAATAAGATATCTTCATGTTTATACAAAGGAATCATTATTTTGTGACTTCATGACCAAAAGCCAAAAGGTAGATATCATGTTTAATTCTTTTCTAAATAAACTATCTTCATGACTTAATGTTATAGAACATCATTATTTTACGAATCGTTGTTAATAATAATAAATTATAATGATAGATAATATTAACAATTAGCAAGAATAATAACAAAAACATCATATATTTTAACAATATAATAAAAATGATAATGATCTAGGATCGATTTATGTCCACCAACATGCCATGCATATAAGCTCATGAGTCCCTCTTTTCTCTAAAACCAATTGGTGATAGAAGAGAGGTTCATCTAAGCTTATATGTTACCACAATGATTACAACCGTGTCACCTGCTCTGTTACCATTGTTGAAATATTGAATGGTTGGTGTTGAATGTCCAAACGGTGGATATTGAAATAAATTACATGGACGGTGGAGTTGTGGTCAAATACCCACATGTATTTGATGGTATTACTATTCTATGGAAGACTTTTGGTTTCATACTTCACCAACCATATATCCAAGTACTATAAATAGATTATCATGCAGACACATTTTCGCATCCCAAATTCAAGAGTGTATCTTGTATACTAAAAGTCTAATAGAGAGTTTGTGAGTGTTATTAGTCTCTTAATTACAAGAGATATAAAGATTAGTACTTATCCTTGTAATTAGAGAGAAGTGTAATTCCTATTATTCTTATTAGTGAAGCGTTTCTTTCCTTGCCCGTGGTTTTTTACCCTTTTGGGGTTTTCTACGTTAAATCTCGGTGTCCTATTATTGTTGTTATTTCAATTATTACTAGCGGTTTGCTATAATTCGGTTTCACTTTTCTTAACAAGTGGTATAAGAGCTAAGGTTCTAATATCTAGTGTGTATTAATCTATTTATCGTATGCTCTGTGGTTTCCACGCTGGTAGACTTTCACATCAGAAAATAAGTAAGGTTATTTTCACTCGATAAAAGTTGTAAAGTAATATTTCTCGAAAAATAGTATTGTCGAAAAGAAGATTGTAATTATAGCAATGTCTACAAAATTTGAAATTGAAAAGTTCAACGGAAGTAACTTCTCGTTATGGAAACTAAAGATGAAAGCTATCCTGAGGAAGGATAATTGTTTGGCGGCCATTAGTGGACGTTCCGCCAAAGTCACTGATGAAAAATGGGAAGAGATGGACGGCCAGGCTATCGCAAATCTTCATCTGGAACTAGCAGATGGCATTTTGTCTAGCATAGAAGAAAAGAAGACGGCGAAAGAGATTTGGGATCACCTCGTAAAATTGTACGAGACCAAATCACTTCACAACAAGATATTCCTTAAGAGGAAACTTTATGCGCTACGCATGAATGAATCTACTTCAGTTAATGAGCACATTAATTCTTTGAATACTCTATTTTCTCAACTCGCTTCATTAAGTTGCAATATAGAGCCAAAAGAACGTGGTGAACTTTTACTTCAGAGTCTACCTGATTCGTATGATCAACTCATTATTAACTTAACCAATAATGTTCTCTCGGAGTATCTAGTCTATGATGAAGTTGCGGCTGCTATTCTAGAAGAAGAAAATCGGCGCAATAACAAGGAGGACAAACAGGCCGGTTCACGAAAAGTGGAGGCCTTATTGGTGTCAGGAGGGAGATCAACGGAACGTGGCCCAAGTGGGAGTCACAATCATGGTAAACCGAAGTCTAAAAAGAAGAAGACCTATACATGCTACAATTGTGGCAAGAAAGGTCACTCGAAGAAGGATTGTCGGAGTTTAAATAACTCAAATCCTCAAGGAAATATTGCAAGCACTTCAGATGATGGGACTGCTTTGGTTAGTGAGGCAGTGGTAGCAAATGAAGGCAGAAAGACATTTGTTGATGTCTGGTTATTTGACTCGGGAGCTACTTTTCACATGACCCCTAGAAGAGAATTGTAACGACCCGACTTTTTCGACTTGCTTTTGTGCCTTGTATTTTTGCAAAACTGCGTATTTGTGCGTACTGTGTTACTTTATACTCTGGAAACTTGATTTACGTGGTTTACTTCCATTTATATGTTAAAACGTGCCTTAGAGTACGTAGGATACATAACTTGATCTTTGGAAGCCTTTATAACCGTTTGTGTTATTTGACGTTTCGAATAAACCGCGAACTGCGCGCACGTTTAACTTTTGTCGTAATCGAAATATTATGACTGCGAAATATTAATTATTATTTTATAATAATAATTACCTGGGTTTTTGGATGCTTAATTACGCGTAGTAATTTAATTATGCACAATAGTTAGTCTTGTTGGACTTTCTACCTTGTTGGGCTCAAGCCCACCCTACTCTAACTAGTGACCCAATTAATTAGGCCTTGTCCATGTCATCAATCCTTGTCAAATTCCTTGCTTATAAATACTAGCCCTTGTCCATGTCATCAATCCTTGTCAAATTCCTTGCTTATAAATACTAGCCCTTGTCCATGTCATCAATCCTTGTCAAATTCCTTGCTTATAAATACTAGCCCTTGTCCATGTCATCAATCCTTGTCAAATTCCTTGCTTATAAATACTAGCCATTTACCTCTCATTCAAATTACTTGCTCATTTGGTTTTCACACACACTTGTTCTTTCTTTCTTTCCTTTCTAGTATTGCTTGTTGACGACCATTCGGACCGACTTACTACTTGCGTACTTTCATTACCGACTTTACCTCTTTTATCACTGTGAGTTATACCATTCCCTTTTTACTTTAACTTATTTTGGGAACTGAGAATACATGCGGATTTTATGTTTTACATACTAGGCACGAGTACTTAAACTTATATATGTGTGGGTTATACAACGGCATAAACATTCCCTTTAGCTCGGTAACGTTTAATCATTGGTTTTTGAACCGTGAACGCGAATCTTAGATATGGATCCATAGGGTTTGACATCCCCACTCGGGCTAGTCGCGCTAGCATTTAACGGGTGTTTAATAATTCGTGAACATACGCACTCGCCAAGTGTACTTTCAGGGGGTTATAAACGTTAAGTCTAGTTACCGGGTGCCCACGGCTATACATATACTTTATCATACTGATTTGAATTACTGATTTGAAACGCTTGTTTGAAGCACTGAAATCTCGTGGCCTACATTACATTACTGAATACAAACAAACTATAGCTCACCAACATTCGTGTTGACTTTTTAAGCATGTATTTCTCAGGTGTTTAGACGTTGTTGCTTCTGCTGTTAGCCTTGCTGTTCTAGTCTCGGTGTATAGACTTGCTGTTACAGACTTGCTGTGTTAGACTTCCGCTGCATTACTTAGAGATGTCTCAAGCATGAAACTTTTACTTTGCATTCCCAACTTATGTTATTTTCAAAACAATAGCTTTGTAATGACCTTAGTATCATGTACTCATGTTAATGTTTCCTATTCATCTTTTGTAAAACGTTATCTGTTCATGAATGCAAAAGTGGTTTTCAAACAGCATATAGTGTTTGACCTTGTAATGATCCTGTTGTTGATGTACCGTACATGATGATTTTGTACGGGGTGTCATAGTTGGTATCAGAGCATTGGTTGTAGGGAATTAGGTTGCATTAGTGAGTCTAGGACCGACCCGAGTAGGATTCACTAATAGGACTAATCTACAACTTGCTAGTTTACTTGTTTCTGCAGAACCTGCTGCATGCTACTGTGTTATATTACTACATGTTACTGCTTACTACTACTGCATGCCACTGCTTACTTTTACTACCGTATGAACTTGCTGCATGCTACCGTTTCCTTTTACTGCTATGTAAACTCGCTGCATGCTTTTGCTTATTCTAGCTACTGCATGCTACTATCTGCTTTCGATTGCATGTTACTTCTGTTTAGTACTGTTAATATTGCCATGCTATATACTGCTGTAAACGAGCTAGGTTTCTGTAGTGCCTGATTACGTGCTTGCTTCATGCCTGCTATTTGCTGCACCGACTTGGAAAAACTTACCTTTCCTAGTTTAGATGTTCTTCTGAACCAATTTTCCACACGTCTAACCCTAAGGATTAGTATTGTAATCCACCTGTTACTACTGTTCCACCGTTCCAGGGATCGAAATGATTCTTCACGCAATCTAGGAGGAGTACCCCTCGGATTACACGCCCACTAAAGTCGATCCTCGGAGGAGGAGATATTGGAGGATTTGTCGGAGTAACCGCACCCCAAGCTCACTCTAAATAGCCACGTACGACGTGTGAACATTCGAAGGTTGTTCAGTTCCTGCAAGATGGCTCGTATCTCGTACGCTTTCATGGCCGTCACTTATCTCTTTCGTTCTTCACCACTGCTCGACGATCTGATGACATTTCTGGATTTAGTACCCTAACACTCTTAGGCATTGGGGAAGTCGGGAGGATATCTCCTTTCACAAGGTCAGAGTGCCTTCTACTGATGCTCAACCATACCCAAAGACATGGGAGTCACCTCAAGACATATCGTACTACTACTTGCTACACATACAACTCGACGCGAGACCCAGATTGAATTTTTAGAAAGGAACCTAACCATGTTACCTGAACCTGAACATTTTGAAGAAATTTCAGGACATTTAGGCATTGGTGCATGACCTACGGAACTTACGCACCCACACCGAGAAACCGTGAGATTAATTATGTAGATTTTGTTTTGAGATAGCATAGATAAAGCACCGTTGGATGAAATTGAGTAGAACTGAAAGTGATCACATTACATTGACCATATGGAGTGATATTGGAATGAACGTACGATTTAGTACAATATAATGACGCCAGGCCAGCCTAATTATATTGAAGTGAATTATGCAGAAGTCCCAATGTTACTCCATAAGGAATATGAAGAGATTCAAAGGAAATTTTGGTAGGAACCACTTGAGTATATGCATTATGGTATGATAAAGGCAGGAATAACCACTTAGTCTAGATACTGTACGAGAAGGGCCTGGACTGCAGAATTGATAACCCGAAAATTTGTTATAGATATAGACACCCTGGATACTTAAGGAAAAAGTTCTCAAATAGGGAAAAAAAAAAAAACTTTGGACTCACATACGATAGAGCAATCGTTATCTCAGCTATGGAGACTCGCATGGATCCTGATTTTAGTTAGGGTACGTTTCTTCACAACGATTTATCGTCTCGGAATTGTTTAATACTAGAGTGATAGAAACCTTATATCTAAGAATCCTAGTGTGATGACTAATAAGCCATTAACAATCATGAGAGTTAAGTATTCTATAGGACAAGCTAATGGTAAGTTGGCAGAGATAGAGGAGTAATTTAAGATAGTACCTTAAAAATTAACAGGTGGGTCATTTGGAGATGACCTCATGCCAACAAAACTTGGAAGTTTTATAGTAGTAGTTGGAAAGGATTAGTTACCTGCGCACAAGCAGATGTTATTTGAGAAGGTTGATAAAAATTTTCACGGCAGTATAATAAGATTTGGTTGGAATGGACCTTAAAATTAACCTAATACTCATCGAGTTAGAAAGCTTTGAGGAAATAGTTGGAACGGACTGACTTTCAAGGACGAAAGCGAAAGTTATTTATAGTAAGAAGATTATTCGTATACCTCGCGAGAATGGTGAGCCAAAAGCCATCTGGATTACTTCAACAACCCGAGATCCCACAATGGAAATGGGAAGGGATGACGATGGATTTCATTCTGAAACTACCAAAAACAGTCGGCAGTTATGACACTATCGGGGTTATCGTTGATTGCCTCACCAAATCTGCTCACTTTCTAGCCATGAAAGAAACCGATACAATGGACAACGATACATAAAGGAAATTGTATCCCGTTACTTCAGCAATTCAAATTCTATACTACCCAAGAATCGTATTTGATACTCATTCTTATGCGACACTGAATCCTAACTTATTCCGAGAGAATTCTTAATCAATGATAATCACACCATCACCCTTCTTACTTCGATATTAGTCATACCAGTTCGGAATTTCCAAAATCAATGGGTAGTTAATCCCCGTCCTCATACTCTCCCTTTCGTTTCTCACTTATAAGCAACAACTTTATACTTAAGCATTTTTGGTCGAAGGACTTATGCCCTACTAATAGTCATCAACCACATTAAAATTCAACAGTTTTCATTACCTCGTAACATTTTTGCTCAAATATCACCAGAGATTTTCAAAAGTCTTTTACTCGATTCTCATCAATCTTTTTTCAACTTGTAACCTCCGAAATATGAAAATTTTTTTTGCCAAAATTTTACTTACACTATTTTACTGTGCGATCCTCTCAAAACTTAATAAAAATAAATTTATTTTATTTGCCATTCGTGCAAATTTTTGAAATCATATACGTTATATAAAATAAAGTAAATAATTACTTCTTTTTGACAAATACATATGAAATTTTACTTTCACTTTTACAAATCAAATCTTTTATTCAAATGATATTTTACCTTGAATGGTACGTGTTGTACATAACCCTAGTTTGCTAAGAACTTAATTTCTTTTCTTACATCGACACCTTAAATGAATTCTATAAAAATTTTGTTGCTTGTCAATATAAAATTTTTCGTTGCTTATTCGTATCCAAGTCATTATGAAGACAGACAACTGTCGAAACTAAGAGATTCATGTGTGTGTATGTGATGAAGGCACTTACTACCACGTCATGCAGAGCCTTCGGGCATCCACAAACACTCAAACCATTCAAAATTACTGCGTTACCCCAGGGATCTTATTCTTCACACCTGTCGGAGCGATGCTCTATCTTACATAACTCAAAGTCCTGACCTATTCCAAGGAAATTCTCATCTAGCGATATTAACATCATTAGTATTCCGACTTTAATATTAGCCATAACCTGTGTGGCATTCTGCAAAGTCAAGAAGCGATTAACTTTTCATCCTCATGCTCTATCCTTCATACCTCACTTTTTAGCAACGGCTTCGCACGTAAATATTTTTGGGCCAAAGACTTAAGTTCGGATAATCATCAAAACTACATTTAATTCATTAGTTTTTTCATTACCTAGTAACATGTCAACCGATGATTCAAAGATTTTTCACTCTACCTTTTTCAACTCGTAACCTCTGAAATATGAAAAACTATGTTTATCAAAAATTTTACACGTTGATTTACACGTTGCTTATTTGTGCAGTGCTCACGAGATTTATGGACAAATGAAAGTACTAAAAACTTTTCTATCACTTACGCGATTTATAAAATCATATATGTATAAATTTACCCTTACTTATTTTGGGTTAGTACATACTAAGTTATACCTTCAAGATGATTAAAAATCACTCCTTTATTGAGTTGTTTTAAGTCAAATAATTTTGTGCAAATGGTACTCGTAATACATACTTCTAAATTTACCAAGAACTTCGTTCCATTTATGTTGTCGCATCAAACGTTTAAAGGTTTTTCAAAACTTCCTCGGTTGATTTTATTAAAGGTTTCCGTATTAGACTACACCATGTAGGGATCACACTTCTTCTCTCCCTCCGTTAGGGATGAAGCTTACTATTAAAATCCTTGTTAAAAACGCTTGAGCCACTTTGGGTGGCAGATTTATAAAAAAAATAAAAAATTTGTTAGGAAGTCTTTGTACTCGAAAAATGTTCCTTTTAAGGTTAAACATGGCAAAATCGCGGACCGATAAATCAGTTTTCTGAGGTACACTCAATGGTCACCCCATTGTAGGAAGGGCACTAGGTAGGTTTCTATTCTTAATATTTCACGGCTAATCGCAACATCCTCGTAAAAATCATCTCTATGAATTAGTAGGTTGAGGTACAAGGAATCGTTTTGAGATTCTTTTCACTTAGAGTAAACCGTTCTTTACGACCAAGGGTCCATGTATCTTCTTGTCCGAGCATCTCTTTAAGTATAAGGATAAATTCAGAACAAACCGCTCGAAGAGTTCACCCTGGTTCAAAGATCACACCTTTCGTGCGATTCTCTTTCGGAAATGTAAAGTAACATACTTTAGGAATCTTTGAATCTCGTTATCCTCTTGGAAGGGACTGCTTAAAACATCTGTAATACGGATATGGTTACTCTACACATTCCTTTCTTCGTTGGTTGCAACTATATGTTGTTCTAGTTAATGTTAACCCTAACTTCAACATGTAACTGAAAGGATAAAGTTACATTATGGAACTGTTCTTTCATTCCATCTAAGGATAAGTTCACCTGCAGTATGGTAAACTGGGTGATATCCTTCATTGTTCGTTCAGACCGTCCTGAAGGCACTATAGATAATTATGGCTTGCATTGCATATAAGTCCGATTATTCACTTTCAGCAAAAGTTTCAATTCATATAGTCAAATGAAACATTCTTAAATATCGAGTTCTTTATGCCTATGGTCTCTTTCCGAAATCAAGGGGTTAGTAAAATCCGTGGCTAACACTATCCAGACATCAAATCGCATGGTTATGATCACCATGTTTTCCATCCTACCTGTCAGCTTTGTATTGCGACATAAGCGCTCAATGTTTTAGATGAGTTTAGTAACATTCATGATGTATTTCATGCATCTAGCTTACTAAAGATACCTGTAAGGCTAAAAACATCATCTTTCCTTTTGTGGATATATTCAGACCACATACTCATGTTAACCAGAAACGAAATCAATTTGTTGATCTCCTAAAAGACTTAATTAATAGCATATACCTATTCTTACTGTTATACGCCCGAGTACCTTTCAAGGTAAATAGCTCACTTTTTAGCCCACGAATCTTTCAGAACCTTGAAACGCTACTTCTTATTTAAATACGGTACCATTTTTTTTTTTGTGTCACTCCTCAAATTTCGGGACGAAATTTCCATTAACAGGTGGGTAATGTAACGACCCGGCTTTTTCGACTTGCTTTTGTGCCTTGTATTTTTGCAAAACTGCGTATTTGTGCGTACTGTGTTACTTTATACTCTGGAAACTTGATTTACGTGGTTTATGAAATGTCCCGTTCTTATTGATTAAAAACGTTCCATATTAATTGATTTCGTTGCGAGGTTTTGACCTCTATATGAGACGTTTTTCAAAGACTGCATTCATTTTAAAACAAACCATAACCTTTATTTCATCAATAAAGGTTTAAAAAGCTTTACGTAGATTATCAAATAATGATAATCTAAAATATCCTGTTTACACACGACCATTACATAATGGTTTACAATACAAATATGTTACAACAAAATAAGTTTCTTGAATGCAGTTTTTACACAATATCATACAAGCATGGACTCCAAATCTCGTCCTTATTTAAGTATGCGACAGCGGAAGCTCTTAATAATCACCTGAGAATAAACATGCTTAAAACGTCAACAAAAATGTTGGTGAGTTATAGGTTTAACCTATATATATCAAATCATAATAATAGACCACAAGATTTCATATTTCAATACACATCCCATACATAGAGATAAAAATCATTCATATGGTGAACACCTGGTAACCGACATTAACAAGATGCATATATAAGAATATCCCCATCATTCCGGGACACCCTTCGGATATGATATAAATTTCGAAGTACTAAAGCATCCAGTACTTTGGATGGGGCTTGTTGGGCCCGATAGATCTATCTTTAGGATTCGCGTCAATTAGGGTGTCTGTTCCCTAATTCTTAGATTACCAGACTTAATAAAAAGGGGCATATTCGATTTCGATAATTCAACCATAGAATGTAGTTTCACGTACTTGTCTTATAAAACCTGCATGTATTCTCATCCCAAAAATATTAGATTTTAAAAGTGGGACTATAACTCACTTTCACAGATTTTTACTTCGTCGGGAAGTAAGACTTGGCCACTGGTTGATTCACGAACCTATAACAATATATACATATATATCAAAGTATGTTCAAAATATATTTACAACACTTTTAATATATTTTGATGTTTTAAGTTTATTAAGTCAGCTGTCCTCGTTAGTAACCTACAACTAGTTGTCCACAGTTAGATGTACAGAAATAAATCGATAAATATTATCTTGAATCAATCCACGACCCAGTGTATACGTATCTCAGTATTGATCACAACTCAAACTATATATATTTTGGAATCAACCTCAACCCTGTATAGCTAACTCCAACATTCACATATAGAGTGTCTATGGTTGTTCCGAAATATATATAGATGTGTCGACATGATAGGTCGAAACATTGTATACGTGTCTATGGTATCTCAAGATTACATAATATACAATACAAGTTGATTAAGTTATGGTTGGAATAGATTTGTTACCAATTTTCACGTAGCTAAAATGAGAAAAATTATCCAATCTTGTTTTACCCATAACTTCTTCATTTTAAATCCGTTTTGAGTGAATCAAATTGCTATGGTTTCATATTGAACTCTATTTTATGAATCTAAACAGAAAAAGTATAGGTTTATAGTCAGAAAAATAAGTTACAAGTCGTTTTTGTGAAGGTAGTCATTTCAGTCGAAAGAACGACGTCTAGATGACCATTTTAGAAAACATACTTCCACTTTGAGTTTAACCATAATTTTTGGATATAGTTTCATGTTCATAATAAAAATCATTTTCTTAGAATAACAACTTTTAAATCAAAGTTTATCATAGTTTTTAATTAACTAACCCAAAACAGCCCGTGGTGTTACTACGACGGCGTAAATCCGGTTTTACGGTGTTTTTCGTGTCTCCAGGTTTTAAATCATTAAGTTAGTATATCATATAGATATAGAACATGTTTTTAGTTGATTTTAAAAGTCAAGTTAGAAGGATTAACTTTTGTTTGCGAACAAGTTTAGAATTAACTAAACTATGTTCTAGTGATTATAAGTTTAAACCTTCGAATAAGATAGCTTTATATGTATGAATCGAATGATGTTATGAACATCATTACTACCTTAAGTTCCTTGGATAAACCTACTGGAAAATAGAAAAATGGATCTAGCTTCAAAGGATCCTTGGATGGCTCGAAGTTCTTGAAGCAGAATCATGACACGAAAACAAGTTCAAGTAAGATCATCACTTGAAATAAGATTGTTATAGTTATAGAAATTGAACCAAAGTTTTAATATGATTATTACCTTGTATTAGAATGATAACCTACTGTAAGAAACAAAGATTTCTTGAGGTTGGATGATCACCTTACAAGATTGGAAGTGAGCTAGCAAACTTGAAAGTATTCTTGATTTTATGTAACTAGAACTTGTAGAATATATGAAGAACACTTAGAACTTGAAGATAGAACTTGAGAGAGATCAATTAGATGAAGAAAATTGAAGAATGAAAGTGTTTGTAGGTGTTTTTGGTCGTTGGTGTATGGATTAGATATAAAGGATATGTAATTTTGTTTTCATGTAAATAAGTCATGAATGATTACTCATATTTTTGTAATTTTATGAGATATTTCATGCTAGTTTCCAAATGATGGTTCCCACATGTGTTAGGTGACTCACATGGGCTGCTAAGAGCTGATAATTGGAGTGTATATACCAATAGTACATACATCTAAAAGCTGTGTATTGTACGAGTACGAATACGGGTGCATACGAGTAGAATTGTTGATGAAACTGAACGAGGATGTAATTGTAAGCATTTTTGTTAAGTAGAAGTATTTTGATAAGTGCATTGAAGTCTTTCAAAAGTGTATAAATACATATTAAAACACTACATGTATATACATTTTAACTGAGTCGTTAAGTCATCGTTAGTCGTTACATGTAAGTGTTGTTTTGAAACCTTTAGGTTAACGATCTTGTTAAATGTTGTTAACCCAATGTTTATAATATCAAATGAGATTTTAAATTATTATATTATCATGATATTATCATGTATGAATATCTCTTAATATGTTATATATACATTAAATGTCTTTACAACGATAATCGTTACATATATGTCTCGTTTAAAAATCATTAAGTTAGTAGTCTTGTTTTTACATATGTAGTTCATTGTTAATATACTTAATGATATGTTTACTTATCATAGTATCATGTTAACTATATATATATCCATATATATGTCATCATATAGTTTTTACAAGTTTTTAACGTTCGTAAATCACCGGTCAACTTGGGTGGTCAATTGTCTATATGAAACATATTTCAATTAATCAAGTCTTAACAAGTTTGATTGATTAACATGTTGGAAACATTTAATCATGTAAATATCAATCTCAATTAATATATATAAACATGGAAAAGTTCGGGTCACTACAGTACCTACCCGTTAAATAAATTTCGTCCCGAAATTTTAAGCTGTTGAAGGTGTTGACGAATCTTCTGGAAATAGATGCGGGTATTTCTTCTTCATCTGATCTTCACGCTCCCAGGTGAACTCGGGTCCTCTACGAGCATTCCATCGAACCTTAACAATTGGTATCTTGTTTTGCTTAAGTCTTTTAACCTCACGATCCATTATTTCGACGGGTTCTTCGATGAATTGAAGTTTTTCGTTGATTTGGATTTCATCTAATGGAATAGTGAGATCTTCTTTAGCAAAAAATTTCTTCAAATTCGAGACGTGGAAAGTGTTATGTACAGCCGCGAGTTGTTGAGGTAACTCAAGTCGGTAAGCTACTGGTCCGACACGATCAATAATCTTGAATGGTCCAATATACCTTGGATTTAATTTCCCTCGTTTACCAAATCGAACAACGCCTTTCCAAGGTGCAACTTTAAGCATGACCATCTCTCCAATTTCAAATTCTATATCTTTTCTTTTAATGTCAGCGTAGCTCTTTTGTCGACTTTGGGCGGTTTTCAACCGTTGTTGAATTTGGATGATCTTCTCGGTAGTTTCTTGTATAATCTCCGGACCCGTAATCTGTCTATCCCCCACTTCACTCCAACAAATCGGAGACCTGCACTTTCTACCATAAAGTGCTTCAAACGGCGCCATCTCAATGCTTGAATGGTAGCTGTTGTTGTAGGAAAATTCTGCTAACGGTAGATGTCGATCCCAACTGTTTCCGAAATCAATAACACATGCTCGTAGCATGTCTTCAAGCGTTTGTATCGTCCTTTCGCTCTGCCCATCAGTTTGTGGATGATAGGCAGTACTCATGTCTAGTCTGAAATGTCCCGTTCTTATTGATTAAAAACGTTCCATATTAATTGATTTCGTTGCGAGGTTTTGACCTCTATATGAGACGTTTTTCAAAGACTGCATTCATTTTTAAAACAAACCATAACCTTTATTTCATAAATAAAGGTTTAAAAAGCTTTATGTAGATTATCAAATAATGATAATCTAAAATATCCTGTTTACACACGACCATTACATAATGGTTTACAATACAAATATGTTACATCGAAATCAGTTTCTTGAATGCAGTTTTTACACAATATCATACAAACATGGACTCCAAATCTTGTCCTTATTTTAGTATGCAATAGCGGAAGCTCTTAATATTCACCTGAGAATAAACATGCTTTAAACGTCAACAAAAATGTTGGTGAGTTATAGGTTTAACCTATATATATCAAATCATAACAATAGACCACAAGATTTCATATTTCAATACACATCCCATACATAGAGATAAAAATCATTCATATGGTGAACACCTGGTAACCGACAATAACAAGATGCATATATAAGAATATCCCCATCATTCCGGGACACCCTTCGGATATGATATAAATTTCGAAGTACTAAAGCATCCGGTACTTTGGATGGGGTTTGTTAGGCCCAATAGATCTATCTTTAGGATTCGCGTCAATTAGGGTGTCTGTTCCCTAATTCTTAGATTACCAGACTTAATAAAAAGGGGCATATTCGATTTCGATAATTCAACCATAGAATGTAGTTTCACGTACTTGTGTCTATTTTGTAAATCATTTATAAAACCTGCATGTATTCTCATCCCAAAAATATTAGATTTTAAAAGTGGGACTATAACTCACTTTCACAGATTTTTACTTCGTCGGGAAGTAAGACTTGGTCACTGTTGATTCACGAACCTATAACAATATATACATATATATTAAAGTATGTTCAAAATATATTTACAACACTTTTAATATATTTTGATGTTTTAAGTTTATTAAGTCAGCTGTCCTCGTTAGTAACCTATAACTAGTTGTCCACAGTTAGATGTACAGAAATAAATCGATAAATATTATCTTGAATCAATCCACGACCCAGTGTATACGTATCTCAGTATTGATCACAACTCAAACTATATATATTTTGGAATCAACCTCAACCCTGTATAGCTAACTCCAACATTCACATATAGAGTGTCTATGGTTGTTCCGAAATATATATAGATGTGTCGACATGATAGGTCGAAACATTGTATACGTGTCTATGGTATCTCAAGATTACATAATATACAATACAAGTTGATTAAGTTATGGTTGGAATAGATTTGTTACCAATTTTCACGTAGCTAAAATGAGAAAAATTATCCAATCTTGTTTTACCCATAACTTCTTCATTTTAAATCCGTTTTGAGTGAATCAAATTGCTATGGTTTCATATTGAACTCTATTTGATGAATCTAAATAGAAAAAATATAGGTTTATAGTCGGAAAAATAAGTTACAAGTCGTTTTTGTAAAGGTAGTCATTTCAGTCGAAAGAACGACGTCTAGATGACCATTTTAGAAAACATACTTCCACTTTGAGTTTAACCATAATTTTTGGATATAGTTTCATGTTCATAATAAAAATCATTTTCTCAGAATAACAACTTTTAAATCAAAGTTTATCATAGTTTTTAATTAACTAACCCAAAACAGCCCGCGGTGTTACTACGACGGCGTAAATCCGGTTTTACGGTGTTTTTCGTGTTTCCAGGTTTTAAATCATTAAGTTAGCATATCATATAGATATAGAACATGTGTTTAGTTGATTTTAAAAGTCAAGTTAGAAGGATTAACTTTTGTTTGCGAACAAGTTTAGAATTAACTAAACTATGTTCTAGTGATTACAAGTTTAAACCTTCGAATAAGATAGCTTTATATGTATGAATCGAATGATGTTATGAACATCATTACTACCTTAATTTCCTTGGATAAACCTACTGGAAAAGAGAAAAATGGATCTAGCTTCAATGGATCCTTGGATGGCTCGAAGTTCTTGAAGCAGAATCATGACACGAAAACAAGTTCAAGTAAGATCATCACTTGAAATAAGATTGTTATAGTTATAGAAATTGAACCAAAGTTTGAATATGATTATTACCTTGTATTAGAATGATAACCTACTGTAAGAAACAAAGATTTCTTGAGGTTGGATGATCACCTTACAAGATTGGAAGTGAGCTAGCAAACTTGAAAGTATTCTTGATTTTATGAAACTAGAACTTTTGGAATTTATGAAGAACACTTAGAACTTGAAGATAGAACTTGAGAGAGATCAATTAGATGAAGAAAATTGAAGAATGAAAGTGTTTGTAGGTGTTTTTGGTCGTTGGTGTATGGATTAGATATAAAGGATATGTAATTTTGTTTTCATGTAAATAAGTCATGAATGATTACTCATATTTTTGTAATTTTATGAGATATTTCATGCTAGTTGCCAAATGATGGTTCCCACATGTGTTAGGTGACTCACATGGGCTGCTAAGAGCTGATCATTGGAGTGTATATACCAATAGTACATACATCTAAAAGCTGTGTATTGTACGAGTACGAATACGGGTGCATACGAGTAGAATTGTTGATGAAACTGAACGAGGATGTAATTGTAAGCATTTTTGTTAAGTAGAAGTATTTTGATAAGTGTATTGAAGTCTTTCAAAAGTGTATAAATACATATTAAAACACTACATGTATATACATTTTAACTGAGTCGTTAAGTCATCGTTAGTCGTTACATGTAAGTGTTGTTTTGAAACCTTTAGGTTAACGATCTTGTTAAATGTTGTTAACCCAATGTTTATAATATCAAATGAGATTTTAAATTATTATATTATCATGATATTATCATGTATGAATATCTCTTAATATGATATATATACATTAAATGTCTTTACAACGATAATCGTTACATATATGTCTCGTTTAAAAATCATTAAGTTAGTAGTCTTGTTTTTACATATGTAGTTCATTGTTAATATACTTTATGATATGTTTACTTATCATAGTATCATGTTAACTATATATATATATCCATATATATGTCATCATATAGTTTTTACAATTTTTAACGTTCGTGAATCACCGATCAACTTGGGTGGTCAATTGTCTATATGAAACATATTTCAATTAATCAAGTCTTAACAAGTTTGATTGCTTAACATGTTGGAAACATTTAATCATGTAAATATCAATCTCAATTAATATATATAAACATGGAAAAGTTCGGGTCACTACAGTACCTACCCGTTAAATAAATTTCGTCCCGAAATTTTAAGCTGTTGAAGGTGTTGACGAATCTTCTGGAAATAGATGCGGGTATTTCTTCTTCATCTGATCTTCACGCTCCCAGGTGAACTCGGGTCCTCTACGAGCATTCCATCGAACCTTAACAATTGGTATCTTGTTTTGCTTAAGTCTTTTAACCTCACGATCCATTATTTCGACGGGTTCTTCGATGAATTGAAGTTTTTCGTTGATTTGGATTTCATCTAACGGAATAGTGAGATCTTCTTTAGCAAAACATTTCTTTAAATTCGAGACGTGGAAAGTGTTATGTACAGCCGCGAGTTGTTGAGGTAACTCTAGTCGGTAAGCTACTGGTCCGACACGATCAATAATCTTGAATGGTCCAATATACCTTGGATTTAATTTCCCTCGTTTACCAAATCGAACAACGCCTTTCCAAGGTGCAACTTTAAGCATGACCATCTCTCCAATTTCAAATTCTATATCTTTTCTTTTAATGTCAGCGTAGCTCTTTTGTCGACTTTGGGCGGTTTTCAACCGTTGTTGAATTTGGATGATCTTCTCGGTAGTTTCTTGTATAATCTCCGGACCCGTAATCTGTCTATCCCCCACTTCACTCCAACAAATCGGAGACCTGCACTTTCTACCATAAAGTGCTTCAAACGGCGCCATCTCAATGCTTGAATGGTAGCTGTTGTTGTAGGAAAATTCTGCTAATGGTAGATGTCGATCCCAACTGTTTCCGAAATCAATAACACATGCTCGTAGCATGTCTTCAAGCATTTGTATCGTCCTTTTGCTCTGCCCATCAGTTTGTGGATGATAGGCAGTACTCATGTCTAGACGAGTTCCTAATGCTTGCTGTAATGTCTGCCAGAATCTTGAAATAAATCTGCCATCCCTATCAGAGATAATAGAGATTGGTATTCCATGTCTGGAGACGACTTCCTTCAAATACAGTCGTGCTAACTTCTCCATCTTGTCATCTTCTCTTATTGGTAGGAAGTGTGCTGATTTGGTGAGACGATCAACTATTACCCAAATAGTATCAAAACCACTTGCAGTCCTTGGCAATTTAGTGATGAAATCCATGGTAATGTTTTCCCATTTCCATTCCGGGATTTCGGGTTGTTGAAGTAGACCTGATGGTTTCTGATGCTCAGCTTTGACCTTAGAACACGTCAAACATTCTCCTACGTATTTAGCAACATCGGCTTTCATACCCGGCCACCAAAAATGTTTCTTGAGATCCTTGTACATCTTCCCCGTTCCAGGATGTATTGAGTATCTGGTTTTATGAGCTTCTCTAAGTACCATTTCTCTCATATCTCCAAATTTTGGTACCCAAATCCTTTCAGCCCTATACCGGGTTCCGTCTTCCCGAATATTAAGATGCTTCTCCGATCCTTTGGGTATTTCATCCTTTAAATTTCCCTCTTTTAAAACTCCTTGTTGCGCCTCCTTTATTTGAGTAGTAATGTTATTATGAATCATTATATTCATAGATTTTACTCGAATGGGTTCTCTGTCCTTCCTGCTCAAGGCATCGGCTACCACATTTGCCTTCCCCGGGTGGTAACGAATCTCAAAGTCGTAATCATTCAATAATTCAATCCACCTACGCTGCCTCATATTCAGTTGTTTCTGATTAAATATGTGTTGAAGACTTTTGTGGTCGGTATATATAATACTTTTGACCCCATATAAGTAGTGCCTCCAAGTCTTTAATGCAAAAACAACCGCGCCTAATTCCAAATCATGCGTCGTATAATTTTGTTCGTGAATCTTCAATTGTCTAGACGCATAAGCAATCACCTTCGTTCGTTGCATTAATACACAACCGAGACCTTGCTTTGATGCATCACAATAAATCACAAAATCATCATTCCCTTCAGGCAATGACAATATAGGTGCCGTAGTTAGCTTTTTCTTCAATAACTGAAACGCTCTCTCTTGTTCATCATTCCATTCAAATTTCTTCCCTTTATGCGTTAATGCAGTCAAGGGTTTTGCTATTCTGGAAAAGTCTTGGATGAACCTTCTGTAGTAACCAGCTAGTCCTAAAAACTGGCGTATGTGTTTCGGAGTTTTCGGGGTTTCCCACTTTTCAACAGTTTCTATCTTTGCCGGATCCACCTTAATACCTTCTTTGTTCACTATGTGACCGAGGAATTGAACTTCTTCCAACCAAAATGCACACTTTGAAAACTTAGCGTACAATTCTTCCTTCCTCAATACTTCTAACACCTTTCTCAAATATTCACCGTGTTCTTGGTCATTCTTTGAGTAAATAAGTATGTCATCAATGAAAACAATGACAAACTTGTCAAGGTATGGTCCACACACTCGGTTGATAAGGTCCATGAACACAGCTGGTGCATTAGTTAAACCAAACGGCATGACCATAAACTCGTAATGACCGTAACGTGTTCTGAAAGCAGTCTTTGGAATATCATCTTCTTTCACCCGCATTTGATGATACCCGGAACGTAAGTCAATCTTTTAATAAACAGACGAGCCTTGTAGTTGATCAAATAAGTCGTCGATTCTCGGTAGTGGGTAGCGGTTCTTGATGGTAAGTTTGTTCAACTCTCGGTAGTCGATACACAACCTGAATGTACCATCTTTCTTCTTGACAAACAAAATAGGAGCTCCCCACGGTGATGTGCTTGGTCGAATGAAACCACGCTCTAAAAGTTCTTGTAATTGGCTTTGCAGTTCTTTCATCTCGCTGGGTGCGAGTCTGTAAGGAGCACGAGCTATTGGTGCAGCTCCTGGTACAAGATCTATTTGAAATTCAACGGATCGATGTGGGGGTAATCCCGGTAATTCTTTCGGAAATACATCGGGAAATTCTTTTGCGACGGGAACATCATTGATGCTCTTTTCTTCAGTTTGTACTTTCTCGACGTGTGCTAGAATAGCATAGCAACCTTTTCTTATTAGTTTTTGTGCCTTCAAATTACTAATAAGATGTAGCTTCGTGTTGCCCTTTTCTCCGTACACCATTAAGGGTTTTCCTTTTTCTCGTATAATGCGAATTGCATTTTTGTAACAAACGATCTCTGCTTTCACTTCTTTCAACCAGTCCATACCGATTATCACATCAAAACTCCCTAACTCTACTGGTATCAAATCAATCTTAAATGTTTCGCTAACCAGTTTAATTTCTCGATTCCGACATATATTATCTGCTGAAATTAATTTACCATTTGCTAATTCGAGTAAAAATTTACTATCCAAAGGCGTCAATGGACAACTTAATTTAGCACAAAAATCTCTACTCATATAGCTTCTATCCGCACCCGAATTAAATAAAACGTAAGCAGATTTATTGTCAATAAGAAACGTACCCGTAACAAGCTCCGGGTCTTCCTGTGCCTCTGCCGCATTAATATTGAAAACTCTTCCGCGGCCTTGTCCATTCGTGTTCTCCTGGTTTGGGCAATTTCTAATAATGTGGCCCGGTTTTCCACATTTATAACAAACTACATTGGCATAACTTGCTCCGACACTACTTGCTCCGCCATTACTCGTTCCGACACCATTTGTTCCTTTCGTTCTATTAACCCCTGGTCCGTAGACCTCACACTTCGCCGCGCTATGACCATTTCTTTTACACTTGTTGCAAAATTTGGTGCAGAACCCCGAGTGATACTTTTCACACCTTGGGCATAGCTGCTTCTGATTGTTGTTGTTGTTGCGGTTATTATTTTTGTTGGGATGATTGTTGTAGTTGTTGTTGTTGTTGTTGTTGGGCCGTTTGTTGTAGTTGCGATTGATGTTGCGATTGTTGGGATAATTGTTGCGATTATTGTTGTAATTGCTGTTGTTGTTGTATTGGTGATTCTTATCACCGTTTTCCTCCCACTTTCTTTTGACTTGCTTCACATTGGCCTCTTCAGCACTCTGTTCTTTAATTCTTTCTTCAATCTGGTTCACTAGTTTGTGAGCCATTCTACATGCCTGTTGTATGGAGGCGGGCTCGTGTGAACTTATATCTTCTTGGATTCTTTCCGGTAATCCTTTCACAAACGCGTCGATCTTCTCTTCCTCATCTTCGAATGCTCCTGGACATAATAGGCACAATTCTGTGAATCTTCTTTCGTACGTTGTAATATCAAATCCTTGGGTTCGTAACCCTCTAAGTTCTGTCTTGAGCTTATTGACCTCAGTTCTGGGACGGTATTTCTCGTTCATCAAGTGCTTGAATGCTGACCACGGTAGTGCGTACGCATCGTCTTGTCCCACTTGCTCTAGATAGGTATTCCACCATGTTAACGCAGAACCTATGAAGGTATGCGTAGCGTACTTCACTTTGTCCTCTTCAGTACACTTACTTATGGCAAACACCGATTCGACCTTCTCAGTCCACCGTTTCAATCCGATCGGTCCTTCGGTTCCATCAAATTCCAAAGGTTTGCAGGCAGTGAATTCTTTGTAGGTGCATCCTACACGATTTCCTGTACTGCTAGATCCAAGGTTATTGTTGGTATGTAGTGCAGCCTGTACTGCGGCTATGTTTGAAGCTAGAAAAGTACGGAATTCCTCTTCATTCATATTCACGGTGTGTCGAGTAGTCGGTGCCATTTCCTTCAAAATAGTTAAATGGAACAAGTTAATCATACAGAATATTAAGAGTAGTTAATAGTATTTCGTAGCATAATATGAACTCATTTATAAAAGCTTTTTCTTCATATTAGCGTTTTATAAGTTCAAATTCGGGTAGTACCTACCCGTTAAGTTCATACTTAGTAGTTAATATACAATTCAACTACTACAATTCTATATGAAAAACTGATTATAATAATATTTCGCGTTCAAACTTTTACACAATATTTTACAAACTTACAATACCGCTTATTTTACATATAGCATGAAATATAGCACACAATAAATTTGATACAAGATGGTTGTGAAGATAATTCTAGCTAGTACACAAGTCGTTCAGCAAAGGCAATAAAGACACGTAATTCATACGTCCAGAAACAAGTCATGCATTCTGGTTTTACTAGGATTACTTCCCATCCTTGGTCTTGTGGAACATAACCGTTATGGCCGTTGATAAGACATCGTGTTGTAACGTCGTCAAAGGGACGAGGGTTACGTAATGTCCAACAGTCCCGTAACAATCTAAAAACCTCATTTCTTACCCCAATTACCGACTCCGTCACTTGCGGGAACGTTTTGTTTAATAGTTGTAGCCCGATGTTCTTGTTCTCACTTTGGTGAGAAGCGAACATTACTAATCCGTAAGCATAACATGCTTCTTTATGTTGCATGTTAGCCGCTTTTTCTAAATCACGAAGTCCAATATTCGGATACATTGAGTCAAAATAATTTCTTAACCCGTTACGTAAAATAGCATTTGGGTTCCCCGCAATATATGCGTCAAAGTAAACACATCGTAACTTATGGGTTTCCCAATGTGATATCCCCCATCTTTCAAACGAAAGTCTCTTATAAACCAAGACATTCTTGGAACGTTCTTCGAATGTCTTACAAACTGATCTCGCCTTAAATAGTTGTGCCGAGGAATTCTGACCGACTCTAGACAGGATTTCATCAATCATGTCTCCGGGTAGGTCTCTTAAAATATTGGGTTGTCTATCCATTTTATGTTTTTAAACTGTAAAATAGACAAGAGTTAGATTCATAAAAAAAAATACTTATTAATACAAGCAATTTTTACATATATCATAAAGCATAAGCACACTATATTACATATATTACACCACACGAATACAACTATCTTATTCCGACTCGCTTGTTTCTTCTTCTTCGGTTTTGGTTCGTTTTTCCAAGTTTCTAGGGATATATGATGTTCCCCTAATACGAGCCGTAATTTTCCACATTGGTTTAGAAAAACCTGGTGGTTTAGAGGTTCCCGGGTCATTGTTACAACTTAAGGACTTCGGGGGTTGACGATACATATAAAGTTCATCGGGGTTGGAATTAGATTTCTCTATTTTTATGCCCTTTCCCTTATTATTTTCTTTTGCCTTTTTAAATTCAGTTGGGGTAATTTCTATAACATCATCGGAATTCTCGTCGGAATCCGATTCATCGGAGAATTGGTAATCCTCCCAATATTTTGCTTCCTTGGCGGAAACACCATTGACCATAATTAACCTTGGTCGGTTGGTTGAGGATTTTCTTTTACTTAACCGTTTTATTATTTCTCCCACCGGTTCTATTTCTTCATCCGGTTCTGATTCTTCTTCCGGTTCCGATTCTTCTTCCGGTTCCGACTCTTCTTCCGGTTCCTCTTCGGTAACTTGTGAATCAGTCCACGAATCATTCCAATTTACATTTGACTCTTCATTATTATTAGGTGAGTCAATGGGACTTGTTCTAGAGGTAGACATCTATCACATAATATCAAACACGTTAAGAGATTAATATATCACATAATATTCACATGTTAAAAATATATAGTTTCCAACAAAATTTGTTAAACAATCATTTTTCAAGTAAACACGGTCGAAGTCCAGACTCACTAATGCATCCTAACAAACTCGATAAGACACACTAATGCAAAATTCTGGTTCTCTAAGACCAACGCTCGGATACCAACTGAAATGTCCCGTTCTTATTGATTAAAAACGTTCCATATTAATTGATTTCGTTGCGAGGTTTTGACCTCTATATGAGACGTTTTTCAAAGACTGCATTCATTTTAAAACAAACCATAACCTTTATTTCATCAATAAAGGTTTAAAAAGCTTTACGTAGATTATCAAATAATGATAATCTAAAATATCCTGTTTACACACGACCATTACATAATGGTTTACAATACAAATATGTTACAACAAAATAAGTTTCTTGAATGCAGTTTTTACACAATATCATACAAGCATGGACTCCAAATCTCGTCCTTATTTAAGTATGCGACAGCGGAAGCTCTTAATAATCACCTGAGAATAAACATGCTTAAAACGTCAACAAAAATGTTGGTGAGTTATAGGTTTAACCTATATATATCAAATCATAACAATAGACCACAAGATTTCATATTTCAATACACATCCCATACATAGAGATAAAAATCATTCATATGGTGAACACCTGGTAACCGACATTAACAAGATGCATATATAAGAATATCCCCATCATTCCGAGACACCCTTCGGATATGATATAAATTTCGAAGTACTAAAGCATCCGGTACTTTGGATGGGGCTTGTTGGGCCCGATAGATCTATCTTTAGGATTCGCGTCAATTAGGGTGTCTGTTCCCTAATTCTTAGATTACCAGACTTAATAAAAAGGGGCATATTCGATTTCGATAATTCAACCATAGAATGTAGTTTCACGTACTTGTGTCTATTTTGTAAATCATTTATAAAACCTGCATGTATTCTCATCCCAAAAATATTAGATTTTAAAAGTGGGACTATAACTCACTTTCACAGATTTTTACTTCGTCGGGAAGTAAGACTTGGCCACTGGTTGATTCACGAACCTATAACAATATATACATATATATCAAAGTATGTTCAAAA
The DNA here is from genome assembly GCF_046630445.1 of Rutidosis leptorrhynchoides. Lineage (NCBI taxonomy): Eukaryota > Viridiplantae > Streptophyta > Magnoliopsida > Asterales > Asteraceae > Rutidosis > Rutidosis leptorrhynchoides. The sequence continues at coordinate 40,593,439 of NC_092343.1, forward strand.
TATATTTACAACACTTTTAATATATTTTGATGTTTTAAGTTTATTAAGTCAGCTGTCCTCGTTAGTAACCTACAACTAGTTGTCCACAGTTAGATGTACAGAAATTAATCGATAAATATTATCTTGAATCAATCCACGACCCAGTGTATACGTATCTCAATATTGATCACAACTCAAACTATATATATTTTGGAATCAACCTCAACCCTGTATAGCTAACTCCAACATTCACATATAGAGTGTCTATGGTTGTTCCGAAATATACATAGATGTGTCGACATGATAGGTCGAAACATTGTATACGTGTCTATGGTATCTCAAGATTACATAATATACAATACAAGTTGATTAAGTTATGGTTGGAATAGATTTGTTACCAATTTTCACGTAGCTAAAATGAGAAAAATTATCCAATCTTGTTTTACCCATAACTTCTTCATTTTAAATCCGTTTTGAGTGAATCAAATTGCTATGGTTTCATATTGAACTCTATTTTATGAATCTAAACAGAAAAAGTATAGGTTTATAGTCAGAAAAATAAGTTACAAGTCGTTTTTGTGAAGGTAGTCATTTCAGTCGAAAGAACGACGTCTAGATGACCATTTTAGAAAACATACTTCCACTTTGAGTTTAACCATAATTTTTGGATATAGTTTCATGTTCATAATAAAAATCATTTTCTTAGAATAACAACTTTTAAATCAAAGTTTATCATAGTTTTTAATTAACTAACCCAAAACAGCCCGTGGTGTTACTACGACGGCGTAAATCCGGTTTTACGGTATTTTTCGTGTCTCCAGGTTTTAAATCATTAAGTTAGCATATCATATAGATATAGAACATGTGTTTAGTTGATTTTAAAAGTCAAGTTAGAAGGATTAACTTTTGTTTGCGAACAAGTTTAGAATTAACTAAACTATGTTCTAGTGATTACAAGTTTAAACCTTCGAATAAGATAGCTTTATATGTATGAATCGAATGATGTTATGAACATCATTACTACCTTAAGTTCCTTGGATAAACCTACTGGAAAATAAAAAAATGGATCTAGCTTCAAAGGATCCTTGGATGGCTCGAAGTTCTTGAAGCAGAATCATGACACGAAAACAAGTTCAAGTAAGATCATCACTTGAAATAAGATTGTTATAGTTATAGAAATTGAACCAAAGTTTTAATATGATTATTACCTTGTATTAGAATGATAACCTACTGTAAGAAACAAAGATTTCTTGAGGTTGGAAGATCACCTTACAAGATTGGAAGTGAGCTAGCAAACTTGAAAGTATTCTTGATTTTATGTAACTAGAACTTGTAGAATATATGAAGAACACTTAGAACTTGAAGATAGAACTTGAGAGAGATCGATTAGATGAAGAAAATTGAAGAATGAAAGTGTTTGTAGGTGTTTTTGGTCGTTGGTGTATGGATTAGATATAAAGGATATGTAATTTTGTTTTCATGTAAATAAGTCATGAATGATTACTCATATTTTTGTAATTTTATGAGATATTTCATGCTAGTTGCCAAATGATGGTTCCCACATGTGTTAGGTGACTCACATGGGCTGCTAATAGCTGATCATTGGAGTGTATATACCAATAGTACATACATCTAAAAGCTGTGTATTGTACGAGTACGAATACGGGTGCATACGAGTAGAATTGTTGATGAAACTGAACGAGGATGTAATTGTAAGCATTTTTGTTAAGTAGAAGTATTTTGATAAGTGTATTGAAGTCTTTCAAAAGTGTATAAATACATATTAAAACACTACATGTATATACATTTTAACTGAGTCGTTAAGTCATCGTTAGTCGTTACATGTAAGTGTTGTTTTGAAACCTTTAGGTTAACGATCTTGTTAAATGTTGTTAACCCAATGTTTATAATATCAAATGAGATTTTAAATTATTATATTATCATGATATTATCATGTATGAATATCTCTTAATATGTTATATATACATTAAATGTCTTTACAACGATAATCGTTACATATATGTCTCGTTTAAAAATCATTAAGTTAGTAGTCTTGTTTTTACATATGTAGTTCATTGTTAATATACTTAATGATATGTTTACTTATCATAGTATCATGTTAACTATATATATATATCCATATATATGTCATCATATAGTTTTTACAAGTTTTTAACGTTCGTAAATCACCGGTCAACTTGGGTGGTCAATTGTCTATATGAAACATATTTCAATTAATCAAGTCTTAACAAGTTTGATTGCTTAACATGTTGGAAACATTTAATCATGTAAATATCAATCTTAATTAATATATATAAACATGGAAAAGTTCGGGTCACTACAGTTTACTTCCATTTATATGTTAAAACGTGCCTTAGAGTACGTAGGATACATAACTTGATCTTTGGAAGCCTTTATAACCGTTAGTGTTATTTGACGTTTCGAATAAACCGCGAACTGCGCGCACGTTTAACTTTTGTCGTAATCGGAATATTATGACTGCGAAATATTAATTATTATTTTATAATAATAATTACCTGGGTTTTTAGATGCTTAATTACGCGTAGTAATTTAATTATGCACAATAGTTAGTCTTGTTGGACTTTCTACCTTGTTGGGCTCAAGCCCACCCTACTCTAGCTAGTGACCCAATTAATTAGCCCTTGTCCATGTCATCAATCCTTGTCAAATTCCTTGCTTATAAATACTAGCCCTTGTCCATGTCATCAATCCTTGTCAAATTCCTTGCTTATAAATACTAGCCCTTGTCCATGTCATCAATCTTTGTCAAATTCCTTGCTTATAAATACTAGCCATTTACCTCTCATTCAAATTACTTGCTCATTTGGTTTTCACACACACTTGTTCTTTCTTTCTTCCCTTTCTAGTATTGCTTGTTGACGACCATTCGGACCGACTTACTACTTGCGTACTTTCATTACCGACTTTACCGCTTTTATCACTGTGAGTTATAGCATTCCCTTTTTACTTTAACTTATTTTGGGAACTGAGAATACATGCGGATTTTATGTTTTACATACTAGGCACGAGTACTTAAACTTATATATGTGTGGGTTATACAACGGCATAAACATTCCCTTTAGCTCGGTAACGTTTAATCATTGGTTTTTGAACCGTGAACGCGAATCTTAGATATGGATCCATAGGGTTTGACATCCCCACTCGGGCTAGTCGCGCTAGCATTTAACGGGTGTTTAATACTTCGTGAACATACGCACTCGCCAAGTGTACTTTCAGGGGGTTATAAACGTTAAGTCTAGTTACCGGGTGCCCACGGCTATACATATACTTTATCATACTGATTTGAATTACTGATTTGAAACGCTTATTTGAAGCACTGAAATCTCGTGGCCTACATTACATTACTGAATACAAACAAACTATAGCTCACCAACATTCGTGTTGACTTTTTAAGCATGTATTTCTCAGGTGTTTAGATGTTGTTGCTTCTGCTGTTAGCCTTGCTGTTCTAGTCTCGGTGTATAGACTTGCTGTTACAGACTTGCTGTGTTAGACTTCCGCTGCATTACTTAGAGATGTCTCAAGCATGAAACTTTTACTTTGCATTCCCAACTTATGTTATTTTCAAAACAATAGCTTTGTAATGACCTTAGTATCATGTACTCATGTTAATGTTTCCTATTCATCTTTTGTAAAACGTTATCTGTTCATGAATGCAAAAGTGGTTTTCAAACAGCATATAGTGTTTGACCTTGTAATGATCCTGTTGTTGATGTACCGTACACGATGATTTTGTACGGGGTGTCACAAGAATGGTTCAAACAATATGAACGTATCTCAGGAGGATCTGTATACAGTTGCAATGATCATGAACTAAAGATCATTGGATTTGGAGATATCATTCTGAAGATGCACGTTGGTACAGTTCGTACTATTCAAGGTGTACAACACGTGGAGGGTTTGAAGAAGAACTTATTGAAAGGAGAAAAGGTGGGTGCTAATGTATACATGAGATGGTGATAAGATGGTGATACATGAGAAGATCATGATAATCAAGAAAGGCGCGATTGTACTTATGAAAGGAGAAAAGGTGGGTGCTAATGTATACATTCTGAAAGGTGAGACGGTACAGGAATCAGAAGCATCTGTTGCTTTGAATAGTTCAAGTGATAAATTTGCTATGACGTGGCATCAAAATCTTGGACACATGTCTGAACAAGGTATGAAGATTCTTGTTGAAAGAAATCTTATTCCTGGTCTTACAAAGGTATCGCTACCTTTCTGTGAGCATTGTGTAATCAGCAAGCAGCATCGCCTGAAGTTTAACACATTAAATTCTAGAAGTAAATTGATTCTAGAATTGGTTCACTATGATGTGTGGCAAGCACCAGTTCAATCCCTAGGAGGAGCAAAGTATTTTGTATCATTTATTGATGATTACACTAGGAAATGTTGGGTGTACCCAATCAAGAGAAAGGCAGATGTGTTTGAAGTTTTCAAAATTTACAAAGCGCGGGTTGAACTTGAATCTGGTAAAAAGATCAAGTGTTTAAGGACTGATAATGGAGGAGAATACACTAGTGATGAATTTGATAAGTTCTGCAAACAAGAAGGCGTCAAAAGGCAGTTCACGACGGCATACACTCCTCAACAAAATGGAGTGGCAGAGCGGATGAACAGAACCTTGTTAGATAGAACAAGGGCGATGTTGGCAACTGCAAGATTGGGGAAATCATTCTGGGCAGAAGCAGTAAGTACTGCCTGTTATGTGATAAATCGGTCACCATCAACTGCAATTGAGTTGAAATCACCGATGGAGATGGGGACTGGAAAACTAGTTGATTACTCCGACCTTCATGTATTTGGAAGTCCTGTGTACGCAATGTACAATTCTCAAGAAATGAAAAAGTTGGATCCAAAGTCCAGAAAGTGTTTGTTCTTGGGGTATGCTGATGGAGTTAAGGGGTATCGCTTGTGGGACCCCACTGCCCACAAAGTAGTCATCAGCAGAGATGTTGTCTTTACGGAAGACAAAGATCTTAAAGATGTTAGCACTTCAATAGAAACTACACCGATACAGGTTGGAAATGAATTTCATAAAGATTCTTCTGAAGCAGTACCAGAGCACGATGAAAATCAATTAGTCGTTGATGAAGCTCCAGCGATTCGTATTTCTAATCGGGAACGAAAACGTCCAGGGTGGCACTCGGATTATATTATGGAAAGCAATGTTGCATATTGTCTTCTAACAGAGGAAGGAGAGCCAACAACTCTTCGCGAGGCACTGAATCATTCAGATGCATCTCAGTGGATGACGGCTATGCAGGAAGAAATTGAAGCTCTTCATAAAAATAAAACATGGGAACTTGTGCCATTGCCGAAAGGTAGAAAACCTATTGGAAATAAATGGGTGTATAAGATCAAGCGAAATGTCGATGATCAAGTGGAGCGGTATCGTGCAAGACTGGTGGGTAAAGGATATGCTCAGAAAGAAGGTACGGACTTTAATGAAATATTTTCTCCTGTGGTTCGACTTACAACAATTCGAGTAGTTCTAGCAATGTGTGCTACATTTGATTTGCATCTAGAGCAGCTAGATGTGAAAACTGCATTTCTTCATGGAAATCTTGAAGAATAAATTTATATGCTTTAACCAGAAGGTTTTGAACTACAAGGAAAAAAGAACTTGGTTTGCGGGTTAAAAAAATCTCTGTATGGTCTCAAATAGGCGCCGAGATGTTGGTACAAGAGATTTGATTCTTTCATAATGAGCCTTGAATATAACAGACTTTATGCAGACCCTTGTGCATATTTCAAGAGGTTTGGGGACAATGATTTTGTCATTTTACTGTTATATGTAGACGACATTTGGTTGCAGGCCCCAACAAAGATCGTATTAATAAGCTGAAGGCTCAATTGGCTAGGGAGTTTGAAATGAAAGACTTGGGTGCCGCAAACAAGATTCTAGGGATGCAAATTCACCGAGACGGAGATAATAGGAAGATTTGGCTTTCTCAAAAGAATTATTTGAGGAAAATCTTGGAGCGTTTCAATATGCAAGATAGTAAGCCAATCTCAACCCCACTTCCTACTAATCTCAAGTTATCCTCCGTTATGTGTCCTAGCAGTGAATACGAGAGGAAGGAGATGTCTCGCGTACCATATGCATCAGCAGTGGGAAGTTTAATGTTTGCAATGATATGTACAAGACCAGACATTGCACATGCAGTGGGAGTAGTTAGTCGGTACATGGCGAATCCTGGTAAAGAGCATTGGAATGCGGTAAAGAGGATCCTTAAATACATCAAGGTGTAATGACCCGCACTTTTTCGATCGTTCTATACTTATAAGATTAATATTTACATAAATTAAACCTTACCAACATGATAAGCAATCCAAATTGTTGAGACTTATGTTTTTGAAATGAGTTTTACACAACGTTTGACCGTCTAGTTTGACCGATGATATCACGAACTATATAACATATGATAATTATACGTTTGTGTATATATATGTATATATACATATTTAACATGATCTAAGGATGTTTTAATATCTCATTTTGTATTAATAACAATAAGTTATAAGTATATTTTGAAACTACTAACTTAAGTTTTCAAAACGATAACCATACGTAACGTTATTTGACATAAATACTTATAACATATAATGTTTATACATATATCGTATATGTAATGTATTTAATCACTTTTAAAGACTTAAATACATAAAACAATATAAGTATATTCACAAAAGATAGCTATATTTGAATTCTCATTCCATTTTTCACAAGATTTTCTATACGTAAATCTAGAGTATATGTACTCGTATCATACCTAGCTTCTATACGTATTTACTATTGGTATATACACATCAAATCACCACCAACCAGCCCTTGTTCATGCCTTATGTATAAGGTAACTCTCTTGTTCATGCCTTATGTATAAGGTAACTACTTTTGATGTTTAGTATGACTAATTACATAAAAATACAACATGAAATTTTGTCCATGTTTTTCCATTAATCATGTTTTTATGGCCTTAAATACATCTTCCATTTTCAAATTTTATTACCTCATTTCTTTAACCAAAAACACACTCTTAAGAAACTCCATAACCATTCAGCTAGTATCCATGAAGATCTAGCCATAAAAACATCACTTAAACACCATAAGAAAAACCTTACAAAAACACTTCAAGAATCCTTTCAAAAACACAAGTTTACTTCCAATCTTTCATCCAACTCCATCACTCTTTTAGTTCTAGGTTTTTACTCCTCTTTTACAGCAATCTTGTCCAAGTAACTTGAGGTAGTAACTTTGTTCATAACCTTATTCGATTCATATATATATAGCTATCTTATTTTATGGTATAAAATTTTAACAACAAGAACATAGTTTGAATGTTTTCAAACTTGTTTGCAAACTAAATAGATCCTTCTAACTTAACTTTTAAAATACTTCAAGACCTATAATATATCATAAATATATGCTAACTTAACAAGGTAAAATTTGGTTTTTCAAAGAACACCTTAAAAACTGAATTTACGACGTCGAAGTGCAACCGGGGGCTGTTTTGGGTTGGATAATTAAAAACCATCTTAAACTTTGAATTGGAGGTTTATTTTCTGGAAAAATGATTTTTACTATGAATATGATAACACATAAAAATTTCATGATTTAACTCAAAGTATAAGTATTTTTAGAAAAATAATCATTTAAGGTTGTTTACATGATGGAAAATGATTAACTTCATAAGTTTTACTAAAGTTTGACCTATGACCTGTGATTTCGAATACAAACTAAGGTATTTACAGTTCATAGTCTTAAAGAGGGACTCGATCCAAGGAAGTGGCAAGTTGAATCAACGAAAACGGAGTTGTAACGAAGAAACTATGACCAAAACGAGATCGGATATCTAAGACTAGTTTAGCTACGAAAATAATTGGAGAAAATTAAATAAATCACATCTTTTTAAAATAACATGATATTTTATATATATGTACTCATAATTTAATTTTATATGGTTCAGGATCACCCGTAAACAATACGAGAAGATTAATCATAAGATCCCATGATTGTACGCAACACGTCATTTGACAACACCGGTACTTTATGTACGCAACACGTCATTTGACAACACCGGTACCGTGGGTCAAGATTAATCTCGACCAATACATATACGATGGGGGGTTTTTATTTATTTCATTGGGGGTTTATTAAACACCTAAAAATGAACCATTAAAATTGAATTACTAACATCGGACTGCTAACTACGGACTAAGGAATTATTAAAAGTATTAAAAGTATTATAAGTATATATATGTGACGTTTGTTTAAAAAGAAAAGGTATTGATATATTATATATGGATAGGTTCGTGATATCAATCGGAAACAAGTCAAAATTACATATCTTCAAGACGAAAGTGAGTATATAGTCCCACTTTTTAACTCTAAATATTTCGGGATGAGAATACATGTATTTTATGTTTTACGTTATGGACACAAGTAACTGAAAAATATATTCTACGTTGAGTTGTACCACTGGCATACTTCCCTGTAGCTTGGTAACTGTTATTTACAGCGGTATTGTAAACGCGAATCCTGTTGATAGATCTATCGGGCCTGACAACCCCAACCGGACTGGACGACCAGTATTCAACGGTTGCACAGTACTTCGTTTCGTGACTACACTTGGTACGGTGTAGTAAGATTTCATAATAAAGGGAATATGCGACGTGATTAAATGTTAAGTATGGTTACCAAGTGCTCAACCACTTAGAATATTTTTATTAAAATGTTTATATATGAAATCTTGTGGTCTATATATATATATATTGCTGCCGGCATTAAACCTATATCTCACCAACTTTATGTTGACGTTTTAAGCATGTTTATTCTCAGGTGATAACTAAAAGCTTCCGCTGCAACATGTTGAATTTAAGCAAGATCTTGAGTATGCATATTTGTGTCAAAAATAAAACTGCATATCCGAGGAATTGTAATGTAAAATATGCTAGAAATCGTATTGTTATCATCACATGTAAAGTTTGTAAGTCTAAGATTATCGCTAAACGATAATCATCTTTATATTGTCTAAAGCTTGTATTAATATAAGAGTTATGGTTTGTAATGTAAAATAAATGCAGTTGTTCTTTTAAAAATGTCGCATATAGAGGTCAATACCTCGCAATGAAATCATACGTTATCTAACTCGTTCTTATGGTTAAGGACGGGTTATGACACAAGGGAACCTTAGATGTTGCATTATGTTATGGGGAACCGAAATTTATTGTCAAAGGGTATGTTGATTCAGATTATGCAGGTGATATCGATAAAAGTAAATCTACCACTGCATATGTTTTCACACTTTGTGGTGGAATAGTAAGCTGGGTTTCAAAACTGCAGTCAGTTGTGGGACATCAACAACAGAGGCAGAATATGTAGCAGCTACTCAAGCTACTAAAGAGGCAGTATGGTTGAAGATGTTATTGGAGGAACTCGGGCACAAACAAAAGTATATCACTTTATTTTGTGACAACCAGAGTGCCTTGCATCTAGCAAGGAATCCAGCATTTCATTCAAAGACAAAGCATATACGAGTTCAGTATCACTTCGTTCATGAGAAAGTGGAAGAAGGAACCGTGGATATGCAGAAAATTCATACTGACAACAATGTGGCTGATTTTCTAACAAAGTCAATCAACCGTGACAAGTTTGTTTGGTGTCGTTCCTCATGCGGCCTAGCAGAGATGTAAGCAACATCATTGGCAAGGAAGGATTATCGTGTGAAGATTTATTAGGCTTCAATCTGTGATAACCCGGAAATTTCTGACCAAATTTAAACTTTATCTTTAAATGATTTAATGTTTTCGACACGATAAGCAAAGTCTGTTAGATTGAGTCTCAAAATTTTAGAACTGTTTCATAAATACAATTACCTTTGACTACTCTCGACGATTCATGAACAATTATATGTATGTATATATATATATGTACAAGTAAAAACGACTTTCCTACAGTAAAACATTATTTGCTACAGTAAAAATGACTTTGCTACAGTAAAACACTATTTGCTACAGTGAAACCGTACTTTGCTACAATGAAAACGACTTTGCTACAGTGATTTGCTACATTAAACACTATTTGCTACAGTACACTATTTGCTACAGTAAACACTATTTGCTACAGTAAACACTATTTGATGTCGACGAACTAACAAACAAAAACGGAAAAGGCGGCCATGCGATCGCATGGCAAAAACACTGAAAACTCATGCGATCGCATGGGGTCTGAAATCTGGCCACATCTATAAAGTTCGAACCTGTTGCATTTTTCTGATTCATTTTCATCTATCTCTCTCGTACCTATATGTATATTTATATTTAAATTATTATTATTATTATTATTATTATTATTATTATTATTATTATTATTATTATTATTATTATTATTATTATTAAGATTAATATTGTTATAAAATATCTAGATTGGATGTTAATTTTATTATTATTATATTTCTTGCATAGTAATATTTTATACTATAAATAGACATGTATGGTAGCCATTTACAGTGCACCATTTCTCTTGAAATATCAATATCAATATTTCTTCTCTCCTTCTTCTCTCTTTTTCTCTCTTTGTTCTTATAACCATTAAAGGTAGTTATAAGCCTACTGAATTATAACACGTTATCAGCACGAAAAGCTTAGTGTAATTAAAAGATATCTCAAACGATCACGAATCACTAATCAAGGTATGAAATTATTAATAATTTTCAGACTCGAATATATCAAATTTTGGACTACTAACATTTATATTTATGTTATTTAAGTTATATATGGTCGGTTATACCACCTGAATTATATTTCTGTAATCTAACTTTTACTAACTTCACTAACATTTATATTTATGTTATTTAAGTTATATATGGTCGGTTATACCACCTGAATTATATTTTCTGTAATCTAACTCTTATTAACTTCACTAACATTTATATTTATGTTAATAAGACCTCATGATTGTACGCAACACGTCATTTGACAACACGGTACTTTATGTACGCAACACGTCATTTGACAACACGGTACCATGGGTCGAGATTAATTCCGATCAATACGAATACGACGGGGTCTTTATATGTTATCTAACATTTATGATTACTTATGCAATTAATCATTATTTATTTCATGCATACTAATGTTTATTCTTAAATTTATAATTTTAAAAGTTAAAATAAAAAAAATAGTTTGTATTTTTATTAAAAGTAAATCTTAAAAGTTAAAATAAGAAAAAGTAGTTTGTACTTTTATTAAAAGTAAATCTTAAAAGTTAAAATACAAAAAGTAGTTTGTATTTTTATTAAAAGTAAATCTTAAAAGTTAAAATAAGAAAAAGTAGTTTGTATTTTTATTAAAAGTATATCTTAAAAGTTAAAGTAAGAAAAAAAAAGGGGATGATAAAATGGAATAGTTTTTTGTCAAAAATGAAGTATTGAAAATGAATTGGTCTCCTTCTATAACTAAAAAAATATATATACTTTTATCAAATGAATTTTTTTGTGGCCGACAATTTCAAACACGAGTTCGTGTTTAGTTTATCAAGAATATCTCTTGCTGTGGTGAAAGGTCACGATCACGATATCAGGTGTTGTGAAAGAATTAAAAAATTGGTCAAGTGGCCTTTTAAAAACTAGAAAAAAAAATTAAACAAAAAGTTTTTTTTATATATTTAGAATTTACGGGTAACGTAAAAAAAAGGAAGTTTTTTTTAAAAAAAAAAAAACAAAGAAAGTGTTTAAATGAGTTTTACAGAAAGGGGGAAAGCAAAGTAAAAAAAAAACTTTTTTCCAAACAAAGGTAAATGAAAGTAGGACTTAATACAAGAAAAAAGTAAACATCTCCTAGACGTGATAAAATCTATCAATGATAAGTATTAGACTTGATGAGCTAAATGTGACAAAAATGTTTCAACATGTCTTATGTTAATTTTCTAAAATAAGTTATTATTATTCCGAGTTTAACACATATACATATGTTAATTAAAAACAACCTTTTTGTTCTTATGTAGTGTTGGGTTGCAATTTTAGTTGTATGCCATAATTCCATCCAGTAGAGTGACAATAGAAAACTTTTGATGATAATCAATAAAAAACTTTTTTCCAAACTTGTCAAATGTTTTGTTAAAAACGTGACCGTTGAAAAAAGGAGGTTGAATAATAAAACTTAAAAAACAAATTATTTTTTTAAGAGTGTGCATCAAAATGGCCCGTTTAATAATGGGGAGTAAAAATATAGTCAAATTGTTTCAACGAACAAGGGTTCAATTGGATGTCTCTTAAAAAAAATCCGCGGGTACGGGTGATGGATCCAATGGATCCGCATCCTCGACCCGTGGGTGCTATCCCTAATTGTGACAAGTACAAATCAACTAAAAGTCTAAAAAATAAATGCTCTTATAGGGACCAAATGTTCACAATAATTGCCTAAGCTAGATATGAAACAAATAGTTCATAAAAAAAAAAAGGTCGTTGTGCGTTTTCGGGATGATAGCCGAAATACACTTACAAAAGTAGGTCAACCGTCAATTCTTTATGGCCATATCAACGTAGATCAATAAAATCATTTATGGTTCTGATATATTAGAGCTATTATGGATATGTACGAAGGGGCGAAGTCGTGCGTTCGGACACCTGTGGGAAACACAGAGTATTTTCCAATAACAGTTGGTCTGCACCAGGGATCTGCCCTTAGCCCTTTCCTTTTCGCTTTGATCCTCGACGAGCTGTCTCGAGGAATACAAGAGAACATCCCTTGGAATCTGATTTTTGCCGATGATATTGTGCTTGTTGCGGATTCCAAAGAAGAGCTTAATAGAAGACTAGAACAATGGAGGGAGGCCTTAGAACAAAATGGCCTACGAATCAGCAGGCAAAAGACGGAATATCTTAGGTGTGATTTCGGCAGGGTTGAAGATGAACAAAATTCTGGAGTAAATATCAGTATTGGAGACCAGATCTTGCATCCACAAGATTCGTTTAGATATCTATGCTCGGTCCTCCACAAATCGGGGAGGATAGACGATGATGTGACCCATCGTATTAAGGTAGGTTGGTTGAAGTGGAGGGCAGCGAAAGGGGTATTGTGCGACAAGAAGATACCACTCAAATTGAAAGGGAAATTCCTCAAGGTGGCAATCAGACCCGCCATGTTGTACGGATCAGAATGTTGGCCTATGACGAAGGCCCAAGAGAGAAGGATGGAGGTGGCAGAAATGAGGATGCTTAGGTGGACGTGTGGTAAAACCATGCTAGATATGATCCCAAATGGTGTGTTTAGGGAAAAACTTGGAATCAGTAGCATCATCGATAAGCTAAGAGAAGAACGACTTCGTTGGTTTGGGCATGTGATGAGACGACCACGTATTGTCCCGGTTAGGAGAGTTGAGGCACTCACGGTCGATGGTGTAAGGAGAAGGGGTAGACCTACTCGTAGGTGGATGGATAGACTAAGACTCGACATGAGGGAGCTTTCGTTGACCGAGGACATGACTTCTGATAGGGATGCGTGGAGGGCTAGAATAAGAATAGTCGAGTAGGATTACTTTCTTTTATGTATTATTATTATTATTATTATTATTATTATTATTATTATTATTATTATTATTATTATTATTATTATTATTATTATTATTTCCTATTTGTACTATAATTAGGATTAGGATTATTTTTAGTTGTTTTATTACTGTTATTATTCTTACTATTACTATTATTAGTATTACTATTGTTATTATTATTATTATTATTTGATTCACTATTAATTATTAGTGTATTAGTATTTGTTTTACAAATATATATTACTATTAATATTTATATGAACTATTATTATTACTATTATTTGTATTACTATTACTATCGTTTTTATTAGTTTTATGTACTATTATTATTATCATTAAATGAGTATGTTTTCGGTATCTTTGGTTTTGGATGTATGCATGCTTGCTGGGTTGTTTGTACGTATGCACGTAGGTCCATGTATGTTTGTATTCATGCATGCTTGCATGCATGTATGTAGGTTTTGTAATGAAAGTATGATGTAGTTACACACGTTTTTGTATGTTTGTTTTTTATGTATGTTTATATGGTGTTAGGTATGTATGTATGCATGTTTTTACTTGTCTGTAGGTGTGGTATATTCACTCATGTATGTATGTTTTGCTATTAGGTTTATGTAGGACTGGGTGTTTTTGCTATGTATGTATGGTTGTTTGTGTGGCTTTATACGTAGGTTGTTCCTTTCTTGTACGTAGGTATGTCTCATGTATGTACGTAGGTATGTCTGGTGTATGGTTGTATGTAGGTTTATGTATGTGTGTATGTATGTACGTATGTATGCATGTATGTATGATCAGGTGATTCGCATCGCTCGGTGCATCTTGGGACCATTATGGCTGAGGACGACTTCCCTTGCTCTAGAGCTTGGTTGGTTTCTTTTAGTTGGGTGGTTTCGGGGGTGTCTACCGTAAAGGTGCATGAGTGGTCTTTGGTTTGCTAAGGGTGGTTGGCTCTTTGCTTGCGCAACAACTTCCACCCGGCATGCCCTCGAGTTGCTGTCCACAAGGTCTTTTGGCTATTTTTATTGAGGCAACGACAAGCGCCGTTTTAGTGGCGTCTTGACTGCCGCTCAGAGCCTAAATTGATTTCTCATGCGTGCTTTAAACCCATGAAAATTTGATTCTACCATTTTCATGGCGTCTCCCTTTTTTTTTTTTTTTTTTTATGTATCTATATTTTTATTTATTTATTTTTATTTTTCTATTTTATTTATTTATTTATTTATTTATTTATTTATTTATTTATTTTTTTAACTTATCTTTAAAAAAAAAAAAAAAAAATTTCTTTTTAGCCGGAGGTCCTCACGGAAGCAATCTCTCTACCTGGAGTAGAGAGGGGGATGAATTTCCCTTTCCTATGGGTGGAGAATTCCTTTTCTCGACTCGTGGTAAAGGAAACGACTTCTCTTCTAGTTTAGGGTAGAGGAAGGATTGTCTACATCTTACCTCCTCCATACCCCGCAGGCGCGGGATTGGGTATTGTTGTTGTTGTTGTTGTTGTTTGGTCTTGGATTCTCGGTAACAAAAGCAAAGGTTGTTTTTGGTTGCCACAACAAACAAGACAGAGGTTGTTGACTTTTGTTGTTAAACATGGCACAAGTGAACAATAACAATAGATTATTGTTTTTGAAAAGAATAATGATGCGTTAATTTTATTGTATAAAATAAAATTAAAGAAAATGGTTTTCATTGATGACTATGAACAAACGCAAACAAAGTGTTTGTGGTATTTGGTGATTAAAAAAAAAAGTGCATCTAAAGCTTCTTCTGAAAATAATATGCATCTAAAGCTTCTACAGAAAATTAATGTGCAAGGTACAACGTATAACTATATGGTCAAATTCATTTGAGCCTTCGGAGTCACAAGTATATGATGTATATATATATTACTCAATTAACAAAATAGTAAATCTAAATTAATTCATATGAATAGTAAAACGAAATTAATTAATTTACTATTCACATAAAAAAGCGCATATGATAAAAAGCGCATCGCATATGATAAGCGCATATGATAAAAAGCGAATATGATGAAAAGCACAACGCATATGATGAAAATCGCATATGATTAAAAGCGCATATGGTGAAAAACACAGCGCATATGATTAAAAGCGTATATGGTGAAAAGGATATATGATTAAAAAAAAACACATATGGTGATTTATAAAAAAAAAAAAAAACACATATGGTGATTAATGGAAAGCACATATGGTGATTAATGAAAAGTATATTGTGAAAAAGAATCACAAATGTTTCTTGAAAGAATTCAAGGTAAGATATATGAACCAATTCATCCATCATGTGAACCATTTTGATATTTCATGGTTCTAATAGACGCATCTAGCGGATGGTCTCATATTTGTATGTTATCAAGCCGTAATATGGCATTTGCAAAGTTTCTTGCACAAATTATTAAATTGAGAACACATTATTCTGATTACACCATTAAAAGGATGAGACTTGATAATGCTGGTGAGTTAACATCTCAAGCATTTAATGATCATTATATATCTACAGGGATTGTTGTTGAACATCCAGTTGCTCATGTGCATACACAAAATTGGTTTAGCTGAATCAATAGATAAACGCTTACAGCTAATAACTAGACAATTGATAATGAGTACAAATCTCTCAATATTTATATGTGGACATGTAAATTTACATGCTGCGACATTAATTCGCATTATACCATGTGGAAGTGGTAAATATTTTCACTTAATACTTGATTTTGGCCAAGAGCCAAATATTTTCTACCTTAAAAGATTGGTTGTGCAGTGTATGTTCCAATTGTATCACCACAACACAATAAAATGGTTCTTCAAAGAAAGATGATAATATATTTTGGATATAAAACATCTTCAATCATAAGATATATTGAACCCATGATGGGTGATGTTTTTACAGCACGTTTTGCTGATTGTCATTTTAATAAAACATTGTTCCCTAGATTAGGGGGAGAAATAAAAATAAAAAATAAAATGATGCTTCATGATGTGAACATCAATTAAGGTATATTGAACTCGCACAAAAGAATGTGAAACGAAAGTTCAAAAATAATGCATATGCAAGAACTTGCAAATTAATTACTTTATGCATTTACAGATATAAAAAAGTGACTAAATCATATATACCAGCGATAAATGCTCCAGCTCGAACTGAAATTCCAAAAGCTGGCAATAATGTCACTGTTGAGTCTTTGCCACGCATCAAACGTGGAAGATCAATTGGTTCCGAAGATAAAAATCCTCGAAAAAGAAAATCAGCTGATAATGAGGTAAGAGAAAGTGTTCAAGAAGAACCACAAATCAATATTCCTTCTGCAGAGGATATTGATAAATGTAAATACTAAAATTGCGATAAA
Source organism: Rutidosis leptorrhynchoides (assembly GCF_046630445.1). Lineage (NCBI taxonomy): Eukaryota > Viridiplantae > Streptophyta > Magnoliopsida > Asterales > Asteraceae > Rutidosis > Rutidosis leptorrhynchoides. Next base: position 40,610,370 of record NC_092343.1, read on the forward strand.
TTATGCAATATTATGGAACCAAAATGAAATTAAAATCTCTATGAGATATTTTCATATAATGTTACAATGACTTCATGAATAAAGATGATGATCTGGAACTAAAATCTATCATTGAATATACAAAATGGACATGATTGAGCTCAATGGAAAGGAGCAATACGAGCTGAATTAGAATCGCTCGATAAAAGAAAAGTTTTCGGATCAATCGTTATCACTTTTAAAGATGTGAAACGTATGGGATACCAAAGAATTTTTATCCGAAAAGAAATGTGCAAATGAAGTTACAAGGAAAAACTAGACTTGTAACTCAATATTTCCCACAAAGACCAGAAATGAATTAGGAGGAAAAATTATCCTCCTGTAATGGATACAATTACTTATTAGATACTTAATCAACCTGGTAGTTATTTAAATGCATCTCATGAATGTTGTTACTACTTATCTGTATGGATCACTTAATAGTGATATATATGAATATACCTAAAGGGTTAAGGTATCATAAGCATCTAATGTAAAACCCAAGGGAATATATTCCATTAAATCACAAAGATTTCTAAATGGGTTTATACAAACGGGACGTATGTGGCATAACCGATTAAATGACTACTTGATAAAAAAAATGGGTATACTTATAAACTTATTTTGCACGTATGTTTTATAAAAACAATGTTCGGATATCTGATCGTAGTTGTTTATGTCAATGTTCTTAACATCATATGAACAAATAAAGAGATCTATGAAATCATTCAACTTCTAAAGAATTATTTTGAAATGAAAGATCTTGAAAAAACCAAGTATTACCTTGGATTGCAAATTGAGCATATACCTAATGGTTTACTTGTACATCAAACAACTTATACCGAAAAGATTTTAAAACATTTTTTTTAAAAAAACAAACTCATTGTTGTTAGATCACTCAATATTGACACTGATCTATTTCATCCCTGCGAAGATCATGAAAATCTTAAACAGATCGGAAGTTCCATATTTTAGTGCAATTGAGGTTCTTATGTATCTTATAGATTGTACAAGACCTGACATTTCTCTTGCAGTTAATTTGTTGGCAAGATTCAGCTCAAATGACAATGGAGCGGGATCAAACACATATTTTGATACCCTTGAGAAACTGCTGATTTAAAATTATTTTATTCTAATGTTTCAAAACAAGATTTGGTTGATTATGTATATGCAGGTCATTCATCAAATCCTCATTAAGATAAATCTCAAACTCGATATGTATTCCTAAATGGAGGTACCACAAAATCATGGCGTTCTTAAAACAAACACTTATTGCAACATCATCAAATCATGACGAAGTGATTGCATTATATGAAACTACTCAAAAATGTGTTTGGTTGAGATCAATAACACAAATCATTAATGATTCTTGTGGACTAGAATGCTATAAAAGACCAACAACTATCTTCACCAATAACTATATATGAAGATAATACAGCTTGCATAATACAAATGAAAGAAGAGTATCAAAAGTGACTGAACAAAATATAAATACTGAGGAGGCGCCAAAGCCATAGACGGTCTTAACGGTCATAAGTTTGATGGAAAAGAATGGTATGTTGGTAAGGCTCAGAAAAGACTACAAGGGAATATGAATTGAAACAAGGGTTTGAGCAAACCATGAAGGAGATTGTAGACAAATCACAGGGGCTAAACTTCTACATAAAAGATTTAGATGATACAGTTTCAGATGAAAACCTCAGATTCTTCTCATATACTCAAGATCTCGTAAAAGACAACCAGATTAAAATGAGATACGTTCAATCAACAACTCTGCTGATCTTTATACCAAAGCACTGCCAACTGCTATTTTCAGAACACACGTTCATAATATTGGCATGAGGCATGTTCAGAAGATGTAACAACTCAGGCGTTGCCTACTTGAGGGGGAGTCAACTCTATGCTGCACTCTTTTTCCCTTAGCTAAAGTTTTATCCCAATGGGTTTTCTTTAGCAAGGTTTTTAACGAGGCAGTACTAGTTATTCTCTAATAAAATTGTCATCCAAGGGGGAGTGTTATAAAATATCTAGATTGGATGTTAATTTTATTATTATTATATTTCTTGCATAGTAATATTTTATACTATAAATAGACATGTATGGTAGCCATTTACAGTGCACCATTTCTCTTGAAATATCAATATCAATATTTCTTCTCTCCTTCTTCTCTCTTTTTCTCTCTTTGTTCTTATAACCATTAAAGGTAGTTATAAGCCTACTGAATTATAACAAATATTATAATTATTAATCTTATTATTATTATTAATAGTATTATACATAAAATATTACGACGAGGTCATGAGCGGGTCACTTTCAAAACTAGTTTTCAAACGGGATAGAGCTAAGAAAATTATGAGTTATAGCTATGGAGGTTATGGGCAATATTCATGGGTACTGTTCGCAAGTCAAACCTAGTGTTTATCATCTCTGTTACGTCTACGTACTTTTCTGCAATATTGAATCACAATATTGATATGTAAGCATTTATATTTTATCTTTTATAAATTAATAGTGTATACATGTTTAGTGCTCGAGTATATATATTTATACATGCTTGTATGCTAAATTTCGTCGTTAAACAGTTTATAATGAATCACGAATTAAATACATATATTACTGGAAAAAGGTATATGATATACATGTTTTTGGAAAGCTGGCGAAAAACCAATAACTTTTCATTTAGATATCGAATAGTTTCGATGAACGGATTAAGAGATATGATCAACTGAATTATGATTGAAGTTAATTGAAATTGCTTTTGAATCTGTAATTAATATTTAAACAACTTGTTTGTAAGATTGATAAATTAGATTTTTGAATATTACCTACCAAGTAAATGAATCCTTATATAAGGTACGTCTCGTTTTGTTGAACTATTGTCAAAATTGACTTTTTGAAACGACTTTGGATAACTTTTGTATGTCGATCTCGAGCATTAGAATTGTTATACACTATGACCTGACCTAGCTTGATAGACATTTATTGACCAACATATGTTCTCTAGGTTGAGATCTACGGTTATTTGGTAATCCGAGTTTCAATCACATTTTGGTGAACGACTTTATATGCTGCTAAGGTGAGTTTCATATGCTCCCTTTTTAATTGCTTTTGCAATCTATATTTTTGGGCTGAGAATACATGCACTTTATTTTAAACGCAATGGATACAAGTACATACTAAATTCTACACTGAGTTTGAACCGAAAATCCCTTAGCTTTGGTAACTAGTAACTGCCAGTTATTAGAACTGGTGGGCGCGAGTAGTAGTATATGGATCCATAGGGCTTGATATCCCCGTCCGAGCTAGAGTGCTAGCCTTTTAACGGACGTATGCTATTTGAGAAGCGTACACGTTGGTTTGCGTGTATTATTAAGATGATTATAAAAAGGGTACAAATTATATATACGTTAAGTTTAGTTACCAGGGTGCTTAATCTTGTAGAATATTTTGATAAACGTTTCTGGATGTAACAACTGAAATCTTGTGATCCACCTTTATGTACAGATTATGCAAAACATTAAAACTATGAACTCACCAACCTTTGTGTTGACACTTGTTTTCATGTTTATTCTCAGGTTCCCTAGAAGTCTTCCGCTGTTTGCTTATATGTTAGACAAGCTATGTGCATGGAGTCTTACATGGCATATTTTTCAAGGAAACGTTGCATTCACCAAATCATCACCATGTATCTTATTTTGACTGCATTGTCAACGGAAGTACTATTGTAAACTATTATTTATGATTATTGTCTATATGTAGAAATCATCAGATGTCGAAAACCTTTGATTTAAATATTCATTTATGGTGTGCCTTTTCAAAAGAATGCAATGTTTACAAAACGTATCATATAGAGGTCAAATACCTCGCAATGAAATCGATGAATGACGTGTTCGTCCATATGGATTTGGAGCGATCGTCACACAATCAAATCTTCAATTGGGAGATTGTTGAAATATTGAATGGTTGGTGTTGAATGTTGGTTGGTGGATATTGAAATAAATTACATGGACGGTGGAGTTGTGGTCAAATACCCACATGTATTTGATGGTATTACTATTCTATGGAAGACTTTTGGTTTCATACTTCACCAACCCTATATCCAAGTACTATAAATAGATTATCATGCAGACACATTTTCGCATCCCAAATTCAAGAGTGTATCTTGTATACTAAAAGTCTAATAGAGAGTTTGTGAGTGTTAGTCTCCTAATTACAAGAGATATAAAGATTAGTACTTATCCTTGTAATTAGAGAGAAGTGTAATTCCTATTATTCTTATTAGTGAAGCATTTCTTTCCTTGTCCGTGGTTTTTTACCCTTTTGGGGTTTTCCACGTTAAATCTCGGTGTCCTATTATTGTTGTTATTTCAATTATTACTAGCGGTTTGCTATAATTTGGTGTCACTTTTCTTAACAACCATTTGTAAGATCATTTTTCGGTCCACCACCATGTACAACATATAAGCTCATGAGTTCCACATTTCTCTAAAATCAATTGGTGATAGATAGAGGTTCCCCCTAAACTTATATATACAAGCATTTATTTCTTTCCCATATCTATGTGCGACACACTCTAACCAATTAGCTCCAGTAAATGATAATATAATGTGGTACTCTCACCAACTTATATGTAACTGTGTGATTATGATAATCTTTTTTAATTAGTTGAATATTATGATGGAGTTAGTTATGATTATTCAATTAACACGCTTTGAGAATTTTGTATCACAAGTTAAAACCCGCTAATTATATTATAACATTTTATAATATTTTATGTGTCAGATTGCGTGACAATACTCGTATATGTTTGGCTCCTTTCAACTAATTTTGTTTTAACAAGCTACAAGCCTACAATGACATTTCAATAAACTTTTAAATTGTACTCCGTAGTTTAGGAAAACTTACACTGGTCGTATTTTAATTGTATCAAAATATTAGTTCGTTAATGTTTTTTTTTATGTGAATTATCGTCACGGTTTGCTAATGTTAAGGATCTATCTCTCGGCGCAGCAACCATTATCTGTATTAACTAATTAAAGACTCTAATATTAGTTTGTGTAAATTCTTAAATTCTTCTTAAGTTCAACTAAAAAAAAAAGTATATATATTAATGCATATGCTACTAAACCTTTAATTTTACGGGTGCATATTATACATATTATATGTAAAAAAATAACAATTCTCTCTAGTGGCAAAAAGATTATTACGGAGTAGTATTTACAAGTTTGGAATTACATATGTGTTGCTTAAAGAAGAACATTTAACTTAATTTTTATTTTAAGAAACATCCAAACATCTCTCAGGTTCTAATTATATGAATATGAATATGAATTTAAATAATTACAAAGATTCTACTTATAACCTTAGAAAAATAGAATATATATATATATAAAAAAAAAAAAAGAGATACGCCAAGAAAACGATAACAATTAATCGTGCATTTCTTGTTTCCTAGTATCACATAGTTTTCGTATAGTCCTTGTGTATATAAATAACAACAGTTTGTCCTCGACACAATTTCATTGTATCAAAGATTCCAAAAAGTTGTTATCTTTACCTTTAGACAACAAGCTCACCCAATCTGGTTGTCGATTCATGTAAGTAGATCGTGTAGGGATATCGGAGACGGACGACTCAAAACCTCCATGACTTTCAGATGACGGCAATAACTTGGGTTCAAGGATCGGATTGATCATTGAGTAGTTAGTTGTGATGGTGCTCACATTGCTGCTTGAGTTGGTTGGCAATGTTGCTCGATGACCAACACCGCGACCTACGGGTACATCGTGGTTATGCTTTCCTTCATAGGTCGTGATCACCGACTTTAAGTCGTGGGATGCTCGCTCTACGAGCTTTTTTACTCCACAACGAGGAGTCGTGCACTTGTAGTAGCTCCTACAAGAATTACACAAATGATTCAAATAAGATTAATGCAATCATGAATTAAACTAGAATTGACTTCTAAGAGCTACACAAATGATGGACTACGTAATTTGCAATCTTCTATTTTAGGTAACCGTTGAATGTCTATCAAAATATAAATTTCTGGATCTACCACTTAATCAAGATGATATTCTTTATGCTTAAACAATATAAGTACCTTGGATTTGGATTCCCTTTCACTACTTTTTGACCATATTTTCTCCATCTATATCCATCATCAAGTATGTCGATATCACTTACGGTCTGAATCGCAACTCGCGGCTCCCTCACCGTTCTACTTCCTTCAGTCGACGTCCCCTCATTTTCACTATCCATCTTTCTAATAGTCGATTGAAGAAAAAAATGGCCATGTTAAATATTAGGACAATCACTATACAAAGTTAGGTCAATTTTTTTATCTAAAAATGTTTCGAAAATATACGATTTTTAAATTGAAATGTCCTATAGAGCCCAAACATAACCATTTCAAGATAACCTAGTAGTTAAGGTTCTGATTTCGTGACAAAATGTCTCATGTTCACACCTCAAACAATCACGTGATAAATTAATTAGACCGCATACATCTGAATAAAAATACTTCTGTTACCTTGAGAACTTTAACCTTTTACATATGGCCCAACGTGACAATTCAAAACATATAATCTTGAAAGTATAAACACAAATTAACTCATCTAACTCAAAATTCTACTTCGAACAAAATTTAAAACTCACATTCTTTTAACTTGAACTTCACCTTCATGGAACTCATCATCTCCCATAGATACAGATGAATTTTCAGGTGATCCGACCAATTCCCATTGCCCCAAACCGTTGCAATGATTTTGGTTATCATTAAAATGATTAGTTAAATCTGGACTATTCGAAAAAGGTCTTTTTGTTGATTGCGGTTTTGGATGATTATGATTTCCCTTATAAACAATCTCTCTAATATCTCCATCTGATGATGTCTCAACTTTTTTCCTCATTAAACAATTAGAATTAGTACACTTGTAATAACTTCTTGGATTCTCACTAGCTTTCACATTTTTTTGTCCATATTTTCTCCATTTATACCCGTCATCTAACTTCTTGTTGACATTATATGCGTAATTTGATTCGAAGCTCTGTTTTTGAGGATGGTACTCTGTTTTCATCAAATTTGTATCATTTTCAATTCTGGATTGTTGATAGATTTCCTGAAAGTTTTGAATCAAATTATGATTTTTTTTTTATATTAAAATTTATGATAAAAACTTATGCTTGATGAAGAAATGGGAAGAAAAAACGTACTGTAACATGATTTGATTGGCCTTGAAATTGGAAGCTTGTGAAATTGTTGTGTTCTATTTTGATACCTTGTTCTTGAATATGGTTATTAGGTGTCCAATTGAAGGTATGCAATGGGAAAGAGCCAGTAGTTGGAGATGATAAAATCTGCAAGATATAGTAAAAAGTTAGATACTTTTGTTTGGATTTACGATTAAAATTCGTTATAATACTTATAAATTTCAAAACTTGTTGCATGGGTTATTTAAAATTTCCAAAACCCATCTGTTTTCCACCAAGAAATGTTCAAATTTTGGTGGGAGTTAGATACTTAGATTTAGATTCTTGAACAAAATTGGTAACAAATAATCTATATAAAAATCAACCTTAACGATGGGCTTTTGATATTTCTAAAAACCCATTTGATTTCACCAAAAAGGGTATAAATTTGGTAAAAAAAAATAAAAAAAATATAAGTGTTCTAGTGTTTGATAAAAGTAAAATAGAGCTTTAGGACGGCATTAATGGCGGAAAACAGGAAGACATACTTGTGAAGAAGAAAGGAGAACAGGGGAGTCAAGGAGGTCAGCGGTAGTGAAACCACCGGAGAAATAAAAGTTGGAAGAAGGTGAAAGCACGGGAGAGGAAATGGGTAGTGAAGGTGGAGGGATTGATTTGAATTTTGGTACAAATTGTCCGGTGGCATGGTTGTTCATGGTGGTGGATGGTGGTGGTGGTGAGTTTGATGGTGATTCAAAAGAGATACCTGAAGAAGACATGAGAGGATTTGTTGGATAGTGATTAAGGGTACGAGAAGATTATGGAGAGTTTAATACACATGTTATTATTTTGTACTCCGTATATATAATGTATAATATGTGTTTATTTTTTGTATAGATAAAATTTGAAATGGGTGATAAAAAGGAGGGATGAAAAAAGTCAATGGTGGACGTGTACCTAAACTTGCAAAGAATTTACATGGAAGATTACTTGACCTTAAACGTCTTGTAGGGTTTTTTTTGTTGATAAGTTCATAATTTCCTAAACACTGCCAAAAATATATCTTCTTGGAAGATATTTAATGAATGACTGAAATGTTAGATTTGTATTTTTTAAATCAATACAAACGTCTCTATAGCTCATTAAGTTCACACATTTTAACTTGCATATTGTGCACATTGCTGTCATTTTTTCAATACCGTACGACAACAACTAATTTGTGTATTAAACGTTGAAACATAAAGTTTTTTTTTTTTATAAGTGATCAGGGTGTCACCTACGGACCAATTAAAAGTTAAGTTACTCATTCGATCATATTCGTGTCACATGTTGAGAGGAAATCACGGTGCCTGCATGCATCCAGAAGGTAACCCGGCATCCCGGCCAACAGGAAAAACTTTCGAAGCAAAACGTTACACAACCTCAATATACCACCGAGACGCACAAGTAGTATGTTTTTTGTTCATGACGAGACTCGAACTCATAACCTCAAAGTTAATGAGCCTCCTTGATATCGACTTCTTGATATCAATGGGCTAAAAGCCCTTTGGTATAAAGGTTTTTCTTGCGGGTGAAAAAGATAAAATGACTTATGTAATATTGGAGTGAGTTACATATAAAATGGTTAATGTGGTTAACTACAAAAAAAAAATTTGTGAGTTCATATTTTTTTTTTTTTTTTTAGAAAAGAGATACCATAAATTTAAAAGTTCAACTAACAAATTGATGACTTGATCCCATAATAAAATTAGGAGCATCAAAAACCACTTTTAATATTTAAAGTTAATTTTGAAAAGACGTTTGATTCGGTTAACTGGAGTTTCCTTGACCATATGCTTGAGTTACTTGGTTTCAGAACTAAATGGAGAACTTAAATTATATCATGTCTTCAGTCTGCTAGATCCGCCGTTCAAGTTAACAAAAGTCAAGCTACTGAGTCTTCAATCAAAAGGGACTTGCGACAAGGAGAACCACGTAATCCGTTCTTGTTCATCATCGTCATGGAATGGCTTCGTTTTTCTTTAAAATATACGGTTGATCTTCATGTTTTCAAAAGAGCTAGAATCAATGATTAGGGGATATATTTGTCCCATCTTTTATATGTGGACGATGTCATTGTTCTTTCGAAATGGTCAAGGACTGATTTGGATTAGATTATTTGAATCTTTAACCTCTTCTACCCGGTATTGGGTCTAATGATCAATATTAGTAAGTCTTTCATCCATGGTGTTGTTATTAGCGCAAATCACGTGTCATCTTTTGCCTCTGATATTGGATGCAATTCTGGTGCCAGCTCTTTTACTTATCTGGGCTCCCCGTCGGATATAATTTGAAGCTTCTTACAAACTGGGACACCTTGGTCTCTCGATTCAGAAAGAAACTCTCGCTCTGGAAGGCTAATTTTCTATCGTTCGGTGGTAGGATAGCACTCATTAAATTTGGTTCTTGGGAGCTTGGGTATTTATTATCTCTCCATCTTTAGATGTACAGAATCCATCCTACGCCTTCTTGAAAGCTTGTGCTCTTCCTTTTTTTGGGGTGGTCCAAAAGATCAAAGAAAAATTTCATGAATCAACTAGGACAATGTTATGCTCTCGTACGAAAAAGGTGGCCTTGGTGTTGGAAGTCTTAACGCATTTAATCCTGCTCTATTACACAAATGAAAGTGGAGATTTGTCACAAGTCCGAAGAGTGTGTGGGTACATGTGATCAAGTCTATCTATGGGATACATGGTAACACCTTTTCCTCATCGGAAATCAGCGCAACATGTACTTGGTCCACACTCATTAAATCCTTTTACTTCTTACACGAAAATGGCATACTAAATAGATATTCTCTTCGACATCGAATTGTAAATGGTAGAACCATTTATTGTTTGGCATAATACTAATACTAATACTAATACTAACGCTAACACTAACGCTAACGCTAACACTAACGCTAACACTAACGCTAACACACACTAACGCTAACACTAACGCTAATACACTAATACTAATATTAATACTAATACTAATACACTAATACACTAATACTAATACTAATATTAATACTAATACTAATACTAATACTAATACTAATACTAATACTAATACTAATACTAATACTAATACTAATACTAATACTAATACTCTAATACTAATACACTAATACACTAATACTAATACTAATACTAATACTAATACTAATACTAATACTAATACTAATACTAATACACTAATACTAATACTAATACTAATACTAATACTAATACTAATACTAATACTAATACTAATACTAATACTAATACTAATACTAATACACTAATATTAATACTAATAGTAATACTAATACACTAATACTAATAATAATACTAATACTAATACTAATACACTAATAATAATACTAATACACTAATACTAATACTAATACTAATACTAATACTAATACTAATACTATAATACTAATACACATACTAATACTAATACTAATACTAATACTAATACTAATACTAATACTAATACTAATACACATACTAATACACATACTAATACACATACTAATACTAATACTAATGATAGACCCCATAACGTCGATCAAGCAAAAGAATTAAACATTAGCTTAGTGCGGAAACGAAGAACAAAAGAAGTTTCTCAAAGTTTAACATTTATTGAATAAATGAAGAACATAAACAATGAAAAATAGAGGATAGACGATCTCAAAGTTATGAGATCGGTTCTTGCTGCAGGCAAAGACAACTAACCTCACCCCAAGACCTCTTTATTTATAGAGTCTTGGGGATAATAATTAGGAACTAAATCCCCTAGATAAATGCAAATCCTACTAATTAAGGGATTTATACAAACTACCGATTTTATCCAATCAATTCTAATAAATAGGAAATATTTTCCTAACAATAGGAAATCTTTTCCTAACAATCTCCCCCTAATTGATTAGGATAAAACAATCGGTTACAAGATGTAAATATAGACTAAAAATAAATCTAATCTTTGTCTTCAAAGCTTTAACCATCTTGTATGATCTTCATAACTCTTGATAAACTGATCTTTCTTTAATCTTGATTCTCCTCCTCTTTATTTATCATTGTTGTACACATAGCCTCAACATTTCATCAGCACTTATGTATTCCGAAGACAAATCATCAACTAACATGAACATAATCATGACAAAACTGCATTTGAAAATATGCATGAAAAACCGCGTTCACCACCGCTTAACTACTTGCGTATAAATGTTGAACATATTTGTTGAATCTTCATCTTCATAAATGTTGATTATGTTGAGCTAACATCCGGTCTTCTTATTGAGGAATAACCACTTCAAAATCTGAGTTCAAAAGAGATGAACTCAAATGGGTCTGACCTGATTTGAGTCTGGAGTCCTAGAGTCTGAAGTATTTTGAGTCTGACCTCGTGTAAGTCTGACTTCTACTAATTATAAGTTCACGCGAAACTGAAGTCTGAATCTGATCTTTATAATCTGTGCTTGAGTCTGATCTTGAGTCTGCATTTGAGTCAAACTATTAAGTCCGAAATCCAGACTCATATCTCAATCAGAGTTTTGAGTCTGAGTTTCTAGACTCAGAATTACAGCAGAACTAAAAATACATATCTTTTAATATAATTATCAGATCAAGCTAAAAATTTTACACGAGATAGATCTATATGCCATTAACCTCATATCCAAAAATCATGAAGATCCAACGGCCAACGAATCTAAAATAACCGTTTTACATAGACTGCGCATAGCATGACGATTCTGAAAACGATTTTTCTTTTGTATCTTCAATAAGACATCTTTTGCTCGAAAATGACCGGATCATCAACAAGATATGTTGATCCTGCTCTGATACCAATTGATAGACCCCATAACGTCGATCAAGCAAAAGAATTAAACATTAGCTTAGTGCGGAAACGAAGAACAAAAGAAGTTTCTCAAAGTTTAACATTTATTGAATAAATGAAGAACATAAACAATGAAAAATAGAGGATAGACGATCTCAAAGTTATGAGATCGGTTCTTGCTGCAGGCAAAGACAACTAACCTCACCCCAAGACCTCTTTATTTATAGAGTCTTGGGGATAATAATTAGAAAACTAAATCCCCTAGATAAATGCAAATCCCACTAATTAAGGGATTTATACGAACTACTGATTTTATCCAATCAATTCTAATAAATAGGAAATATTTTCCTAACAATAGGAAATCTTTTCCTAACAACTAATACTAATACTAATATTAATACTAATACTAATACTAATACTAATACTAATACTAATACTCATCCTCATACTCATACTCATACTCATACACATACACATACTCATACGCATACTCATACTAATAGTCATATTCATATGCATACTCATACTAAAACTAACACTAACACTAACACTAACACTAACACTAAGACAAAGACTAAGAGTAAGAGTAAGAGTGAGAGTAAGACTAAGACTAACACTAAGACTAACACGAACACGAACACGAACGCCAACACGAACACCGACACTAACACCAACACTAACACTAACACGAACACGAACACTAACACTAACACTCAGTGTTGTAAAAAAACCCGATTACTCGCCGATTAATCTCCGATTAATCATTTTAAGAGCAATCCGTTCTGATTTTCAAAAGTCCGTTTAATTAAACGTCAACGTCAGTTGCTATGTCAAAATCGAATTTGGTAATCAAAGTCGGTCAAAGTAAAAAATGATTAGCATTTTAACATGAACTTAAACTAAAACTTTATAGTTTTTGAGCAAAATGAATAATTTTAAACAATTATGTTAAAGTTTATTTTTATATTTATAAGTTTTTTCTATATTTACACTTATTTTTTTACAATTTAATATTTAAATGTATAAAGTACAATCCGATTAATCCACGATTGATCCCCGATTTACCGATTAATCTTTCTAAAGTCCCGACCGATTAATCTCCGAAAAGCGAATTTTGCAACCTTGAGTAACGCTAATACTAACACTAACACTAACACTAACACTATTATTAACACTGGTAGTTATTTTATTTATTTAAATGTATAATTTTTTTAAGACAAAGAAATAATAGTAAGGTGTACAATAATAGACAGACTGATGAAGTTTTGTTTTATGTAGTTAAGGTACAATTAATCTTAATCTACATGTAAGGGCATAAATGCTTTTACAGCACGACAAGCAATCGATCTACACTTAACTAGTTTAAATCACTAGAAGCAGACGAGGTACGGAAGCATCATAAGCAAGTTTACTTTCCCAAATGTTCCTGCATTTACGAGACCTTGGTGAAGGCAAAAAAAATGTTTTTAGTCATTTTAATACGAGCAACTGCAACAAAGTTATCTATAAACTCTCGTACTTCAGTTATAATCTTTCCTTTATCCACTTTCCACACGTGCACCCAATACGTTTTTCAGTTCTCGTGAACGTTGAACCCTTCGGCTACCACCATAAACCCAATACCAACAACAACAAGTGGCTCGTAAGAGTAATAAGTATCGTTAAAAACACAAGTACCGGTGAGTAATTGCATAAGGTTGTGTTTATAAGCCGGTTGACAGTGAAACCACCGGTCCATATTTGGAGCTAGAAGGTGCATTGTGTCAGTATCACAAGTCGCTAATGCCTTGTAGAAGTTGCATACGAAGTTTTTGTTGAGTCCTTCCATTTTTTGAGTTATTAGAAAGATGGAATATTGCGTTTATATATAGGACTTTGATGAGGATAAAGAAAGACAAAATTAAGGTCCATTTGAATAATCAAATGTTAAGTTATATGTTAGTAAGGATGTAAGTTATGTGGTAAAGAATAGATAAGAATCTATCTATAATATGGTCAAAGTATAGACAAAACAACGGTTAAATATTACCTTTACCTTATAATACTAATTGACAAACCAAATTTGATCGTTGATTTTCCAAAGTTATTCAAAAGGGAATTAATATGTACTCAACTATTTTTTTTATATGTACACAACTAAATATGTTTTACTGTATTGTACAGTACAACATTCAAAGCAATTTGGTTGCGTACATATCAAAATATCACCCTATTCAAAACTACAACAACAAAATAAATATATTTTCAACCCCCAAACACTTGACCAACATACAATTCCTCCCTTCAAAATAGGAGTACAAAATGTAAAATCACTATTTTATTAAAAAATTCTTAAACAAACTCCACTCAAATTTTTAACCGACAGTATTTTCCCGCTCGCTGCGAGTTAAATTTTTTTGACGTCACCGTTCAACTCGAAATAATTTTACGAACACAACACAACTAACTATACGCGAAACGGACACTTTCTAAAAAATGTTAAATATTTCGGCTAAAATTTTCCGGACCGTATCTTTCCGCTCACCGCGAGTTAAATTTCTCCGACATCACCGTTAAACTCAAAATAATTTTACGAAAACAACACAACTAACTATACGGGAAATCGCCGCTATTTAGAAAACGCTAAACATTTCGGCCTATCGTTCATACATATATATACAGGTATAGTAAACAACTCAAACTAACTATATCATATCGATAGTTCCGTCCCCTTTTCACGTGATTTTCCTGGCTTTAAAAACGCGCAGGCCATTAGATATATTATGTACTAACCACGTGTATTCAAACACACCCGCAACAATGCATTGTTAATTCTGTAAACACATAACGCTACATTAAATATTAATATACAACTCGAAAGGCCCCGCAGCATCGCTCGGGCCAATCCTACTAGTTTATATTCTATTTGACTAAAGATTTACGACCATCTTTCTTTTGACAGCATAAATGCTGCCGTATTTATAAAATAGCGTATCTTGGTATGAGATAAGGTAGAACGTTTTTCCTATTCGAGTTATTCGAAATGACGGGTAATCCGATCTCATACTCTGATGTACGCATTCCATCAGGATTACTCTCTGCCTGTTTCCGATCCATCCCTGGCCACAGTGGCGGAGCCAGTAAATTTTTCCACCGGGGGCGAATTTTTTTTTTTTTTTAAACGTAGGGATTTTTTTGGCAAAATATGAAGGTTTTGGGGCAAAATATAGAGTTTTTTGAGCAAAATTTGGAGGGTTTTGGGCAAAATACGAAGGTTTTGGGGCAATATATGAAGGTTTGAGGCAAAATGAAGAGTTTGGGGGAAAAAACCCACCGGGGGCAAAATCAAAAAATCCAAAAAATTGAACTAAATTTGCAAATTCACTGGGCTCGGGCGCCCCAGCCTGCCCCTTCATAAGTTCGCCCCTGACTGGCCACCACTAAATATTCGTCTTGGACAAGATTCGAACGTGAGACCTCTTGCAAGGAACTCAGGGCCCCAATCATCACAAGATAGCTCAGTGGCTGGGGCCATGAGTTCCTTGCAAGAGGTCTCATGTTCGAATCATGTCAAGGACGAATATTTTGTAGTGGTGGGGGGAGGGATTGGAAATAGCCATGGATTAATCTTACTGGACTGCATACATCAGAGTATGGAGTTGGATTACTCGCCTCTAGAATAGCCCGAACAAGAAAAACCTTCTACCTTTTTACCTATATCTTGCTATGTTTTCTCATATTAAAGGTCTTGTAATTAGTAACTTTTAATGATTTTTTCACGTCTTTTTAAGAATTCTAAAATATATTATAATTATTCTCATGAAGGGTGCGTTTGTTTCTCTTAATTTAATAGTTCACCGTCGAATGAGAACCATTCATCATTCATCGTGTTTGTTTCTGAACTCTGTATGACAGATGGTTCTGAATAATTCGGCATTCAGTGCTAAATTATTCAGAGCTGAAACGATCTCTTAACCATTAAACACTTAAATTTTATGTAACATTTTCTTTAAGTTATATAAAACACACTTAATAAACAACTTTATTATAGTTTTTATTCATGTCAAATGTTAATAAGTAATTTTACATCATGCACATTATTCATTTAAAATGATTCTCAAGCAGGTTATTTTCATTCAGATTATAAACTACTCGGCACTAAATCAGTCAGTTTGATAAGTTTTATCAAACGCACCTGAGGTATACTACACCATTAGTGGTGTTTAATATGACGTGATAAGGTTGTAACGTGATAATATTGTAATTGACGTCAAAAGTTGTGAGTGATATGGCGAGATTATAAAAATAAACGCATTCAATGAAAATGTTATATTTTACCCATTAAAGAAAGTTGCACGCATCAAAAACCGACGGAAGATACCTCAATAGAGGTGTTGACACACACTCAAAACGGCCCATTTACAAATAGTATAAACGCCAATAAGCAATTGCATAAGGTTGCATCTTTGTTTCCATGAGTCATAAGGTCAACATGGACTCTTTAACAAAAGTGTATTACGTTATGTACTAATATGTCAAATTAAGTAAACGTTAAGGCATGGAATCTGTCAAGTTTACCATTTCATTATTCAAATCGCAGGTTATGGGCTGGAAATTTTTTCAAACTAATTTTTTTTTTAGAACTGTGAGTTTTGAATTATTGACGCCTTGACGAGGATAGAAACCACCCACCCGATCATATTCGACACTCTCATGCTACGGAGGAAAACCAATTTACCGGAATCGGTGAAAACCCCCAAGGAGATTTGAAACCGCAAAATAATATCCTCAAAGTTCAACCCCCCCCCCCCCCCCCCCCCCCCCCCCCACCCCCCCAACACCAAAACACCATGGATTCGAACCCCGGATAGAACCTTTAAGATAACTCAAATCTCAACATAAGTAGAGGACAATTAGTCGACCAGCTAAAAAAGAAAATGCATGAACAGAATTAGAAGGCTTGAGAAACAAATGATGATATAAGCAAGTGTTATCATAAAAATTGATGACTAGCTTCAGAATCTTCCCTTTTTGTTCCATATTCTTCTACTGATTGCCTGGATGACAAATATAAAGCAATTAAGTATCAGATCATAGATCATGTTAGCTGCTACTCAAATCAGCTTGAAAATGTATCTTTTAGCTAGCAAAATTGTAATAGCTATATGAGCAGAATAAATGAATAATTTAGAACCCTTGAAAACAAAGTGCATAGATACAAGGGTGTAAATGGACCAGTTATCCTAGACTTCAAAAATAGCTTGCACTATCCAAGTAGTTCACAAAACATTTTCAAAAATAAACTATGAACTCACCATTGGAAGAAGAATATAAAAAAAAATAGCTCTTCAATATCTCCATTGATGGTCACTAGTTAGTGTTAAAATACAATGCAAATTTAGAATAATATGGAATTAGTATATGTATATATGTAAAATATCTAGATATTAATATGTATAAGAAAATATCTAGATATTAGAAAATAAAAGAAAAATCTAGAAAAGAAAAATATAGATATTTGTATAGAAATATCTAGATATTTATTTATCCATAGAAATATCTAGTTTCTAGAAACTTCCATGGAGTAGTATAAATATAGGTGAGGATTTCATTTGTGAAGTAAGTTGTGAGCGTTGTGAGTAAGAGTGAAATAAGAAGTGAGTTGTGAAGAAGAGAAGAAGAGTGTGAGTTAGCGAAAGTAGAGAAGAGAAAGCTTGTAAGTAATATTGTAATTGTAATTTAATATAAGTGTTTTTGTTAAGTTTCCCGATCAAGCCTTAGTTTGTGTTTAAGTTCTTAGTGCACTTTTGTTGTTCTTATTATATGGTCGGCTCTGCCGCCTAAGTAATACATGGTCGGTTATACCGCCTAAAGATATATGGTCGACACTGTCGCCTAAGTACATTGTGCACTAAGGATTTATAAAATTAAAGGCTAAACAACGCCAAAGTGTTGGTGTAGTGAGTCTTGTATAGTCTAGATCCTCTATAGTGGGTGTGTTGGGCTCGTCGAAGCTTCCAACAATTGGTATCAGAGCGGGTCGTTCGGGATCATTTCTAGTGGAGGAAATCGGTAAACGTTGGACGTTTACATCGACTTGTTTTCACCAAGGCTCTAAGGGAGATTCTGTCGGAGCACAGTTAGGAACTGTGAAAGCTCATCGGTCAGGGACCAAGCTTATTGGACGTTGGACGTCATGATGGCAGATCTTGCAAGTACGAGCAGTGGTATCAAGAGTCTCAATAACCACAACTATGGTTATTGGCGGACTTGTATAGAATCCTACCTACAAGGACAGGATTTATGGGAAATAGTTGCTGGCAGTGACACAACGCCTCCACCGAAAGAAAATGCCGAAGCCTTGAGAAAATGGAACATCAAGGCCGGGAAGGCTTTATTTATATTGAAGACTACAATCGAGGAGGATCTATTGGAGCACATCCGTGACGAGAAAACACCAAAGGCAGCTTGGGAAACTTTTGAAAAGTTATTTTCAAAGAAGAATGAAGCACGCCTCCAGCTCTTGGAAAATGAGCTCGCAGGTATCTCACAAGGAAGTCTATCTATTTCTCAGTATTTCACCAAGGTGAAATCTATTTGTCGTGAGATATCTCAACTTGCTCCTGAAGAGAAAGTGAGTGATGCAAGGATGAAGAGAATTATCATCCACGGCTTAAGGTCCGAGTATAATGGATTTATAGCCGCTGTGAGAGGATGGCCTACTCAACCATCATTAATAGAGCTGGAGAATTTATTGGCTAATCAAGAGGCATTAGCCAAGCAGATGAATGAAGTAACCATAAAAGACGGAGAAGATGCACTCTTCACCAATAAGAAGAAAGCAACATCTCGAAGACAAGATGCGATGAAAGAAAGTCAGACATATGGATGGAAGAGTCACCCAAAGTCAAAAGGCAACACTTCAGGGGGATCTCGGGGAGCTCAACAAGGAAGAAGAGATCATCGCCAACAATACGGGCAAAATGATAAGAGAAAGAATGGTGAATGCTTCAATTGTGGCAAGAAGGGTCATTTTGTTCGAGATTGTAGATTCCCCTGAAGGCGAACTTTCGAAGGAAATGTGGCCGCTGCAAGAGATGAGAAGAAAGATGTCACATTCGAAGCAACCATTAATGAGGAAACATGGGATGCAGAAGATGGACTCTCTTTTGAAGCTGACATAGATGATCAAGCTCTTACAATAACTTTAAAGTCAAAAATAAACTACAAAGATGATTGGATCATCGATTCTGGGTGCTCAAATCATATGACCAACGATGGGACAAAGCTGCAAGAAATGGAGGATTACAAAGGAAAGAGAGTCGTGTTGACAGCCGACAATTCAAGATTATCTATTTCTCACATTGGAAAGACAATAATTCCAAATGAAGGAGGCTCTCATAAGCTCCAACTCGAGAAGGTGTATCTTGTCCCTGGCCTAAAGAAGAATTTACTGTCAGTACCACAATTAATAGCAGAAGGGAACTATGTGCTCTTTGGACCAGAAGATGTGTCCGTATTCAAGAGAGTGAAGGTGGTTGGCAATCCAATTATACAAGGAAGAAGAATAGAGTCAGTCTATGTACTATCTGCTGAAACGGCATATGTCGATAAGACTCAAAAGAATGAAACGGCTGATCTTTGGCATGAACGTCTTGGGCATGTGGGCTACAACAAGTTAAAGGAGATGATGGTGAAACATATAGTAAATGGCCTTCCTCAAATTGATATCCGAACAGATACAATATGTGCTGGATGTCAATTTGGCAAAGCTCACCAATTGCCATTCAAGGAGTCAGAGCATCAGTCCAAGACACCACTAGAGCTCATACACTCAGATGTCTTCGGCCCAGTGAAACAAACATCACTTGGAGGTATGAAATATATGGTGACATTCATTGATGACTTCTCAAGATATGTGTGGGTTTACTTCATGAAGGAGAAGTCGGAGACTTTTCTGAAGTTTAAAGAGTTCAAGAACAAGGTAGAAAGTAAACTCAATACTAAGATCTGGTGCTTACGCACAGATAATGGAGGAGAATATTTATCGACTGAGTTCAATATCTATCTTGAGAAGCACAAGATTAGAAGACAATTAACTTGTCCCAATACTCCACAGCAGAATGGAGTGGCGGAACGCAAGAATCGTCACCTTGCCGAAACTTGTCGAAGTATGCTTCATGGTAAGAATGTACCAGGCAGATTTTGGGCCGAATGTATGAGGACGGCTTCATACGTGATTAACAGACTCCCACAAACAAAGTTGGGATATATTTCACCATATGAAAGATTATGGAAGATCAAGCCAATCGTCAACCATCTCAAGATTTTTGGATGTGTATGCTACGTCTTCGTACCAGATCATCTACGAAGCAAATTTGATAAGAAGGCAATCCGATGCATTTTTGTCGGTTATGATGAATCAAGAAAAGGATGGAGATGTTGTAATCCAAATACTGGAAAGTGTCATACTTCAAGAAATGTGGTATTTGATGAAGCTTCTTCATGGTGGTCACCTCAAAAGATAGAGCTTCCAGAATCTCATGGATTAGAAGAAGTTCCAGAAGAGAAAGAAGAACATAAAGAGCACATATCGGATCCAATTAAAGAAGGAGATGGATCGTACTCTAAGGAAACGAGTCCATGGAAAACTGGGGTACATCAATCTACATCCGAAGAGGTTCATCCAAGCCAAATGGATGCCGAGGAGCATGTGCAAGAATTACGAAGATCAACAAGGCCGAGGCAACCTAATCCAAGGTATGCCAATGCTGCTCATGTGGATGAATCAATACCTATTGAGCCTTCTACTTATGAAGAAGCAGCGCAAAGTCGAGAATGGCAGAAAGCGATGGAAGAAGAAATTAATGCACTAAAAGAAAACCAGACATGAAGTTTAGTTCCAAAGCCAAAAGATGTAAAACCAATATCTTGTAAATGGGTTTACAAGGTGAAGACTCGATCAGATGGCTCCATTGAAAGGTATAAAGCTCGACTTGTTGCTAGAGGGTTTTCTCAACAATATGGGCTGGATTATGAAGAAACGTTTAGTCCAGTGGCGAAGATCACAACCATTCGAGCTCTACTAGCTTTAGCTGCTAGCAAATCTTGGAAGTTATGGCAGATGGATGTCAAGAACGCTTTCTTACATGGAGAACTTGACAAAGACATTTATATGGAGCAACCAAGAGGCTTTGAGAACAAGATCAATCCTGAGCATGTCTGCAAATTAAAGAAAGCACTATACGGCTTGAAGCAGGCTCCAAGAGCTTGGTACGGGAAGATTGGCGAGTTCTTAATACAAAGTGGTTTCACAGTTGCTCCTTCAGATTCTAGTTTATTTGTGAAACAAGATCAAGGAAAACTAGCCATAGTGCTAGTATATGTGGATGACTTAATCATCACGGGAGATCACTATGAGGAGATCCAAAGAACAAGGGAGAATCTGTCTATCAGATTTCATATGAAGGAGCTTGGAGAACTCAAACATTTTTTTGGACTCGAAATAGAGCAGAAAAGAGAAGGATTATTTCTGGGACAACAGAAATATGCGCGAGATCTTTTACAAAAGTACGGAATGCTTAATTGCAAACCTATCTCAACTCCGATGGATCCGAATACAAAACTACGAGCAGATGAAGGAAAATGTCTTCAAGATGTTACCATGTATCGAAAGATGGTCGGAAGTCTTATTTATCTCACAATAAGCCGGCCAGATATATCTTATGCAGTTGGAGTGGTTAGTCGATACATGAGCAATCCGAAGAAGCCTCACCTTGATGTTGTACGATGCATCTTAAGGTATGTTAAAGACACTATTAACTTTGGTATTTTATACAAGAAAACAAAAGAATGTCACGTGACTGGATATTGTGACGCCGATTACGCTGGAGACTATGATACACGACGGTCAACAACTGGATACATGTTTAGTCTTGGATCGGGAGTAATATCATGGTGCAGCAAGAGACAACCAACAGTATCCTTGTCAAGCACTGAAGCAGAATATCGATCGGCAGCATCAGCAACACAAGAAATTATGTGGTTGAAGCAACTAATGGAAGATCTTCATCAATCAACAGATTATCAAGTAAAGCTTTTCTGCGATAACCTATCAGCTATTCGTCTAGCAGAAAATCCAGTCTTTCATGCGAGAACAAAACATATAGAAGTGCACTATCACTATGTTCGCGAGAAGGTCCTTGAAGGAGAGATCAAGATGATGCCAACAAAGACAGATGAACAGATTGCAGATATATTCACCAAGAGCCTAAGTAAACCGAAGTTTACAAAATTCAGAGAAGCACTTGGAATGGTCTGCAAGACTTCGTTGGAAGAAAATTTGCATTGAGGGGGAGTGTTAAAATACAATGCAAATTTAGAATAATATGGAATTAGTATATGTATATATGTAAAATATCTAGATATTAATATGTATAAGAAAATATCTAGATATTAGAAAATAAAAGAAAAATCTAGAAAAGAAAAATATAGATATTTGTATAGAAATATCTAGATATTTATTTATCCATGGAAATATCTAGTTTCTAGAAACTTCCATGGAGTAGTATAAATATAGGTGAGGATTTCATTTGTGAAGTAAGTTGTGAGCGTTGTGAGTAAGAGTGAAATAAGAAGTGAGTTGTGAAGAAGAGAAGAAGAGTGTGAGTTAGCGAAAGTAGAGAAGAGAAAGCTTGTAAGTAATATTGTAATTGTAATTTAATATAAGTGTTTTTGTTAAGTTTCCCGATCAAGCCTTAGTTTGTGTTTAAGTTCTTAGTGCACTTTTGTTGTTCTTATTATATGGTCGGCTCTGCTGCCTAAGTAATACATGGTCGGTTATACCGCCTAAAGATATATGGTCGACACTGTCGCCTAAGTACATTGTGCACTAAGGATTTATAAAATTAAAGGCTAAACAACGCCAAAGTGTTGGTGTAGTGAGTCTTGTATAGTCTAGATCCTCTATAGTGGGTGTGTTGGGCTCGTCGAAGCTTCCAACAGTTAGACTTACATTGATTTGAATCCCTGGTACAGCAGACACAGATGAAAATCAACCAAAAAAAAAAAAGAGAGAAACAAGAATAACTCACCATAAAATATAAAAGAACTTTCTGCTGTACTAACTAATTTTGACCCATTTATATTCAAGTGGATATATTTGGGTTATATTTCAAATTCTCATAGAGCAAACAGGTTAAGCTATGAGATCTAGCTGGGCAGTAAGTGGATCAAACAAGTTGACCCATTACCCAACCCACTTGACCTTTTCATTATACTACCCATATACAAACCAAGTCAACTTATCAGCCTCAAGTTAGGAAAACTTATTAACTATTATTGATTATATTTCCAACAAACCATCCAATAAGATGACTCCGTATATAATAACCCAACAACGCCCACAATGAAGACTTCATACTAAATGAAGACCATTGGAAATCAAATAAAACATAAAATAACAAAATAATAAGAGTGACCGAGAACAATATTTCCATGATCAACCAGAAACAGAAAACCCTGAATCAAAAAGCTACAGAGAAACAAAATTTGGGTTATCGAAAAGTGTGAATTCGTTCAATGACAACTTTTAACCAGAACTACAAGGTTGTATAGCTTAATAGTAATATAGTATGCATGTATGATTGAACTTAATGAAGATGTAATTCGGACCTTAGATCATACGTTGTATCTAGATTAATGGCGGAAACACTAATTAGAATGAGTCGAATACGTATTAGACTAACGGGATCAAATTAACCAATGAATAATTGATAGAATTGATGCCTAAGACTGTGTATTCGGTTGGTAAGGGTTTTGGGACGATTAGCAGCAAGTAATACGACGGCCTAAGGGTTTATGGTGTGTAACCTAACACAAAACCACGAAACCCGTATTTATACTAAATACAGTGACCATCGGCCGGTGGTCTGGGACCTTCGGCCGATGGTGACAGTCCCTCGACTGTAACATCCCGCCTTTTTCCGTCAACTTTTCTGTTTAACTATTTAAGTTCCGTTATATGTTCATAACACATCTCGTTAATACGCGTTTGAATTATCTCGTTTAGGTAATTCCCGTACCCGGTTCCTAAGTTGAGGGACTAAAGTTGCCAAATGGAGAAAGAGATGACTAGGTCAACTAGTCAACTCTTTCCTCTCCATTCATTCTATCACCTCCCCCAAAATAATACTTCACCTTTTCCTCTCAAACCCCCAAACCTTCAATCATCATCTAAATTCGTTCAAGGAGGATTCGATCAAAACAAATTGCATATTTGAACTCCTCGTGATCTCCTCTTCGTTTCCATACCGATTTCATCAATTTTGGGTAACTTTCTAAAATCACTAATTCTTGTGTTCTTGAGATTTTTAAGTTATAAGGTTGTTAATTAGTGTCTATGGCTCGAGTCTAGTTTGTTTATGTGATTTGTATGCTCGTTTTTGATATTTTGATGTAACTAGTTCATATTGAAAGAATGCTTGCTTAATCTTGAGTTTTAGGTGTTCATATGTTGTTAAATGATGAAAGTTCATGTTTTAATTGTGTTCCTAACATCACTAGCTTCAAATTGGTATGTAGGTTGACATGGATTAGTTTCATATGCAAGATTGTTGAATTTGTGATTTTGGATTAGGGTTTGATGAGCTTTACATGAACTTTTGATGCGTCAAATGCTATGAGATATTGTTGTTAAGTGTTTTGTTGCAATGTGTGTTTGATTACCTTCGAAACGGCATAACGTACATGTAAATTGGTTGCCCGAATCATAAAATGCGTTTTTGGAACTTAAACTTTGATTATGAATGTTTAATTACAGTTTTTGGTTGTTGTAAGTGGAAGTTTGATTGATGAAATGTACTTAGTTGTATTCCTCGTCAAAATACCTTTCCAACGATATATAATAGGCATTATAAGTGTTTGCGGGTCAAGAGTTGGGTTGGAAAAGGTTTTGGCTCGTGCATACTTTGGAAAAACAGAATCAGACCTGCACAGAGGGTGGCGCGGCGCGCCCCTACCCCGCGCGGCGCGCCAATGGCCTGGCCAGAATTCTGTCCAAATTGGTCAATTTTTGAATAATGTTTGGCATGCTACGCACCTCCGATTAACATGTAACTTGGCCAACATGCTCATATATGATTTCTAAGATTAGAAAAATAGTTCGGAACCCGACCCGAACGTGTTGACTTTCGTTGACTTTGACCGACCAAAGTTTGACTTTTTGTCAAACTTAACCAAATGATTATGCAACCTTCCTAACTTATTTATATACTTGTATCTTGCATGAAACTTGGCAATTTGATTTCACATGCTAAATAATCGAGTCGTAACGAGCCATAGGACTAATTGAACATCTTTGACCTATCGTGTTTACCGTTATTGATACAACCTATTGTTTAGGTCAAGACTAGCATTGTTCTTTGCACACGTTTACTTGTTGAAGTACTTTACTACTCGTGCACTCAAGGTGAGATCATAGTCCCACTTTTACTCTTTTTGAACTTATATTTGGGATGAGAAAACATAAACGATTCTTTTGAACTAAGTGAACACAAGTACAGGAAAACAAACATTCTACATACGAGTTTAGAACAAAATCCTCAATTCGATTATCATTAGTTACACTTGCCGGGTGTAAGCGAGAACTTATGTTGTATGGATCCATATGGGTTTGACAAACCCTCATTCAAACGGTTCGCTACCGTTTACGAATGAAATATATTTTCGAGAAACAGTGTATGTTCTAGCACTAAGTGATGGGGTTCAATGGAAGGAAACGTTAAGCATTGATAATTGGGTGCTCGTGAAACAAACTTTTGGAATGTATTACTATTATTTCATTGATGCAAATCTTGTGGTTCACTTGTACTTACTTACTTAAACCTATGATTTCACCAACGTTTTCGTTGACAGATTTCTATGTTTTTCTCAGGTCCTTGAACGATACATGATACATGCTTCCGCTCATTATTTGATACTTGCATTGGATGTCGAGTATATGTGCATTTCATGGAGCGTCTTTTGACCTTACTTTAAACCGTGTCGCCTAGATTTCATTCGTATTATAACGTTGTAACTTAACTATTGATTGAACAATTCTTGTAAACTTTGGGAACAATCTTTATTTTGAAATGAAGGCGACATAACTTTTGGTCAAACGTTGTTTTAAAGACTTATGACCACGTAACGGGACCTAAGTAGACGGCGCCGTCAATGACGATTTGGTCGGGTCGCTACAGATGGTATCAGAGCGTTGGTTGTAGGGATTTAGAGTTCATTAGTGTCAACCCCGAGTCATAGGGTACATTGGTGAGTCTAGACTACAACCGGCATATAGACTTGAAGTAGGAATTACTTGACTACTTGTGCATTTATACTCGAACGTTTCTACTCATATCTACTCTCAGTTCATCTTAATCTCACGTTGTTTAATTTGATTGACACGCCACCTTGACTATATGAAATGATGTCGAATGCACATATGAATCAGGGTAATATAATTTCCGGGATTATATTACGGTGACTCGTATGAACGTTCCGACATTATGACATAAAGAATTTAAGGCGAGTCGAAAAAAAAAAAAAAAAAAAAAAAAAAAAAAAAAAAAAAAAAAAAAAACTTCTCTTTATCTTTATTCTATATCACGGTTAGTATTATTGAGAATACTAATCAATGATATTCTTGTGTCTTGAAGGAACAATGGCTCCTCGTCGTGTACGCCGCAATGAAACTCCCGAACAAGCTCTCGAACGGATGATAGCTACCGCCGTAGATGCGGCCATGGCCGGTCACTCATCCAACAACAATAATAATAACAACCACAACAACAACAACAACAACAACAACAACAACAACAATGGAGCCGGAAACTCAAACGAGGGATGCTCCTATAAAGCTTTCATGGGGTGCAAACCTCACACTTTTGATGGAACCGGGGGACCGGTCGTGCTCACCCGATGGTTTGAGCAAACGGAAGCCGTCTTTAGCATAAGCGGTTGTCGGGACCAAGACAAGGTCAAATACTCCACTCACACTTTCTCCGGAATTGCTCTAACATGGTGGAACACCTATGTTCAATCGGTGGGTACCGATGAAGCTCATGCCCTCTCTTGGGCCGACCTAAAGGAAAAGATGATTGTTGAATATTTTCCGCGCGAAGAAACCCGAAAGCTTGAGGAAGAACTAAGAGCTTTGAAAGCGGTCGGAAACGACCTTAAAGCTTATAATCAACGCTTCGCCGAACTATCCTTGATGTGTCCTAATCTTGTTAACCCCGAATCTCAAAGGATTGAGCTCTACATGCTCGGTCTTCCAAAAAGCATCAAACAAGGGGTGATGTCATCCAAACCCACTACTCATCAAGCCGCTATGAACATGGCTCGCCAACTAATTGAAACGGTTGACGAAATCGTAGTTCCGGCACCTAAGGCCGAGGATAAATCGGGCGGCAACAAAAGAAAGTGGGAACCCTCCCAATCAAGCAACAACAACTTTGCTAAGAAGCCTTACACCTCCGACGGCAAGAAAGGTTATGCCGGGAACCTACCTCTTTGCAACAAATGCAACAAACATCACTTTGGCGAATGTAGTAAGATAATTTGCCACCGGTGCCAAGGAGTTGGTCATAAGGCCAACGATTGTAAAAGTGCCACTCCCGTCGCTCGAAAGTGGCCCAATGCACCAAAGACGGGCACTTGTTACGAATGTGGCCAAACGGGTCATTATAGAAATGCATGCCCGAAAAGGAAAGATAACACCAATACGCGCGGCCGAGCTTTCAACATCAACACCGAGGAAGCCCGGGATGACACTGAACTAGTCACGGGTACGTTTCTTCTCAACAATTCTTATGTCTCTTGCTTATTCGATTCGGGTGCCGATAAATGCTTTGTATCCAAGACTTTGACTCATTCTTTTAGCACTCCACCTCTTCCATTAGATACCACTTATACCATTGAAGTAGCTAACGGAAAACTATTAAGTGCCGACACATATTACCGGGGGTGTACGTTAAACATTTTGGGTAAGGAATTTGAAATTGACTTGATACCCATGGAACTAGGAAGCTTTGATGTAATAATCGGTATGAATTGGTTAGTCAAAACGAAATCTCACATTCTTTGTGATCTTAACGCAATCCGAATTCCTATCGAGAATGGTGAACCTTTGATTGTTTATGGCGATAAGAGTTGCACCAGACTCAACCTCGTTTCGTGCCTTAAAGTTAGAAAACTACTCCGTAAGGGTTGTTTTGCGATCCTTGCCCACGTTAAGAAAGTCGAGTCCGATGAGAAGCATATCGATGATGTGCCAATTGTTAGTGACTTTTCCGATGTATTTCCCGACGAATTGCCGGGTCTTCCACCTCATCGACCGGTTGAATTCCAAATCGATCTTATTCCGGGAGCCGCACCCGTAGCGCGTGCACCATATAGACTCGCTCCATCTGAAATGCAAGAATTGCAAAGTCAAATCCAAGAACTACTTGATCGTGGTTTTATCCAACCTAGCCATTCACCTTGGGGCGCTCCGATTTTGTTTGTTAAAAAGAAAGACGGATCCCTACGAATGTGCATTGATTATCGCGAACTAAATAAATTGACGGTTAAGAACCGATATCCTCTTCCTCGCATCGATGACCTCTTTGATCAACTACAAGGGTCTTGTGTATATTCGAAAATCGATCTCCGCTCGGGTTATCATCAATTGAGGGTTAAGGGGGAAGATGTCTCCAAAACCGCTTTCCGAACTCGTTATGGTAGTTATGAATTCCTTGTCATGCCATTTGGTCTCACTAACGCACCGGCGGTGTTCATGGATCTTATGAACCGCGTGTGCAAACCGTATCTCGATAAATTCGTTATTGTGTTCATCGATGACATATTGATCTATTCTAAAAATGAAAAAGAGCACGAACAACATCTCCGACTTGTGCTTGAACTTTTAAGACAAGAACAACTCTATGCCAAATTCTCCAAGTGTGAATTTTGGTTAAAGGAAGTTCAATTTCTTGGTCATGTTGTAAGTGACCAAGGTATTAAAGTCGATCCATCGAAAATCGAAGCCATTAGCAAATGGGAGACTCCTACTACTCCTACTCACATTCGTCAATTTTTGGGTCTCGCCGGGTACTATCGTAGATTCATCGAAAATTTCTCTTTGGTTGCACGTCCTCTAACCGCCTTGACTCACAAGGGAAAGAAATTCATTTGGGCGACCGAACATGAATCCGCATTCCAAATCTTGAAAACGAAGCTAACCACCGCTCCTATCTTGTCACTTCCCGAAGGCAATGATGACTTTGTTGTATATTGCGATGCCTCAAAACATGGTTTTGGGTGTGTATTGATGCAACGAACGAAAGTCATTGCTTATGCTTCTCGACAACTCAAAATTCATGAACGAAACTATACGACACATGATCTCGAACTCGGAGCCGTTGTCTTTGCACTTAAAATGTGGAGACACTATCTTTATGGAACCAAGAGTACTATCTTTACCGACCACAAAAGTCTCCAACACATTTTCGATCAAAAGCAACTAAACATGAGACAACGACGGTGGATTGAAACTTTGAACGATTACGATTGTGAGCTTCGTTACCATCCCGGGAAGGCAAATGTAGTAGCCGATGCCTTAAGTCGAAAAGAAAGAGTGGTGCCTCTCCGTGTCCGAGCTTTAAACATCACCATTCACACCAACCTTAATAGCCAAATTCGGGTAGCCCAAGATGAGGCTCTTAAGGATGAAAACATCTCTCTCGAACACTTGAACGTCCTCACCTCTCGATTCGAAGTTAAAGAAACCGGACTCCGATATTTCGCCGGAAGAATTTGGGTGCCTAGTTATGGGGATCTACGAAGCCTTATTTTAGATGAAGCCCATAAGTCACGATACTCGATTCACCCCGGTGCCAATAAGAT
This sequence comes from Rutidosis leptorrhynchoides, assembly GCF_046630445.1. Classification (NCBI taxonomy): domain Eukaryota; kingdom Viridiplantae; phylum Streptophyta; class Magnoliopsida; order Asterales; family Asteraceae; genus Rutidosis; species Rutidosis leptorrhynchoides. The sequence goes on from NC_092343.1 coordinate 40,640,325, forward strand.
GTACCACGACCTTAAACAACTATATTGGTGGCCGAACATCAAAAGGGAAGTAGCTACTTATGTTTCCAAGTGTTTGACATGTTCCAAAGTCAAAGCCGAACACCAAAGACCGTCCGGACTACTTCGACAACCCGAGATCCCGCAATGGAAGTGGGAAGGGATAACGATGGATTTTATCACCAAACTACCAAAAACGACGGGCGGTTATGATACCATTTGGGTTATTGTTGACCGTCTCACCAAATCCGCACACTTCCTTGCCATGAAAGAAACGGACAAAATGGAGAAACTTGCACAACTTTACATTAAGGAGATCGTAGCCCGACACGGTGTACCTTTATCGATTATCTCCGACCGAGATGGCCGTTTCGTTTCTAGATTTTGGCGTACATTGCAAGAAGCGTTGGGAACACGTTTAGACATGAGCACCGCATATCATCCTCAAACCGATGGACAAAGCGAACGTACAATTCAAACCTTAGAGGACATGTTACGAGCTTGCGTGGTTGATTTCGGAAAAGCTTGGGACAAGCACTTACCTCTCGCCGAGTTCTCTTACAACAATAGTTATCACGCGAGTATTAAAGCCGCACCTTTTGAAGCGCTATATGGCCGCAAATGTCGTTCACCTCTTTGTTGGGCCGAGGTAGGCGACGTGCAAATCACCGGACCCGAACTCATTCACGAAACCACCAAGAAAATCGTTCAAATCCGAGATAGGCTTAGGACGGCCCGAAGTCGTCAAAAGAGCTATACCGATAAACGACGCAACGATCTTGAATTTCAGGTCGGTGACCGAGTAATGTTAAAAGTCGCACCTTGGAAGGGTGTAATCCGTTTTGGGAAACGCGGGAAGCTAAATCCGCGGTATATTGGTCCTTTCGAAATCTTGGAGCGTATTGGAACCGTTGCTTATCGTTTGGATCTTCCGCCTCAATTGAGCTCCGTTCATCCTACTTTCCATGTATCTAACTTGAAAAAGTGTCTTGCCGAACCCGATATCGTCATTCCTCTCGAAGAGCTTACCATTGATGACAAACTTCATTTTGTGGAGGAACCGGTTGAAATTGTGGACACCTCCGTCAAGACATTGAAACAAAGCCGAATCCCGATTGTTAAAGTCCGTTGGAACGCCAAAAGGGGACCCGAGTTTACTTGGGAAAGACAAGATCAAATGCAAAGGAAGTACCCTCATCTATTCGTGAATTCGGAAACGCAAGATCTCGAGGAAGAAACAACGACTACTGCGCCTACTTAAATTTCGGGACGAAATTTCTTTTAAGGTGTAGGTAATGTAACATCCCGCCTTTTTCCGTCAACTTTTCTGTTTAACTATTTAAGTTCCGTTATATGTTCATAACACATCTCGTTAATACGCGTTTGAATTATCTCGTTTAGGTAATTCCCGTACCCGGTTCCTAAGTTGAGGGACTAAAGTTGCCAAATGGAGAAAGAGATGACTAGGTCAACTAGTCAACTCTTTCCTCTCCATTCATTCTATCACCTCCCCCAAAATAATACTTCACCTTTTCCTCTCAAACCCCCAAACCTTCAATCATCATCTAAATTCGTTCAAGGAGGATTCGATCAAAACAAATTGCATATTTGAACTCCTCGTGATCTCCTCTTCGTTTCCATACCGATTTCATCAATTTTGGGTAACTTTCTAAAATCACTAATTCTTGTGTTCTTGAGATTTTTAAGTTATAAGGTTGTTAATTAGTGTCTATGGCTCGAGTCTAGTTTGTTTATGTGATTTGTATGCTCGTTTTTGATATTTTGATGTAACTAGTTCATATTGAAAGAATGCTTGCTTAATCTTGAGTTTTAGGTGTTCATATGTTGTTAAATGATGAAAGTTCATGTTTTAATTGTGTTCCTAACATCACTAGCTTCAAATTGGTATGTAGGTTGACATGGATTAGTTTCATATGCAAGATTGTTGAATTTGTGATTTTGGATTAGGGTTTGATGAGCTTTACATGAACTTTTGATGCGTCAAATGCTATGAGATATTGTTGTTAAGTGTTTTGTTGCAATGTGTGTTTGATTACCTTCGAAACGGCATAACGTACATGTAAATTGGTTGCCCGAATCATAAAATGCGTTTTTGGAACTTAAACTTTGATTATGAATGTTTAATTACAGTTTTTGGTTGTTGTAAGTGGAAGTTTGATTGATGAAATGTACTTAGTTGTATTCCTCGTCAAAATACCTTTCCAACGATATATAATAGGCATTATAAGTGTTTGCGGGTCAAGAGTTGGGTTGGAAAAGGTTTTGGCTCGTGCATACTTTGGAAAAACAGAATCAGACCTGCACAGAGGGTGGCGCGGCGCGCCCCTACCCCGCGCGGCGCGCCAATGGCCTGGCCAGAATTCTGTCCAAATTGGTCAATTTTTGAATAATGTTTGGCATGCTACGCACCTCCGATTAACATGTAACTTGGCCAACATGCTCATATATGATTTCTAAGATTAGAAAAATAGTTCGGAACCCGACCCGAACGTGTTGACTTTCGTTGACTTTGACCGACCAAAGTTTGACTTTTTGTCAAACTTAACCAAATGATTATGCAACCTTCCTAACTTATTTATATACTTGTATCTTGCATGAAACTTGGCAATTTGATTTCACATGCTAAATAATCGAGTCGTAACGAGCCATAGGACTAATTGAACATCTTTGACCTATCGTGTTTACCGTTATTGATACAACCTATTGTTTAGGTCAAGACTAGCATTGTTCTTTGCACACGTTTACTTGTTGAAGTACTTTACTACTCGTGCACTCAAGGTGAGATCATAGTCCCACTTTTACTCTTTTTGAACTTATATTTGGGATGAGAAAACATAAACGATTCTTTTGAACTAAGTGAACACAAGTACAGGAAAACAAACATTCTACATACGAGTTTAGAACAAAATCCTCAATTCGATTATCATTAGTTACACTTGCCGGGTGTAAGCGAGAACTTATGTTGTATGGATCCATATGGGTTTGACAAACCCTCATTCAAACGGTTCGCTACCGTTTACGAATGAAATATATTTTCGAGAAACAGTGTATGTTCTAGCACTAAGTGATGGGGTTCAATGGAAGGAAACGTTAAGCATTGATAATTGGGTGCTCGTGAAACAAACTTTTGGAATGTATTACTATTATTTCATTGATGCAAATCTTGTGGTTCACTTGTACTTACTTACTTAAACCTATGATTTCACCAACGTTTTCGTTGACAGATTTCTATGTTTTTCTCAGGTCCTTGAACGATACATGATACATGCTTCCGCTCATTATTTGATACTTGCATTGGATGTCGAGTATATGTGCATTTCATGGAGCGTCTTTTGACCTTACTTTAAACCGTGTCGCCTAGATTTCATTCGTATTATAACGTTGTAACTTAACTATTGATTGAACAATTCTTGTAAACTTTGGGAACAATCTTTATTTTGAAATGAAGGCGACATAACTTTTGGTCAAACGTTGTTTTAAAGACTTATGACCACGTAACGGGACCTAAGTAGACGGCGCCGTCAATGACGATTTGGTCGGGTCGCTACATCGACCGATGGTCCCTACCATCGGTCGATGGTCTTGAGCAGCCAACCGACTGCTTGACCTATTCACGACATTATACTAAGCATCATAAACACAAAGTATAAGTGTCCACGTACATATATGACTGAAATATCAAGTACATAACAAATAGAACAATAAACGTAATAGAACTCGGGATTTATGCACCAACAAACTCCCCCTAAGACCTAGTTCTATTCCATAAGACTTCAGTCATCATACGGATCGATCACCATGTTGTTCAAGTAGCACAGCTTAGCCACTTTAACATACTGTTCAGCCTGTACCCTGTTTTCACGACGATAAAGCATACGGTTATAGTACAAAGTAAAAATATCAGCTTCGGTACAGTTCCTTAACCAGATCGGATCCAACACACGAATACAATCGATATCATCTTCCTTCAGCTTATCTAAAACAATCACAGCTTCCTCAGAACGATCATCATAAAACCACCAACGAAATCTCTGACTCCAATTCTGCGGCAATTTTCTTAACGGAACCTTCTTCATAGTCTTTGCCGGCTTATACTTCAAAATTTGTCGAGATACTCCACTAATAGGATCAACCCTGTACTTAATCCTCGGATACTGTGGTCTAAAATCCTTCCAGTTATTCGAATTGTACGCGATTCGAATTTTCTTAACCAACAATGATGAGCGATCGTTCATTCCACAATACAACATCTTTAACCTGTCAATCTGCATAAGCTCAAAATACGGCAGTGACTTGAACTCATGACCATGTTTGATGTAGTCAACTCCAAACTCTCGTTTAATTGCAAACATGTTGAATTCTTCAATGTATGCCCAGGCCAAGATCCTTCCTTTCGCACCTTTCCTCAAATTTATCATCTTCAAATACTTTGGCTCAAGCTTCGGTTTTTCACAATACTTTCGAATCCTCAAGATATCACGCCAGTCAGCTTCTAACTTCGCAGCAACCTCATCATTATACTTGACTGGCAAGAACCCTTCAGGCAAAACCTCAGTTCTCTCTTTCTCTTTACACCTTCGATTCAAAACTTCGTCATCTGTTCTAAACAACTCCTCAAAACCAGGAAGATCTTCATTCCTATCATTCATATACGTAGGATATTCTTCAAAAGTAACATCTTCCATTAAACCATCAACTTCCCCATCATCGATATCCTTAGAAATCTCAGGGCCAAAAGAATCATCCTCTGATGGAGGATCATCGGACTGTACGTCAGCAGCTTTAGCTTCTTCTTGCTCTAGACGCACCAGCTCGTCCAGCTCAGCTCTGGTGAAGTTGTGAGGGATCTCCCCCTCCTCTAAATCATCATAAACAACAGAATGCTTGAGCTCATCCTGTTTAGACAAGAATTCACTAAAACTATAATCAATTTGTAAAGGAATTACTGACAGTGCTGTTTCTTTTGAAGTACCAGGAGCCACCACCATTTGAACATCAGTTTCTCCCTCTGGCAATTCAACCAGATCAAACTTCTCTTCCCAAGCAGTAATCCTAGCCAAAGCCGACTCTGCCACCTTTCTAGCTTCAGAAGCTTCTTTCTTTGCAGCAGTTAACAACAATGATTGATCACCAACTTTCTTCTGTAACAAATCAACCTGAGTTCTCAACCTAGTAACATCCTCAGTTTTCACACGATTCTCTTCTCTCAACTCCTCCACTTTCGCATCCATATCCTTCTTCATTCTCAGATTATCAGCCATAGCTTGAACATACAAATCATTCAGATTCTGAAGCGCAGATGAACTAACTCCTCCTTCTGCTCCTGTATGTGGTGCCTCCAGAGTTGGAGTAGACACAGTCTCTTGGTGATTGATGTTGCGGTTGAGTTTGTTGCCGTGGCTGACTTTGTTGCTGTTGTTGACTTTGTGCTTGAGTAGGTGCAGTTCTTTGTGTAGCACCTGTAGCAGAACCACCTGGATTCTTCAAAACCAACTTAAACCTCTTGCTCGGTCTCATCTTTGTTGAAACCTGAGAACCTTCATCTTCTACCAGACGTCTCCTCTCACCTCTAGGAGCTTCTTCACCAGTACCAGTATTAACATCAACGGGCTCATCAGCCAAACCTCCAGTACCAGAATCACCTGTACCCTGAGTATTCATCGGCTGATCAACCTCTTCATCACTGTTTGCTAGCTCAAAATCAGGCTCATGACCAGATAGACTGTTCTCATTCCTCCACTTCTTGCCTGGTGGACATTGATAATCTTCCCTCGCAAGATGACACACCAGCTTTCCATCACTAGCACTCTTCTTCTGATTTAATCGATTAAACGTAAGATCAGTCATATGTTTCAGTTTGATGACGTCCTTCTTTGATCTCGGTAGATCCATAGTTTGAGCATTAATCATTATCGGCAGGAACCTCGGATAAATCAAGTATTGTAGGCTCGTAACATTCTCCATCAACAGATCAAAGATAACACCCGAAAAATTGAAATCAGCTTTCAGAATCAAGGCAGCAAACATTCCCTGATAAATCTCACTCAGCTCATCAAATCCGCCTTGTAACGTACTCAAACACTTAACAATCACTAAAGACAGATATCTGTACGGTGGAGTAAATCCACTTCTTTTGATCGTAGCACGTGTAATATCACCAGCATACTCACATCTCAGCACACATCCAGTAATCTTAGTCTTCGACAGTCTCTTGGGCATTTTCTCATCATCCTCAAACAAAAACGTGTTTCGAATAGTATACTCAGATATCTTAACCTCTTGATCACATACTCGACTTACTATCACAGGCTTATTATCAACAGTTTCCACTCTAGCGTTAGCCCAGAATTCTCTCTGATGAGAATAGTAAGCAGTACATGGCATTGACACCGCAACAAATATCCTTGAACGTTTCAAAAATTCAATCACAGTCTTGTACTTGCTAGCATTTGGACCTTTGTCATTTAGACACGCCATCAGATTAGAGTTAGGGCTCACCTTCAACCCTGGAAGACTAGCAGATGTGGGTCCCCCTGATGATTCAGTCTCAGAACTGTGGACAGCTTGTTCTTGATCCATTTGTGCACCTGACATGATTAACAAAAACTGCAAACACAATTCTTAATCAGCGTTAAATTCATGAGTAATTAAGTATCACTGATTTATCATCACAGAACATATCACATTAATACGATCACGGTTACATAATCACATGTTCAAAGTTAGATCATTACAGACATAAGATACCGTATCAATGCTAACAGGCTAGCATTATCAAATTACACAATAATCTGAAAATAATCAAACATAAACATAACATCAGAATCAATCATCCCATTATGGGATCCTCTGGCACTAACTTTTCTTCATGTTGAATCACACCAAGTTTCTCAAACAAGTTATACAGTAAAGCTGCATATGGGAATGGTTCTTCTGATTCAAGAAAATCTTTCATCACATGAATGAGAAAGTGTCCCACATTCACTTGAATACCCTCTAGTAGGCAATATAGAAACAAGACTTCAGTACCAGACAGCAAATGATCTCCTTCTCTCCTAAAAGTCACATTTCTTTTGATGATTCTCAAATGTATCTCATATTGTGGCAAGATATCTTCATCACTAACCTCAACTCTACCAGTATACACTACCTTCTCTGGCTTGCATATCCTAACAATAACATCTGACAATCTGAATCTACTGGGAATCTTTCTGATATCTTTGCTAGGGTACAGTATCTTAACCCCAGTATGAGGAACGTTTAACAGGTTTGAGAATTCCTCTAAAGTCCACCTATACTGTTGATTAAATAGACCCGAGTGTACAAACTTCTTCTTACCATCCTCTAAAGCAACATTGGCGTAAAATTCTCTAAGTAGAGCAGGACAGTAATAATCCCCAATATCTATGAAAGCCTGACACCCAATCTGTTCCCAAGGACTATAAGTCTGTCGAGTCGCAATGACCTTTTGTTCTACTAAGATTGGTCGATATCTAGCTAGGATTCTCCTATGGTCGATGTTGAACATCCATTGACCAACAAATGAGCCACCTGACATTCTAATACAAACTACAAACACTAGCATTAGATGGGCATCACAGAAATTATCAGAGACCAATCATTCAATGAAAATTAATCAAAATAATCTACCATCGGTCCAACAGAATGACCATCGGTCGATGGTGGAGACCATCGGTCCGATGGTCTAGACCTACGGCAGATGGTCTAACCACATACACACACTGGTCAAATAACGACCTTCGGCCGAGTGACAAGATGCCCGGCCGATCGATGGACACCATCGGTCGATGGTCAGAGACCCTCGGCCGGAGGTAGTTCATCAGATCTGTGACTCGAAATTGATCAAATCGTCCGATTTGACGTTTCTAGTTCAAATTCCTGTTATAACAGATGCTAAAGGGGCCGTTTATCATACATCAAATATCAATTTCAACAGATCTCAAATAAAACTCATCCGATTTAAAGTTTATACTTCGAACACTAAATCATCGATTACAAACAAACGATTAAGAGTTATGTTACCTTGTTTACGGCGCTAAGATCACAAAGAAAAGATGAATAATAAAAACTGGATCAAAACCTTTCTCCTTAACTTCAGAAAATTAGGGTAAAATCACACAATTTTGGCCAGAGTGACTGACCCGTTCGTCGATGGGTCCTTTTATACCCTGTCAGTGACCATCGGCCGATGGTCAAGTCCGTCAGCCCGATGGTCTTGACACTCGGGCGAGGGTCTGAGTCCATCGGCCGGATGTAAGGACTGTCGGCCGGTGGTCTGACATTTGAAAACTTTTAAAACTTAACACTTTTCAATATCAGACTTTTACCCATTTACACTAACTCCCCCTGGGACTGATCTCCACAATAAAAAACATCACGCTTTGTTCCTTTAAGCTCAAAACAACTTATATTCAAAACAATAAGAAACCTAAGGTTCCTTTCACAGTAAACCTTACCCAGAACTGAGTTGTGGACTTAAAAGATGAAATATAAATGCACATGCAACTAACACATGAATGCAAACTAATTCAGAAATGCATGCTCATGCAAATACACAAAGCAAATAACTGTACAAGATCAAGTGTATCATGATCAGCAATATAATAACAGATATAATCAGTAACATTTAACCTTTTAGATCTGTGGATAATAAACCTTTAACATCAGTTTCATAAAGCATTAACATTAACAAATTCATGATGTTATCAGCATAGGAACAAATAATACTGCTTATCATCAGTCACACTTCCAGAAGAATAACATATCTTTTGTGAGTTGGCATATAAAATTGATTGAATCCTTTTGATTCGGGGATCAGAACTGAACTATATTGACATGTTATTCCATAGTTCATTCACGAACTTATTCATTAAAGCATATACAGAGCAACCTTCAAATATATCAATAAACATTCATCAACTTTCACCCTAGACTTCGATGATCACGTTAGATTAATTACTTTAACATTTTTCAATGTCAGATTTACATCACAAAGTCAGTCCTCGTTTGAGATCGCACGATTTCTCGGGTAGAACAATTGAGCACAAACCTGTTGACGCTGTCCTCTTATCACATCAATGTACTTTCGATTCTATTGAACAGAACCATCTCACGATGTTTCTAGCAACCCTGTCAGCCTTTGGCTTCTACCTTAAACTTATACCTTTCGTTTCAGATAACATTGTTAATCTCAAATTTATTGCATACTCTGTTAAGGACGCATACCGGCCGCTATAAACCCCATACTTAAACGGAAATAGTATGATGTATGGTGTTGGATGGATGGAAGTGATATAAATATTTGAGTGATGGAACGCTAAGATACCTTCCAGAAGATATTCCCTCTATCCAGGTCAATAGGCACAATCCCATATCACAGACAAAAGATGTAAAGTTCACTAATTGAGATGTGAACTAAATGATTTAAGTTCTCTATATCTGATGATCTGATAAATTCTCCCCCTCGGATGTAGATAACGAAATCGTTCAAATAAGTCTCCGATTGGAATGTATGTTGTCTCAAACATTGATAACCGAGAAATCTCTAAAACTCTGTTCAATTCTTGATCCATGATTCTCTTGCAGCTATGTAGTGCATCATGTTATTTACAAATTGAAATAAATACATAAATAAACATAAGCAATCCATAACTTGCATTTTTTTTTTTTTTTTTTTTTTTTTGGATTTTCTGATGTTGCATTTTCTCCTTACAATACATAAACAAAATAAATAAATAAGTGATTACAACTAAACATGATGATGACGCACCACTGTCTTTGACATTTGTTATAACTGCACGGAAAACCAATCTTCGTATGTGGAAATCTAGAACCCGATGATGTTGCCTTTTAAAAATCATTCTGTGTCTGTGATACAAAACTGCACTTCTCAACCCTTTTAGAGAAAACACCTCCCTTTGGGTACCCGATATGTATGTTGTTGGATTTCGGTCCAAGTAATAAAGGTAAATAGAAACAAGTATGCATCCTAGACAAAATATGCTCACCTTGGGGACTCACAAAATTATCCTTTTGCTACCGAGTATAAATCGTAGTAGGGGAGACCTCAACCGTCTGTCGAGTTTCTGTTCAATCATTTCTCGGTACATATTCAGTGATAAGTAGGTGACTACCCTCAACCGCTGTAAACCTTTCCACGATTTCCTCATCATGATATTTACGCGTTATTAGTGTGATCATCTCTATCTAGAATTAGATCAATAAAGTTTACCAACATATTATCAATCATCCTGTATTACTTGTTTTTCACAACTTACATGTCAGTTCAGTATTGCAATCACTTCCCCACAAACATAACAAGCAACTCATTTTCTGATTTTTCACTTTTTATGGATTTTCTATTTTTCTAATTTTTATTTGTTTTTCTGGTTTTTCAATTTTTATGGCTTTTTGATTTTCTCTGTACAAAAGCATAAAACTATCTAAAAACATAAGCAAACATGCAAATTTCAGTAAAAACTAATCTATCATGCAAACGAAAAATGCAAATGATCTAGAAGCTATCATGCAAAACTATTCAAACTCTACAAGCAGTTTCTAACCATTCACAACTCAGTCTCAGGCTTAGATTCCTCTGTGTCAGGTACCTCAGTTTCAGGAATTTCAGTTTCAGGAACTACATCTTGAAGCAACTTAACACCTATCTCATTTAATAGAAATTCAAAACGTGGTTTATCAAAAGCTTTTGTGAAGAGATCAGCCCTTTGGGCTGTAGTGTCAATTTGCACTACATCAATTAACTTTTTCTCATAGCAATCTCTAATGAAATGGTATTTAATCCCTATATGTTTCGTTTTAGAGTGATTTACGGGATTCTTAGTGACAGCTATGGCAGCAGTATTATCAACATAAATAGGAGTGTTAGAGATTTTCAAACCATAGTCACGTAGTTGCTGTTGTATCCAGATAACCTGTGATGTACAGCTGGCCGCGGCAATATATTCTGCTTCACAAGTGGACTGAGCCACTGCTGTCTGCTTCTTACACTGCCAGGTTACTAGTTTGCTACCAAGAAATTGACACCCTCCTGATGTTGACTTGAAATCTTTCTTGCAACCTCCATAGTCTGAATCACTGTACGCTGTGAGATCAAAACCATCCTCACACGGATACCATAACCCTAAGCTGGGAGTATCTTTTAGATACCTCGGAATCTTCTTGACCACTAACATATGATGAACATTAGGGTTTGCCTGATAACGAGCATACAGGCACACCGCAAACATTATATCTGGTCTAGAAGCAGTTAGGTACATTAGAGAACCTATGATAGCCCTGTAAAAAGTAGGGTCCACTGGAGCACCCTCCTTATCTGGTGAAATCCCATGATTAACCGACAACGGAGTCTTAGCTGGTCTCTCTGTATCTACCTGAAAGCGCTTAAGGATATCAGCAACATACTTCGTCTGATGTAAGAAGATGCCTTTATCCGTTTGAGCTACCTGCAAACCTAAGAAAAACTTAATAGTTCCCATGGAACTCATCTTAAACTTCCGTTGCATAACCTTCTCGAACTCATCAACCATACTCTGATCTGTAGACCCGAAAATAATATCATCAACATAGACCTGCACTAACATAAGATGTTGTCCTTTCTTCTTGATGAAAAGTGTCTGATCAATGACACCTCTCCGAAAACCATTCTCAAGCATGTAGTTGGACAACGTTGCATACCAAGCTCTAGGAGCTTGGTGTAGACCATATAGCGCCTTTTCTAGTCGATACACCTTTTCTGGGAAATGCGGATCCTCAAAACCAGGCGGTTGTTCAACAAACACTTTCTCGTTTATCTCACCATACAAAAACGCACTCTTCACATCCATTTGATAAACTTTGAAACCCATATAGGACGCGAAGGACAAGAAAATCCTGATAGCCTCCAGTCTCGCAACTGGAGCAAAAACCTCATCATAGTCAATTTCTGGGATTTGCTGATATCCCTTAACCACCAATCTAGCTTTATTACGAATCACTATACCCTGCTCATCTTTCTTATTCTTCAAAACCCAACGAAGACCATAGGGTACACAACCATGCGGTGGATTGACTAACCTCCAAACCTTAAGATGTTTAAATTGCAACAGCTCTTCCTGCATAGCACTTACCCACTCATCGTACTTTAAAGCTTCGTATACATCTTCCGGCTCGATTTGACACACATAACACGAGTGGGCATGAACAAACACTCTCCCTGTCTTGTTCAATGATGAATAAAAAGCTGTCACCAAATTCGCACTTTCACTTTGAACATCTTCAACTGCAGTCATATTTTCAGTAACCGCGGGAACCTCGGATGTAGAGATAACTCCTGACGTGGATGCCCCAGATGTAGTAGTTTGAGGAGGATTGACACTAGGCAGTCCTCTTGTATCCACATAATAGTCTGCCAGACGCTTTGGTGGCAGAATAACACGATTCGATCTCCGTACACCTCCTGCATCTGCTATCTGTTCTGGATCAGTCACAGTAGATGGTTGGTTATATAGAGGATTCAGATGTCTCTCTGTCAATACTGTACGTTCCACATCATCATCTAACTCACTATCTTCATCTGTATCAACTACCCCGTCTTCATTAGACTCAAGATTACCTTGAACACTTTGTGGACTTGGTTGCACGCTAGAAACCGGATTCTGAACCTGCGTAGGAATAGTGATAACATTTTCTGAAGAATTCCGAGAATCAAACAATATCTGAGTCAGAAGTTCTTCCTCTGTAGCACCTGGTGGAAGATTGAATGAATCAAAAAGCTTATCATACTCAAACTGCCATGCATAACCTTTACTGACACGAGGCGGTGCATTGCGCTGAATATCAACTTCAAACTGTTCTTCCAGATGTTTTGTCTCATTGTTGTACACCCGCTTGTTCGGATTCCCGTAACCCAAGAAGATACCAGAAACAACCTTTGAATTAAATTTTCCTCCAGCATCACGTACCAAAATAGTACAAGGTGCGCCAAAGGGTTCGAAATGTTTAATATTAGGTTTTCTCTTATGCAGCAGCTCGTAACAAGTTTTACCATGACGCTTCACCACGAGAACTCTGTTCATAACATAACACGCTGTACTCACTGCTTCACCCCAGAAGGCAATCGGAAGACATGAATCAGTTAACATTGTTCTTGCGGTCTCAATCAAAATCCTGTTCTTTCTCTCAGCAACACCATTTGACTGTGGTGTATAAGCAGGACTGAACTGCTGTTGTATCCCCTTTTCGTTACAAAACTGCAGCATCTGATTGTTCTTAAACTCCGTACCATTATCAGTACGAATCTTTCTCACTTTCAATTTATATAAACTTTCGAGCTTTAGCAACAGCACCTTAATATGCTCAAAAGTATCCGATTTATTCTTCAACATCACCACCCAAGAAAAACGTGAATATTCATCAGTAACTACCAAGCAATAGGATTCTCCTGTGAGAGTTTTACAGTTGACTGGACCAAAGAGATCCATATGCAACAGCTCCAAAGGAATGTTAACAGAATGATGCTTTTTGGTAGCATGTGACTTTTTCGTTTGTTTCCCCTGTTTACATGGAAGACACACATCAGGAATATGAAAACTTTTAAGATTAACACCATCAACTAATCCATTGTGGACTAGATTGTTCATCTTCCTCAGACTCAAATGACCCATACGCTTGTGCCATACGATAGACTCTTGTTCAGTAGCTTTAGAAACGAAAGCCTGATGGCCAGTAGCTTCCTTTACATGAGCCTTACGCATGTCAAGGATATAGAGATCCTTGCATCTGGGAGCAGTCATCAGAATCATGTCTTCCGGAATAACAAATTCTTTCTTCAAAATATAGCATTGTTTATCATCAAATGCTAGTGTATACTTTATGTCAGCAACCTGAGAGACTGAAAGCAGATTGTTTGACATCTGCTCCACAAAATTAACCTTATCAAAGCTGACATTTTCATTCGCGATTACACCTTGAGCAGTAATAAACCCTCCTTCACTACCAGCAAAAGAAACCGGTCCACCATCCACTGTTTTCACATTAGAAAGTAAGGACAAGTTCCCTGTCATGTGCCTGGACGCCCCACTATCAACAATCCATGTACTGCAGCGTGGATTGTAGGCGACCTGCACATTAAAGTAAGAGGATTAGTTAGAAAGGGCAACCCATGCCCTAATGGCAGTGGGTTTCCCGTCAATGCCAACAACTGGCAATTCCACCCATTGTCCCTTGGATCCCGAAGGACCTGCAGGACGTTGAACACCCTTCACCTCAGATTTTGGTCTCCAAACTGTATTTTTAGGCAATGGTTTTCTATAATAATCGTTAGTTTGAAAAACCTTTGAATCAATTACTTTCACATTTGAATTGTGCACAGGAGAAGATGATCTTCTATAAAAAGAACGATTTGGACTGAGATCAATCTTCCTGCGGGGTGTCTGTCTAATGGGTCCACAATCCACAGCCCTGTGTCCCAGCCTCCCACATTTGAAACAGTTAACATTATCAAAATCATTAACGTTAAACAACCTGCGTCTAATCGGTGAAAACTGTCTCCTAGGCTGTTCAGTACGTTGTCTAATCGTAGGGGGTGTCAAAACCTGTTTTTCAACAGTCTGACGCCGACTAGGCGGAACATACTTGGACACTATCTCAGAATTAGAACTCCCACCTTTAGGTGGTTGTTCTACCTTAGGAACACTAACCTTCTGTTTTCCTGAATTATTTTCTTTAACAAACTTAATAGGAGTAGACAAAGTGGTCTTTTTCTTACTCTGTTTGGGCCTTTCTACACTCTTTGTCGGCGTCTTAAGACTCTCACTCCTATTCTCACTGTGTTTTGGATTCTTAAGAATCGTAACTGGCTTAGTCACTGGTACAAATGGTTTGCTATCTTTCTCAGTGTCTATGTCAGTATCAGACTCAGTCTCATAAACAGCCTCTGTAGGGTTCTTAGAATCAACAACCTTACTAGCACTAACCACTGGGGTCTCCTTAGGTTTACCATATGGTGGTTCCACCACTGGTTCCTTAAACTTCTCTACGGGCTTATTAACATACTCACCCATAAGAGGTGGTGCAACCTCAGAATATCCCAGACCCTCCCGATTAGAATGATTAAAAGTCTGAGTCACATACGACATCCTCTGCCAGTTATCTATTCTAGCTTTCTCAGACTCATATTTTAACTTAAAAGAATCCTTTTCAGCCTTAAGAGTCTCTATTTGCCCCAAATACATTGTGATCACCTTTTCATCATCTCTAATCGTTGATTTCATGTGACCTATTTGGTTTTCTAGAGACTTAATCACCTCAACATATTCTTTCTGTTTGTTAAGGTAGAAAAGGGCATCTTCATAGTTCTTCTTGTTGGTCTGATTTTCTAAGCTTAGGTTCTTAAGGTCAGTCCTAAGTTTAGGGCAGGTCTCACAAGTAACAGGTATTTCACTTAGCTTAGAAATAACGCATTCAAGTCTTTCAATTTCCTGTTCATAACCAAAACAATAAGCACATTTAGAAATTGAATCAGTACATACCTTATCGTTACTGGAAGTATTAGCCATAAAAGCATAGTTATGCCTGCCATCCTGTGATTCTGCATCTGACTCTGATTCGTACTCCGAACTTGTGCTGTCCGAATAATCAGCTTCATAACCTTCCTTACCCTCACTATTATCTGAACTAACTTGACTTTGAACCGTCACAACTTTCTTATCACCACTCATAAAATCACGGTTGAGCAAATGACCCAACACTTCTCTGAACCAAGTACCCTCATGACAACTTTTACCTTCTTCTTCATCGGATGGATCAGTAGTAAACTCAATGTCTGACAAATCCTTGGCTTTCCGGAACTTATCATACAGCTGTTCCTTAACCCTCTTTCTGAAACACCATTTCATAAGCTCCTCAGCTCTCTTTAACCTTGCATCACACTTGCACACTTAGCATGTGCAGTTTGGATTATCTTTACCCTTACAACCTGCTCTTCTTCGAACTACTCTTTCTTCCTCAATTTCAGCCAGACTCTTTCCCACAAATACAACATTAGCTTTCTGAGCATCAACTGGAATAGACCAGTCACAAACTTCATCAGGATATATTGTGGAACCAGTTAAGGCTTTAGTTTGAGCAGAACCAGATGATTCCTTCTCAACAATGACGTGTTGGGGAGTCACTGAGATGGTTGTACTAAGAAAAGGATCATGATAACCAGCCTTTGGTGGTCTAGTACAAGTCTTCTTGAAGTGACCAAGTTCATCACAGTTATAACATCTAACCTTCGCCATGTCAAAACCAAACTTAGAATCCCTGTTTAAACTCAAAGATCGTTGACCAGTTCTCTTTAAATACTTCCTTGCACGCCTAACAATGCTACCCATACAGTACAGAATGTCCATCCTCTCTAGCTCATCTTCATCGATCTGATCATAATCTTCATTCTCGAGATGATTGTTAAGAACCTGTCCACTAATCATATCGTTGTAAGAGTTAACAACGATAGCAGCTAAAGCCATGTCCTCCTGAATGGACTCAATAGATCTTTTCCTGATATTGTCAGTTTGAAACATAGGACTCTGAGTCTGAGTCTGAGGTGGAATCTGAGTCTGCTGAGTCGGAACGTCCTCAATCATCTTAATTGTAGAGTTATGTATTTTGGCATTAAAGTAACCAGATTGTGACTTTGGTGCAGATATCTGATTTGCATTTGCTGTGATGTACGCTGTCTGCAATGGAGCATGACCAGAAGAAGAAGCACTAGATGTGACGTTGGCTGCTACAGTACCAAGCCTTTTCCTTTTGGCCTCAACCTGAATATCCTTCTCCATTAACTTTGAAGTAAATGCAGTCAATGTCAAAGGACGTGCAGAAGCAACATATAGGTTTTGGATCTTCTCTACTTCATAATCCCACTTCTCAGGAAGACCAAGTGCCAACACTTTTATTGCCTTATCATCTTTTACCTCAAACCCATAATCCGTCATCTCGGCAACCAATAACCTGTACCTTTCTAAGGTCTGGCTCAAAGTTTCTGTTGGAAGTGCTGCAAACACCTTCCACTCATCCTTTAACACTTTACCTTTAGTTGCTTTATAAGTAGCAGTACCCTCAGTTGCGGACACAATAACCTGCCAAAGAGTATAGCACGTCTTATAACGGTTCTTAAACTGACCGAAGATTTCCTTAGACAAGGCTTGCGTTAACTGAGCATAACACCGACACTCAAGATTATACCCTTCGCGTTCTGCGGGATCAAAATCATGAGTTTCTTTAGGTTCACCGTCAGCCCCTGATGGCCAAACAAAAGGAGTCTCAATACACTCCCAAAGTCGAGAATCTTGTCCATTAAGGTAAATCACAAACCTAACTTTCCATTCTAAAAAGTCTTTTAAGTTTTCAAGCCTCGGAACTTTATTGTTAGATCCTGATTCACTTTCGCTTAATAATAGTCTTTGAATTCCGGGTGCAATAACAAGTGCACTGTATTCGTTTGTTAATTTCTCGTTTGTATCAGACATTATTAACTGATTAAGTGATTAATTATGGATTAATTAAATTATTCTGGATTAAAAGAGGATCGGCCGATGGACTGAGACGATCGGTCGGAGGACGGAGACAATCGGTCGATGGTCTAAGGACGAACGGTCGATGGTCTAGACAAACGGTTCAAGGTTATCACAAACTGTCCTCCGGTTCAACTTAAGACGGTCGGTCGAGTGTGAGTGACTATCGGTCGAAGGTCAAGACACTCGGTCGATGGTCAATGACGATCGGCCGAGGGTAGTTCTTACGTATCTGGGCAGAAAAAAACTAGGGTTTTTGGCCAAAACTCAAATTTTGATTGATTCTAACGATCTGGACTCAAACAAAACCGATGAAAACTTCACAAAAACACCTTTGAACACAAAAACACTCGAAAACACTGGATTTAAACGTAAAAGTTCCAACCTTTTAATTGAAACCCGTTTTGACACAAACCCTAATCACAAAAATCAAAAATTCGACTCAAATAACGTATGGATCAGCAACCCAACGCTCTGATACCACTTTGAAGATGTAATTCGGACCTTAGATCATACGTTGTATCTAGATTAATGGCGGAAACACTAATTAGAATGAGTCGAATACGTATTAGACTAACGGGATCAAATTAACCAATGAATAATTGATAGAATTGATGCCTAAGACTGTGTATTCGGTTGGTAAGGGTTTTGGGACGATTAGCAGCAAGTAATACGACGGCCTAAGGGTTTATGGTGTGTAACCTAACACAAAACCACGAAACCCGTATTTATACTAAATACAGTGACCATCGGCCGGTGGTCTGGGACCTTCGGCCGATGGTGACAGTCCCTCGACCGATGGTCCCTACCATCGGTCGATGGTCTTGAGCAGCCAACCGACTGCTTGACCTATTCACGACATTATACTAAGCATCCTAAACACAAAGTATAAGTGTCCACATACATATATGACTGAAATATCAAGTACATAACAAATAGAACAATAAACGTAATAGAACTCGGGATTTATGCACCAACACTTAAGTCAACTCACAGCCATTAAGGTCATACTACAAGGCCAAAGAACCGATAATGCACCACAATCTATGAACACAAGGGTAATGTGTTTCTAACATATACTCCTATCATCAAAACATTTAATAACAAAGGACACAAGATTTCAATCTAGGTTCCTTTACATTTGTTTGCATCTGAGATCTAAACTCATGAAGACATCAGATGAATTAACCTCATTGTTTACATTGTCATCCAAGTGTGAAATTGAACAGCAACGAAAAACAAGTGTTTTTCTCGTACATTTTAACCGGTCAATTACTGCATAGACTCGAATTATAATCTTTCATCGTATTCTCTATTGGTGTTTTGTTAACTTATCGCAACAAAGTGTATTTAAGTATCCAACCCATAATTTCAACAGGCTAAGTCCACTCATAATCATATTTCTATGGATTGTTCTAATGACAACCCTAATGTACCACAACTTTTGCATTAATTTAATTCTTAATGACAACCAAGAATCCTATTTCTATATCAATCAAAATAGCAGCAATCCTTCTTCACCTAGCAGAGAACCTAAAATCAGATTTATATAGTGGCGAAACCACTTGGGGGCAGAGGAGGGCGGCCACCCCCAGTGGATTTTTTTTTTCAGTGTAAAAATTTTGGGTTTTTCGACTTTGCCCCCGGTGGATTTTTTTTCCCCCAAAACTCTCAAATTTTGCCCAAAATTCTTCTACTTTTGCCCCAAAACTTTCAACTTTTGCCCAAAAATCTTCAACTTTTACCCAAAAACCTTCATAATTTGCCTAAAAACTCAATATTTTGTCCCAAAACCTCCATATTTTGTCCAAAAAAATTACTATGGTTTTGAATTTTTTTTTTTTTTTGCCCCCGGTGAAAAAAATCCTAGTTCCGTCATAGTGTGAACCTGTAATATGGTTTAAAAAGAAACCATCTTTCAACTACATCATAGTTAGACACTCATTGCCATTGCCATCAACCATATTAGTCTCAAGATTCCTCTTCAGGACCACCATAAATCCTATGGACAAACCTTCATGGGAACATATTTGTTATAGATTTAAACTCAGGGATCACCATTTTATACTGTATTACGGAGTACTTTATTTCTTGACTTTATTAGCTAAAAACAAAAATGCACAATTTGTTGCAAAATAAAACTTTAAAATTAGAAGACAGACCCTTGATTCACATATGCAAATAAGGATAACAAGAAGCATAGAACAAGTGACTCCTACTTTTTTGGTCACAAACTCGCAAAACATCATGATCTAACATTACTGTAGCAATAAATCGTCCAGAATCATTAGTATCAGTTCACAAATTATTTAAAACATATAAATCAATTAAAAAGGGTGAGTAACCAAATATTATGTTGTAAACGGAATACCTTAATTAATCGATCTCGAGCCCTAATTGAGCACAAAAACAAGATAATCAACAAAAATTTTGACCATTTCTCAATTTGTGCGTTACATCATTATGTCCCCAAAGGTAAGATGGTAGCCGTTAGCGTAGAGTTTATAAAGTAGCTGCATATTATTCTTGTAAACGATGTGGTACCTAAGATCATAAATTAACTAATTATCTTTTTCTTCCTTTCATTGTTTCCATTATTTATTTTTATTCTCTATTAATTGATATTAACAAGAAGTATGGTGACCCCGCTTCGCTGGGGATATTATTTAGTGATATACAACATTATATGTAAGTAGATACAACATGAAATGCAGTCTATGCAGTTTATAAATATACTGTATATCTAAAGTGCAAAAGTGGCAGCCAACTGTATACTTTAAATGTTTTCCAACACGGTTCAATAGATGCCTGACTGATGAGCACCTGTAAAAAAGCATTCTCAAATCAGTTTTCATATCAAGTAAAAATTAGTCGTTCAAACGACACTTGCAACTTATAAGAGCTAATATACGACCAAAACTTATATTAACACCTAAACACAAATCAGCAAGCATAATGACATTCACACATAAATCTAAGTGTAAATCTACACACCTTTGTTTTTGAACTTGAAACTTCTTGAAGAAAGACCTGGATAGCTAGCATTTGAAATAGGCGTTCAAAAACAGGACAACAACAATCAACAACTTCTTAAAATAATGGTAATACAATGTGGATTTAGAATCTAGTTTTGTTTATCAAATCAAACAACAAAAAATATAAAATATAAAAACTAACTTACATCTATCCCAAGAATTCTGGTGACACCATACATGTGATAAAATGAGCATACAATTTCCAAGGTCACTGTATTTAGCTCAGCACATAAATCACCACATGTCACAATAGCAGCATGTACCTCATCCGGTCCAAAATAAACCTACAACAATGAAGACCCCTGGACATTACATTAAAGACAGATTCTATAAAGTGGCAAACCAGGAAGATCAAATGTAAGGATGCATCTATACTAAACTGTACATGAGAGTAAATCTGTACACACATCTGTTTTTGAACTTGAAAGTTCTTGAAGAAAGACCAGGATCGCTCGCATTTGACAAAGGCGCTAAAAACAGGTTAAACACAGACATGTATATAATGTATATGTATAACAATAAACTGGAAAGTAATCAGCCTAAAAAACAGAACCTGGTGATGACTTTTTAGGTACTATTTAGGATCATAAACTTGTAGTTTTACCAACCAAACTGTTTCACGTCATGTAACATTTCCATATCAGAGAAAATGAAGCTGCTTAAGATGAAATAGATTGGTATCCACCCTCAATTTGCTTTTTCGTTCAATTAGCAACTACACCAGCAGCTAAAATTGTAAATCCAAAAACAGCTACACCTCAAACGAAGACTGGTACCATTGTATCTTTACGAATTTACATACCAAAGCAGATTTGAAACGATAAAACCAAATAAATATCTTGGAAAAACAGAGTATGCATAAGGATCGAGCTCTTAGTTTAACATGTAACGTTGATACCAACAATTTAGAAATCAATTCATTATGTATTTTATTTAAAGACGTAGCGTTTACGCATAAAATAACCGCATATTAGTAGTAACTAAACACCAAGAATAAGGTATAAACAATGATAGTAAAAATAAACAGATACAATTTTTACCGTGTACTCGATCGTTTCTGATCCCGTTGATACAAATTCAAACGTCATATTTGTTGCAACCTAGTTCAGTATTAGAGGAATAATATTAATACGTTCGTTTCTGATATTAAATAAAGAAAAAATATACCAATCAAAGTAAGTAAGATGTGGTAAGTAAATAGGTTCATCCACAAATTAATACCAATAAATTCAACAAACCCTCTTCAAAACTCCATACCGTTAACTACATGAATATATATATATATATATATATATATATATATATATATATATATATATATATATATATATATATATATAGTGGTAGGATCAAGAGGAAAGTAACCAATCTGGGGAAGCAAAAACTTTTTTTTTTTTCGTTTTTTGAAAAAACTTTGTTCACGAACATTATGGGATGAAAATATGAACATTTAGTAGAGACACTTTGTGATAAATGTTTTTATTTTGGCGGGAAAACGCTCGAAGAAGTAATATATAACAATTATCGTATTTTTCGAGCGTATGTTGATGTTTTAGCTATTGGGGTTTAGATATTAGGGTTTAGATATTAGGGTTTAGAAATTTAGGGTTTAGGGTTTAGATTTATGATTTAGATTGAGTTTTTAACACGAACGGTTTAGAGTTTAGGGTTTAGGGTTTGGTGTTTTGGGTTTATGGAATAAACCCAAAACACCAAACCCTAAACCCTAAACCCTAAACTCTAAATCGGGCTAAATTTTACTTCACAAAACATGAAAAAAAAACGTTCATATTCTTCACGAACAATATTATCTTGAATGTTATTTTTGTCGATCGTTTTCTCGCCTAAATAATAACATTCATCACGAAGTGTCTCTTCTAAATGTTCATATTTTCGTGTGATCTTGATGCCGGAAAAAAAAAATTCCAAAAAAAAACGAATTTTTTTTTTTTTTTTTTTTGCTTCCCCCCGCTTCCCCCCGATTGGTTACTTCTCCATTGATCCTGCCCCTATATATATATATATATATATATATATATATATATATATATATATATATATATATATATATATATATATATATATATATAAAGTATTTAGAGAATTAGTCAACTAAAAAAACAAAAACATAAACCAATAAAATGTTAAAATATCGAAAATAACCAAAACTAACTAGTCGACGTAATCCCTGGGGACTTCTTTTTCTCGCCCCACACTCGGATTCTTGAAAAATCCCCGGTTAAGTGCCAGACGCGCCTCAACTCATAATCGAACATGCCTCAAAGAGTTTTCTTTGTACCTATATATGTTTGGATCAACACATACTTTCAGTCTTTTTAATACACACAGATATATTTTGGTTTGTTTGAAATAAGATGTTAAAATGACAAGAAAAATATTAAGTTACGACAACTTGGTCAAATACCTGATCAAAAATGACAAAGTAAATGTTACCTTTTGACTATATCATTTATCTAGCTCCTTTCTAAATACGTCACGTTCATCCCAAAGAATCTATCGAGTAAAAATAAATTTAGGAAATGATAAGTTGCTCGTACCAACCTACAAGTTATAAAAAGATTCGGATGATAAACGTTTACCTAAAGCCCAATTTTGGAATGGACTAAAAAGCGTAACTTGCACTGCCAATATGTGATTAAGTTTCAAATACAATGAAATGTCGAATATTGTGACAACCCGGAAATTTCCGATCAAATTTAAACTTGATATTTATATGTTTCCGACATGATAAGCAAAGTCTGTAATGTTGAAATCTCAAAAACTTTGAACTGTGTTCATGTAATTAATCACCCTTTGACCGTGCTCAACGATTCACGAACAATATATATATAACTGGATGTGCATATATGATTATATATATATATATATATATATATATATATATATATATATATATATATATATATATATATATATATATATATATATATATATAATAATTGAAAACATTAACAAAAGTATTAGATGTATAATACTATATTTCAACATAATTGTTTCAATATATGTTTAATATATTTGTCGACGGGATTAAAAGATAATATCAAATGATTGAATTATCAGATACATGATGAGTTGTTACGGGTCTCTGTTATGAGGTCCACGTTGATTTGAGAAATCATCCTTTTTTAACGATATTCGGAATAATTGGTAAGTGATTTACATGTAAGAACAAAAATGTCAAATAACGAAAGCTAGACAAAAGTTAGTGGAGAATTGAATTTCATAATATTCGGTTGATCTATTTTCAAACGTGCGGAAACGCTTTTCGATTCAATATAATTTATTTATTAAAATGTTTTGTTTAAATAACATAATTTGAATATATACAATAGGATATAAATTATTAGGATTAAATATATATATATATATATATATATATATATATATATATAACTCGCAACGTATATTTAAAACGTGTTTATGGATATTGAAAATATATATGATTTCAAATTAGTTAAGTAAACGATAGTAACACTGATTATTTGATTCAATTGATATTTAGATATGTTTTTAAATAAATATTAACACATAAATAATATCAGATTAAGTTTTAAAGTATAAATGTTACGTGTTATAATATTTTTCTAAACGATTTTAAAATAAACTTTAAAATATAATTAGTTTTGAAAAACTAAATATTATGTTATTAAATAAATATTTCATGCGGAATAAACCATTAAGACGTGTTAGTTCTAAAGAGGTCTAGATGTGGAGGTCTATATGTGAATAAATGTAGTAGTGTCTGTAACCGTGAGGGTGAAGCTCGTAATGCTATTAGACCAGTAGTGTGGGTTGAGAAGTGTATATCTAGTAGTGCACATATAACTTCTGATATTGATAAATACGAGATTTTGTGTTCTTGTTGATGCATATTTGTATGCCCTTACTGGACGAATAACGTTTATTATTACATTGTACACCTAGATGTATTACACGTGTGAAACTGATCAGTTACAGGAGCATATGTAACTGTTGGGCCGACTGTTGGGCTATTCATGTCGATAGGCCCATTAAGGCAACCTAACCCTAGGTCGTCTATATATATCAATTTTACATGTGTATTAGGATTAAGAGAATAACCTTAATTGGTAGAGCCGTTTTGGCGATCCAGTGCATAGGGGAGATCATGATCGATCTCCCCTGGCCACTGATGTTTCTTTGTTTAAATCAATATTATAGTTACAATGTTTATTATATTGATTTATTCGTGTTCATAATGTTTTTCTCTTCAAGTTCATCATTTATCTCAATCTAAATGCTAAATCGATGCTTGTTTATGGTCAAAAGATCCGTATTGGTGAATCAAGGGACCAACAAATTAGTATCAGAGCTAGAGATCATCCAAGTGTCGAATTAATTGAAGGTATGTGATGAAACTAATTTTGAATTTCGTTTTTGACTTTTGTTGACTATTTTGGGGTTTTAAGGATTTAGATCGAATCTGAGAAAAGTAAAAACGTAGAAAGGTTGGAAATAATTTAGTGAACATTTCCGCAAAGTTTCAGGATCTAATTCGAAGGTATCACCGAGATCTGAGAATTTTTAGTTTTGGGAAAAAAATTGCCGATTTCGAATTAATCCGTGATTTTGGTTGTGTTATTGTATAATCTGAAAATGGAGATGTGTTTGGTTGTTAAAAATGGAGCTATCTGCAAAATTTTGGTGAAGGTTGGTTGAGTCTTGAGGTGTTTTCCATGAAAACCGCCACCACCAACTCCGGCCACTTGAAAAACCATCAAAAACACCTTCGCGCGAATGTGAAAGTGTTTGGTGCAATGGGTGTTGGTTCATGCGAATTTGGGTATCAATCCTTGCAAATTTTGTCCAATTTTTGAAAAAACAAATTTTAAAAATATGATGGTGAACCCATCTGTTCAGCGTGACCACCAAGGAGGAACATACGGACCATCAGTGCAACGTTTGAGATTTATTTGCAATATCAGTTGATAATGCTAAAAACGAACATATATTTCATAGCATTATCCCTCAAGAAAGACAAGCTTTTAGTTGCAATTGTCCTATTTACAAGTTATATTCGTTTAAATAATAAAAGGTGAAGACAAAAGACAGATTCGACGAATTAAAGACGCAAACAATCAAAAAGCTCAAAAGTACAAAATACAATCAAAGAGGTTCCAATTATTGATAAGAAACGTCTCAGAATTACAAGAGTACAAGATTCAAAACGCAAAGTACAAGATATTAAATTGTACGCAAGGACGTTCGAAAATCCGGAACCAGGACCAGAGTCAACTCTCAACGCTCGACGCAACGGACTAAAAATTACAAGTTAACTATGTATATAAATATAATATAATATATAATTAATTATATATATATTATATTTATATATTAAAACCGTCGGCAAAGAAGATCCAAAAAGGGATGAGCTGTAAAAGCAAACTCCGCGACTTGCGGAGTTTGAAGGGGAAATATGCCGCGACTCGCGGAGCCCCAAATTACAAAAATGCCTATAAAAGCTCTCGCATTCTGAACGTAAAACATCTCTTTTTCTTCTCCTCATTCATACGTAATATATATATATATATATATATATATATATATATATATATATATATATATATATATATATATATATATATATATATATATATATTTTATATTTTAATTTTAAATTCTAATAATAAGGGTATGTTAGCGAATGTTGTAAGGGTATAAGTCGAAATTCTGTCCGTGTAACGCTACGCTATTTTTAATCATTGTAAGTTATGTTCAACCTTTTTTAATCATTAATGTCTCGTAGCTAAGTTATTATTATGCTTATTTAAGACGAAGTAATCATGATGTTGGGCTAATTACTAAAATTGGGTAATTGGGCTTTGTACCATAATTGGGGTTTGGACAAAAGAACGACACTTGTGGAAATTAGACTATGGGCTATTAATGGACTTTATATTTGTTTAACTAAATGATAGTTTGTTAATTTTAATATAAAGATTTACAATTGGATGTACCTATAAATAACCATATACACTCGATCGGACACGATGGGCGGGATATTTATATGTACGAATAATCGTTCATTTAACCGGACACGGGAATGGATTAATAGCCACTAGAATTATTAAAACAGGGGTGAAATTATATACAAGGACACTTGGTGTAATTGTTAACAAAGTATTAAAACCTTGGGTTACACGCAGTCGATATCCTGGTGTAATTATTAAACAAAGTAATAAAACCTTGTTACAGTTTAAGTCCCCAATTAGTTGGAATATTTGACTTCGGATATAAGGATAATTTAACGAGGACACTCGCACTTTATATTTATGACTGATGGACTGTTATGGACAAAAACCAGACGGGCATATTGAATAATCCAGGACAAAGGACAATTAACCCATGGGCATAAAACTAAAATCCACACGTCAAATATCATGATTACGGAAGTTTAAATAAGCATAATTATTTTATTTCATATTTAATTTCCTTTATTTTATATTTAATTGCACTTCTAATTATCGTACTTTTTATTTATTGTTATTGTATTTAATTGCACTTTTAATTATCGTACTTTTTAATTATCTCAATTTTATTTTATCGCACTTTTATTTATCGCAATTTCATTATCGTTATTTACTTTACGCTTTAAATTAAGTTATATTTATTTTTAATATTTTACATTAGGTTTTAACTGTGACTAAAGTTTTTAAAATCGACAAACCGGTCATTAAACGGTAAAAACCCCCCCTTTATAATAATAATATTACTTATATATATTTGTATTTTTATAAATTAAAACTAATATAGCGTTAAGCTTTGTTTAAAGATTTTTTCCTGTGGAACGAACCGGACTTACTAAAAACTACACTACTGTACGATTAGGTACACTGCCTATAAGTGTTGTAGCAAGGTTTAAGTATAAAAATTATTATTACTATTATTAATTACGAACTACTACTATACATTAAAATATAAAAATTACCCTAAAATTTACTCGACTTTGTACCAGAACTGTTTGTCACATTTTTATAACATACGCGAAACGCGTATGTATACGCGAAACGCGTAAGTATAATTATATTACTGTTACGAATTAGTTTACATGATACGCGTACGTTTAAATATATACACGATACGCGTATAATTACGCGAAACGCGTAAGTAGAAATACGGCTACAGTAACATTTAGGTTAAAATTTAGGGTTTTAATTATTTTATTATTATACTTAAGTAATTAATATATAATTTGTATTAGTTATTATAAATTATTTAATACATGTTTTAATCCTACTAATCAGTGTTAAAAATAATACTTTATAATTAGTAGTTAGTTTATAATTAGTTAATTATTATAATTCCTATTAAATTGTATTAATTTCATTAAAACATGCCATTTAGTTAATTTAAATAAATTTATATTATAATTGCTCAAAACAAAATTCTAATCATATAGTTTTATTAAAAGTTATTATTTTACTAATTACCATTTAGTAATAAAATTGTTACATCATAATTAGTATAATTTCATTTAATTCACTTTTTAGTTAATAATTGTAATCTTGTAATTTTATTTATGAAGTAAATTAGTTAAGTTATTTTCCATTATTGTTATATTATAAATTCCTAATCCAAAACTCCCTTTAAATAAGTTTGACTTCAAAGATTATTAAAAACCATTAAACACTCCATCTCCCTGTGGAACGAACCGGATTTACCGACAAACTAAACTACGCGGATAGGACTAGTTGCTTATATGTGTGAAATCAACCTAAAATCATTAAAATACCACATATACAATAAATCAATTCGTGTAACAAAATAACTCAAATCTGTTCAATAAATAAAGGTTGCGTTTCGAACCATCAACTTTTTGGCGCCGCTGCCGGGGATTTGGCAGTTAAATAAATAGATAATTTTTCTGATTCGTAGTAGTAGTTGGATTTGTACGTGGACCGGGTTGTTGGATCACCAATTTTATTGGTCAATAGAAGGATACTGCCCCCCTGCTGCATCTTTTGGCTATTCGAAACGTGGCCAAAATCAGAAGGAAACTCTGTTTGTTTAAGGGTTTTTATCATTGTTTTTATGTTATTCGATCCTCTCGAGGAAATTCATTTCCAAGAAAGTTCAAAGTTTATGAATAAATCCTTTAGTTCTTTGTACAATTTCCCAATTGTATGATCCGTTCAGAAAATCTTAAACTCGTTAAACTTAATCCGGAACCGCAAAGAATTAATAAAGGACAAAAACAACAAAAAGAAGCAGGAAGTACTAGTAATTTTAAAACACAGAAAAACACTAAAAAAAAAAAACAAGTAACACTAGAAAAGCTTTTGGTGTTATGATCTCATAATAGAAATTAATGCATGAACTTACGTTCCTCCAACACTGAATTAACTCCTTCATATCCTGAACCCGAAAGGGAATTCCACGAACGCTTAAGAGCTCAAGAAGTAGAATCTCTTGCTGAGAATTTACAATCACTTTCCTTAGAATCTGACTCTGAACCAGTTATCCAACCAATCATAGAGCCATTTATTAAAGAAGAAGAAGAGATGGCGGCTACAAATCAAACGATGGAAGCATTAATGAAGGCAACAAGAACAGGTCAAGGCCACGCAATTATTCAACCCACTATGACTGACGGTTTTGAAATAAAGGGTCAATTTCTCCACATGGTGACTAATACATGTCAATTCGGTGGAGCCCCAAATGAGGATGCTAACGAGCATCTTCGTAAGTTTGTAAGCATTTGCAAGCTTTTCAAAATCAAAGATGTCACCGATGAAGTTGCATGTTTAAAAATCTTTCCATGGTCCTTAAAGGATGATGCAAGAGATTGGCTAGACTCATTACCAGAAGGTTATATTGAAGACTGGAATGATATGATGGATAAGTTTTTGTCATAATTCTTTCCTGCTTCAAAAGCAGCAAAATTGCAAAGTGATATAAACCACTTTATGCAAAAGCCTAATGAAACTCTTTATGAAGCTTGGACCCGATTCAACAAAATGCTTAGGGTATGTCCTCAACACGGGTTGAATACATTCCAAAAGGTCCAAATATTCTATAAAGGAGTCAATGTGGCAACTAGAAAAGATATAGATGTTGCAGCCGGAGGTTCGATCATTAAGAAAACACCTGAAGACGCTCACACAATCATTACCGATATAGCAGCCCATTCCCATAATTGGCATCAAGAGATGGAATTCTCTAGATCATCAAAGGTTGCTAGTATCGAAAGTAATGATGAAATTGCTTCTTTAAAAGTCCAAATAGCAAATCAAGCAAGGCAAATTGAGAAGGTAACCAAAGAAATGCACGCTATCAGAGTAGGGTGTGAACTATGCCAAGGTCCCCATCTTACTAGAGATTGTGATCAAAGTACAATGGAAGAGCAAGCAAATTTCTTAGGTTACTTGCGAAAAGGTGAAATGAATTTCAATGATTTTCCAGCAATAGAAGCAAACAACCGAAAATATCCTCCTATAAACAGCTATCAAATAGGAGGACCTTCAGGTTCAAATAATAATAACTATCAAGGAGGAAATCCAGGTTACCAAAATAACCGGAATTTCCCAAATCAAAATCAAAGAAATGCACCACCAGGTTACAATCACTTAAATAACCGAAATCAACCTCAACGAATTTATCAAAATAATTTCCAACACAATCAACCACAACCACAAGCACTCATACAACCACAACCCAAGAAGAAATCTGGTTTAGAAGATCTCTTGAGAGATTTTGTGGTTAAGCACGAGCAAAATGCAGAGCTCCAAACTCAGCAAATTTGAAATCAACAAGCCACAATTCAGAATTTAGAAAGAGATGTTGGAAGGATCTCACAGTTACTATCAGAGAGACCACCAGGTACTCTCCCCTCAAATACTCAAGTGAATCCCAACAACAACCAAACAAGAAATGAGCATGTAAATGCTATAACTACTAGAAGTGGTTTAACTATTAACCCGGAGACTCTAAAGTCCCCAGAAGTTCCTTTATCTCCTTCTATTTTACAAGTACCGGTTGATAAAAATGAGCAAGTTGACAAAGAACAAGAAAAAGATGATCCACCAGAGGTCATATCGAAGAAAAGTGAAGAACCACTAGTAAAGGTGTATAAGGAACCTATTCCATACCCAAAAGCATTGAAGAAAGATAGACTCGCGAGTCGATATCAAAAATTTGCGGACATGATCAAGCAAATTAGCATTAACATGCCACTCGCGGAGGTTCTTAGGGATATGCCCAATTACGGGAAGTTTTTGAAAGATCTCATATCTTCGAAGGGTAAATACCACGACGTTTCTGCCACATTCCTCCATGAGGAGTGTTCGGCCATCTTGAAGAAACAAAATGTACCTCCAAAATTGGGAGACCCGGGTAGTTTTATCATTCCATGTATGATGGGTGATTCGGTAGTGTACGATGCACTAGCCGACCTAGGTGAAAGTGTTAACCTAATGCCTTACTCGTTATATTTAAAACTTGACTTAGGAGACTTAAAACCAACCCGGATGGGTATTCGATTAGCAAACCAATCATTTGATACTCCCATAGGTATAGCCGAGGATATTCTTGTAAAAGTTGGCTCACTTATCTTTCCCGTCGACTTTGTTATTCTAGAAATGCAAGAGGACACAAAAGTTCCTATCATTTTAGGACGTCCTTTCCTTAACACTGCAGATGCTATCATCAATGTCCAAAAAGAACAATTGAGTCTAGGCATGGGAAATGAGAGAATAATTTGTCACATTGACAAAGCCATGAAAAGACCCACTTCCACCGATGACTCTTGTTTTCAAATTGATGTTATAGATCTTTGTGTCGAGAATGAATTGTAGGAGCTACTGGAAATTGATATCCCGGGGTTAGCCCCGGTAAGTGAGAATGAATACTTCAATATTGATAAAGATTTTGATGAGTTGATGAAGGTGGTCACGGATGACGAGACCATCAAAGAAGAAATTCCCAAGGAAGAGGAATCGTTTGAGGAAATCAAGAATGAAGATAGATTCCGTATAAAGAATTCCTTGGAAGAACCACCCGTACTTGAGCTTAAAGAGCTACCTAAACACTTGGAGTATGCTTATCTCGAAGGTACATCTCAATTACCGGTAATTATTGCTTTACATCTTTCCGGTAACGAGAAGGATAGGTTAATCTCTGTTTTAAAAACCCATAAAAAGGCTATAGCCTGGAAAACAACCGACATTTCAGGGATAAACCCGTCTTATTGTACACATAAAATTCTCCTTGAGAATGACTTCAAACCA
This sequence comes from Rutidosis leptorrhynchoides, assembly GCF_046630445.1. Lineage (NCBI taxonomy): Eukaryota > Viridiplantae > Streptophyta > Magnoliopsida > Asterales > Asteraceae > Rutidosis > Rutidosis leptorrhynchoides. The sequence continues at coordinate 40,672,218 of NC_092343.1, forward strand.
GTAGTACAAAGACAACGCAGGCTAAATCCCAACATGAAAGAGGTTGTTAAAAAGGAGGTAGTCAATCTTCTTGACGCCGGGTTAATCTATCCCATCTCCGATAGTCCTTGGGTTAGTCCAGTACAAGTAGTACCCAAAAAGGGGGGTATAACCGTTATTCTAAATGAAAAGGACGAACTCGTTCCAACTAGAACGGTTACCGGCTGGAGAGTCTGTATTGATTACAGACGTCTCAATGATGCCACAAGAAAGGATCATTTTTCGTTACCTTTTATTGATCAAATGATTGAACGATTAGTGGGGAAAGAATATTATTGCTTTCTAGATGGTTTCTCCGGTTACTTCCAAATTCCAATTGATCCCAACGACCAAGAAAAGACCACATTCACTTGTCCTTTTGGTACCTTTGCCTATCGCCGCATGCCGTTTGGTTTATGCAATGCACCCGGAACCTTTCAAAGGTGCATGATGGCAATTTTCGATGATATGGTAGAGGATTGTATGGAAGTCTTCATGGATGACTTTTCCGTATTTAGAGATTCCTTTGAATCGTGTCTTTTTAACCTTGAACGTATGCTTATCCGATGTGAGATAGCAAATTTGGTCCTAAATTGGAAAAAATGCCACTTCATGGTAAAGGAGGGCATTGTACTTGGTCACAAAATATCTCGTGCGGGAATAGAGGTAGATAAAGCTAAAATTGAAGTTATATCTAAGCTACCTAAACCGTCGAATGTTAAGGCCATTAGAAGTTTTCTTGGTCACGCGGGATTCTATAGGCGATTTATCAAAGATTTTTCTAAAATTGCCCGCCCATTGACCAAGCTTCTTGAAAAGGATGCTCCATTTGACTTTGATTCTAATTGCGAAAATGCATCCTCGATTCTAAAGTCAAAACTCACACAAGCTCCCATTATCGTATCTACGGATTGGAGTATGCCATTTGAGCTAATGTGTGACGCAAGCGACTATGCCTTAGGTGCTGTCTTAGGACAACGACCCGATAATCATTTTCTTCCAATTTATTATGCAACCAAAATGCTAACGGGGGCTCAAATTAATTATACCACCACGGAAAAGGAGCTCCTAGCGGTTGTTTATGCGTTTGATAAATTTCGGTCATATTTGGTGTTGTCCAAGACCATTGTTTACACGGACCATTCGGCACTTAGGTACTTATTCTCGAAACTAGATGCAAAGCATCGTCTCATACGTTAGGTTCTATTACTTCAAGAATTTGACATTGAGATACGTGACAAGAAAGGAGCCGAGAATCTAGCTGCCGACCATTTATCCCGACTTGAAAACCCTGAATTAGATAAACTCGATGATACAATCATCAAGGGCACATTTCCGGACGAATCTCTAATGAGGGTTGATAAGGAATCTGAAATCCCATGGTTTGCTCATTTTGCAAACTATCTTGCTTCAGGCATTCTTCAAAAAGGACTTTCTTACCAACAAAAGAAGAAATTCTTTGCGGATTTGAAATCCTATTTCTGGGAACACCCCGACCTATTTCGTGTTGGTGCAGATCAAATAATTCGCCGTTGTGTGTACGGACAAGAGGCTCAACAAATTCTTGAGCATTGCCATCAAGGGCCCACCGGCAGTCATTTCGGACCAAACCACACTGCAAGAAAAATCCTTGACTCGGGCTTTTATTGGCCCACGATCTTTAAAGATGCCCATAATTTCGTTCGGACTTGTAATGCATGCCAACGAACGGGTAACATCACAAAAAAGGATGAGATGCCTCAAACCGGCATCCAAGTTTGTGAAATCTTTGATATTTGGGGAATCGATTTCATGAGACCATTTCCAAGTTCCCATAAGTGCAAGTACATCCTAGTAGCCGTTGCTATGTATCCAAGTGGGCTGAAGCAAAAGCTTTGCCTACAAATGATGCTAGGGTGGTGGTGAACTTCTTGAAAAATCTCTTCTCACGCTTTGGAATCCCAAAGGCGCTCATATCCGACCGAGGAACACATTTTGCCAACAACCTTCTTGAAAAGGTGTTGAAGAAGTATGGCGTAACTCATCGTTTATCTACTCTGTACCACCCGCAAATAAGTGGTCAAGTGGAGAACACGAATCGTGCCTTGAAACGCATACTTGAGAAAACGGTTAATAACAACCCTAAGATTTGGCAACGCAAGTTAGACGACGCGTTGTGGGATTTTAGGACTGCGTATAAAACACCAATCGGTACCACACCCTTTAGACTTGTATATGGTAAAGCATGTCATCTACCTGTCGAAGTTGAACACAAGGCATATTGGGCTCTGAGAGTGTGTAATACTGACCTTGTGCAAGCCGGAGAAAATTGTTTCTTACAACTTCACGAACTAGATGAATTAAGATTACAAGCATATGAAAATTCTAAAACATACAAAGATAAAACTAAAAAATGGCACGATGCACGATTAAAAAAGAAAGAATTTGAACAAGGGGATAAAGTATTAGTATTCCAATCACGTTTCAAGTTTTCACCTGGTAAACTTAGATCCCGATGGACTGGGCCATATATAATAAAACAGGTTTTTCCATCTGGATATGCAGAATTATATAGCAAAGACGGTGGAACTTTCAAAGTGAACGGTCATCGACTCAAATTATACTTTGAAGGAATCAATACTACGGAAAGAGACGAGATCACATTCTACCCTAAGGACGAGTAAATTCAGGGTAACTTTAAGGATTTAAACTCCATTCTCGATTTTTATTTTTATCTTTAAGAGTGGGGTTAGATTGGTCTTTCCCTAGCAGACCCTAAAGAACTAGTCTTCTCCCTCCATTCTACCTTTTTATTTTCTTCTTTTCGTTTTTATTTATTGTTTATTTTCAAGATGCGCAATCAATATGTCTACAACCACTTCTTTTTAATGTGCGATAAAATTTTACCGAGAGATGTGGTGTTAGATATAAAGAGAAGATGCGATCAGGCGAGTAAAGAAATAAGGCAAGAACTTAACGAGAAAAATTATGCCAAAGGAAAATCAAAATCAGCTAAGAAACGTCGAGCGCGTCATTTGGGCAAATGTGTAAAATGTGAAAAACCAGCTCATTATGGAAATTGTCCAAAGAACCAGACAGACTATAATTTCGAGTACGTAACCTTATGCCGAGAAGGACCTTTTAAATGTTCAAAGGAAAACCTCTTAAACCAACGAGGTTACGCCTACGAAGCCATGGGGGGCGAAATGATGCGACTACACTACGAGGCGAGTCAACGCGGTTTCACAATCTAAGTCTTTTTCTCGCCAATTGTGTTTTTGTGCATTTTTTGTATTTTTGTGCATCTTTGTATTTTTGAATTTTTGTGTGTTTATGTTTTGGTGTGTTTTAGTTTGTATTTGTTTGCTGTGATGTTATTAAAAAGGGTCTACCGTTTAAAATTGATAAACCTTGAGTTTAACCTGTTTTCATTGAAAACGATAATGCTAAGTGTAATAACTGAATTGTCGTTCTTCAAATTGTAAAAAATTTATTATTGGATTCATAATATATCTTTTATATGGTAAACCACCAAAAACAGAATAAAAATCAAAACTTCTAAAATTATACTTTTTTTATCAATAACTGTAAAAATATATAACTTACAAACCTTTGTCGTGGGTAATGATAGGTGTAACAACCGAGATTGTCTCTACCTAGTTGATAGGAAATAAAGTTTTAAGTTTGAAAATTAGTTGGTTTAAAAGTATATCTAAAAAAAAAATATAGTGTGTATTTTTAATTCATTTAATTTTTATTTTTCATGTACTTGTTTTTAATTCTAAATATTAATTTTCTTTTATAATTTTTTTTTTAAAAAAATAAAATAAAAAAATTGGAGTGTTTTATTTTCAAGTTGTTTTTGAAAAATATTAAAACGTTAACTTTTGAAGTATTAAATTATAAATTAAAATTGAAAATTTATAAACGGATAAAGACTAGGTGTACCAACCGAAATTTCCGTTACATCAATTATAAATTTAAAATTGATATTTTGAAATTTAAGTACTTATAAAGTTGAAAAAAAAAAAAAGGGCTAATACTTACGCGAACCGTGTGGTATACCACACGAAACGCGTACAATCGAAAACTACGCGAAACGCGTAACCCCACGCGAAACGCGTAGGTTAAAATACAAAAACCCATATCTGTCGAATTCTGCTTCTCCTTCCCATTATTATTATTGTTTTTGCTGCTGTGAAGACGAGAAGAACACCCGAATTCTACCAAAATCACACCCAAAACTCAATTAAACACTCTCAATCTCATCCAATTCATCTACCTTTCAACATGCCGAGATTGGTAAGGGTCCTCAACCCATTTTACCACTTGTTCTTCAAATTTTTCATTAATTATTTATATAGCTTTAATCCGAATTTTATGCTTGTTATTGATAAATTTAGCTTAATTATTGATATGGCTATGTTGTAAGCATGAATATAAACTCGATTAGCATAAAAATTTGATGTTGAATTGACTATTGAAAAATTAGGGTTTATACAAATTGGGGAAAATTGAGGAGCTGCTATAAATTGTGTTATTTTGGCTACAATTAGATGTTTTTAGTTGTGTTGATAGTAGTTAGAACCCTTGAACATAAGTTTGATTGTTTGATTTTGTGATTTTATTTTTAGTGTAAATTTGATACTTTTTTTGTAATTGTCATGAATCAAGTGTGTATTGTGATGATGATTAGAAGCTGGTTTATACACAATGTGATTGAATTGGATTATATATACTTAGCTCATTGCGTATTTCCATTTGTGATTCACATTTTTGTTTTTGAAACTTGATTTTTGATTAGGAATTTTTGATTTATTTTTGTTTGTTTTTATTTGTTGTTAAGATATTGATTCATGTGGTGTTGAAACAAGCTTGTATGTCAAGAATAAATTCGTTGCTAACATTAACATACCCAATTGGGACGGTTCTCTTGTTTTAAAATGTTATGCAGGGATTATTCAGAATGAGAGCTGTTAACCAATAGCAAGGGGAAGAACAAGTAACCCCAGAAATGGAACAACAACTACAGAATCTACACCCAAACCTGAGATTTCCTGATGATGTACCTAACCGATTACAAAAGGTTAAGGACTTACTTTCTCTGGTCACTAGAAACATTTCTCCAGTATACGTTGTGGACTGGGCTCCTTTAGGACCACCAGTCAATTTAGATTTGTAAATAAAGGGAATTTTAAACCAAAGTTTTACAAATGAATTTGGAATGACTTTGGTTTTTAATGATTTTGAGAGATTGTTTAGTTTAAATAGCCCTGTATACAGAGAATGGTGTTTAGAATTCTACTCTACCGTTAGAATAAGTTTACACCCAGAAAATATCGATGATATTAATTTTCTACAATTTAGGCTGGGTGGGGTAGATAGAGCAATGTCCCTAAGTGACGTGACTACCGCATTAGGGATTTACACCGTAGACGAGATGATAGCTCCCGGTTTTAGGGAATATATTTTTACAGGGGCTAGATATACAGGTAACTATGATTCTGGTTTAGTCTGGCGATCTTTCACTAATAGAAATACATATGAGCCAGGCCAGGAATCTTATCTAAAGATCACTGATGTTCGCTTCAGAATAATTCATAAGTTTATAGCGAACACAATAAACCAAAGGTCATTTACTAATACAGATAAAATTAATTATATTGACCTTTGGTACTTGGATGCGATCAGAGATAGGGATACATTTATTAGTATACCCTATGGAGTTGCTTACTTTTTGGCCCATGTTGGTAAGGGTGCTCGAGGGACGAGTGACATGTCGGGGGGTCACTATATCACGTGTCTAGGAAGCTGGTTCGGACTCGACCCGAGTGAATCAGAACCTCCAATCCAACCGGTAAATCAAGCTGTTAGAACTTTAGGATTGGACGTGTATAGGACGGCTAAGGCCATACAAGTGAGGGGTGGGGTAATTAGTTTGAGACGGCAAGAAGTAGTCGCTCACACTCCTATGGAGGAGGATGAGGGACCCGCTAGGGAAACTAGGAGGAGACGAAGACAGCCAGATGAGGCTAGTACGTCTAACGTAGGTGTTTCTGATTTCGATATGCTACAAAATTCGTTTAATTCATTGAGTTTAGATTTAAGGAACTCGTATGATAATTGGGGACAGAGATCAGAAGAACAGTACACTAGTTTGTCTAGGCAAATAGGGGATATTAGGCATACCCAACTGGCCCAGGATACTATGTTAGAAAACATCCGCTACGATCAGAGGGGCCAGGGAGCACAGTTAGAGTGGGCGCATCATCAGGCATATTTATACGCAGTTAACCCACAACAATACGCTCCCTCAGATTTTCCATCATACCCCAGTGGCAAGAACACGGTGACCCTCTACCTCCACCTTATGATCCCAACGCTGCCCTTGCCGCGAGTCAGGAAGCCTATAGGCGTTTTTACGAGGAACAACGCCTAAACGAACAACGGCGGCAACAGGAGCGAGAACAGGAAGATCGGGGAGGCCCTGCGTGGTCATTTTTCTAGTTTTTCTTTTTATTTTTAGAATTATTTATTTTGTATTTGTTTGTATAAAATGATTTTTATGGTGTGTTAATTTATTCTTATCTTTAATTATCTTTACAAAAACTCTAGTGTGGGGTAAAATTTTTGTACTACTAAAGTACAACCCCATCTCGTTTGTGATTGACATATTTGTTGACATGTACTTATGATGATGAGTTTCGACATAGCGAAACACGAAAGTATTATTGTGATAAAACGGATTGGATATGTTCATACGATAAGCATTTTACAATATCCAATTACTTAACAAAGGAAGTTCTATATACTGTACACTTTTTGTCCTCTCAAATTTATACATTTTAATCTGATTTTATGTAATGAGGGCATTACATAATCTTAAGTGTGGGGTAGGGAATATATAAATTCTCGAGAACTTATAACTTGGTGATTTTTATGAAAAATTTTACATTTTTTAAACAAATATAACTAATCAATTTTTAAGGTAATTACGAGCAATTAAAGATTAGGTGTCAAAAACCGAAATTATTGTCTCCATACATTAAAAATACATAAGTTTATCTGATTGAAATATATAAAAGAAAACCAAGTATAACAGAATTTATAAACTCTATATGTTTAGAACTATTTATCACATGTTTCTATGAAGTATTGCAGATATCATCGCTTTGGAATATATAAACCTGAATATCTCGTTAAGGAAGTAAAGTCTTCCAAAATGACAAACTTGCTAACTTATGTTAGAAGATGTAGTCCAAAACAGCTGTAGGTTGACGAAAAATCTTGAAAAGTCATCTCTATCATCGGCTGGAAATCCACCTCACCTCAGCATCAAACAGGGTTTTTGGTGGTCAGACTTATCCTAACCATGAGATGGATCTGTCTCGTACAATGGGGGGCACATTGCGAATTAGCTTTTAAGATTAATGAATCTAATCCCCAGATGGATGATCTCCGTAAAGATCAACCGCATCTATGTTTGACCGCGGTCAACATACATATGCCATAACAAATTGAGGTGTGCAAACTCATGGTTCACCGATGATATTTGGACACGATATAATTTTACTCTAAAACTTGTGCTATTTTATGAATTATATTATGTAAAACCATTTTTAGGACATTCGGTTTCAAGTTCCATGATACTTCAATTATGGGGGCGGATAGCTTGCTAATCGCCGACTGAGACTTTGGTTTTCAGTTACCCTCAACCGGAATTTGAGGTTAAAACCGGAAAACGTGTCTAGTGTAAAAACTAGCATGACATTTTATAAAATCATAAAACGTTTTCACAAGGTCCAATTTTCCCTAAGGATCCAAATTTTCAAACCTTAATCACGAGTTTCAACTTTGTTTCTGTTGTCAGAATTTCGTTTCGTGTGGTGTGCGTGTGATTCAATAAAAATTGTGTAGTGTTTCCAACTTATTCCATATAGCGTGTGTTTCATTTCGTGTATCGTGTGTTGTGTGATTTAATGATCGATAAGGAAAAATATGTAATGTTCCGATTCTGTTAAAAGATGCAATTGCTTGAGGACAATCAACGTTCCAGTGTGGGGTATTTTGATATTGCTTTAAACATACATATTATTCGACGCAATATCATTTATATTTCATAAATTTTTACCGTCTACAAAGACATTCAATGCGTATTTCACGAGAAAAACGACAAAAGTAAATACGAGCTTGCTGTTTGAAGAAACGACGATAAACGATGGGTTTTTACCAAATTTATATCAAGAAACGTTTATCCGAATGAAAGTACAAGATGATCGAAGAAAAAGAGTTCAAATGGAAAGTTCCAAGTCAATATACGTCAAACACGGGATCAACAAAGAACAAACAAAAAGGAAAATAAAGAAAACTGTCGATTACTCCTACGCGAAACGTGTAAAGCTACGCGAAACGCGTAGTGTTTTACTCCTACGCGATACGTGTACTCCTACGCGAAACGCGTAATGTTAGGCCAACTTTAATCATGAATCAGAAATGGGACGGTGGCTTTTGTGATTAAAAATGACTTCTTTTTCAAGTGCTACAGCAAGGAAAGCCATTAAATAGTTTAAAGCTTACCTACTACTGGATCAACATGTTAAATACGGAGGACTAGTACACATATCAAAAAGACAAGAATTACTATACACATACAAAATTTATTACTCTAGTTACTTTGTATTTTGAAGTACTCTGTATAATTTAGTTCTGTACCAATTTAATTCTCAAGTCAAGATTAGGATAGTTTCAAATATTAAGGGTGTATTGTTCGTGATTAAGGGTGTTATTGTACGCGTGAAAGGGTGTTGTTATTGTAATTTTCTACCGTTTGAAGTTAATGAAAGTGATGAATTTTTAGTAAGTATATCCTATTAAAATTATCGTTATTATTATGTTTGCATATTTATGTTTTTATGTTTACCCTAGTATAATGTGAAAGGACCCGTTCATATACATTATAAACGATTCACAATAGTTGATTACATTGCGAGGTATTTGACCTCTATATGATACATTTTACAAACATTACATTCGTTTTTAAAAGACAAACTTTCTTTACATCGAAAATTGACAGGCATGCATACCATTTCATAATATCCACTATCCAACTATAAATTGATTTAATAATAATCTTTGATGAACTTAATGACTCGAATGCAACGTTCTTCGAAATATGCTATGAAAGACTCCAAGTAATATCTTTAAAATGAGCAATTGCACAGCGGAAGATTTCTTTAACACCTGAGAATAAACATGCTTTAAAGTGTCAACCAAAAGGTTGGTGAGTTCATTAGTTTATCATAATCATTTATTTCCATCATTTTAATAGACCACAAGAATTTCATTTCCAGTTCTCATAAATATACGTCCCATGCGTAGAGACAAAAATAATCATTCATATGGTGAACACCTGGTAACCGACATTAACTAGATACATATAAGAATATCCCCTATCATTCCGGGATCCTCCTTCGGACATGATATAAATTTCGAAGTACTAAAGCATCCGGTACTTTGGATGGGGTTTGTTAGGCCCAATAGATCTATCTTTAGGATTCGCGTCAATTAGGGTGTCTGTTCCCTAATTCTTAGATTACCAGACTTTAATAAAAAGGGGCATATTCGATTTCGATAATTCAACCATATAATGTAGTTTCAATTACTTGTGTCTATTTTGTCAAACATTTATAAAAGCGCATGTATTCTCAGTCCCAAAAATATAAAGGGTAAAAAAGGCAAATGAAACTCACCATACTGTATTTCGTAGTAAAAATACATATAACGTCATTGAACATGTGCAAAGTTGGCCTCGGATTCACGAACCTAAATTAATTATATATATTTATGTGTTGGTCAATATTTCTCTAACAAATTAGGTCAAGTCATAGTGTACCACAATCCTAATGCTCGAGACTAATACGTAAAAATCAACAAAAGTCAATTTGACTAAAAATGTTTTTCCAAAATTTATACATAATTATTATATATTTTAAATATCGTCGTTTTATATTTTTAAATATTTTTAAAAGATTTTACTAGAGTAAATGATATAATTCTTTTATTAATAGGTATAATTTTATATAAAAATATACTTTTATATATCTTAAGTAATAAAACTTATAAAGTTCATAAAAATATTTTGATTGGTTTCATTAAGGTAATTACATTATTTGTATTACTTATTTATTTGATAAATTAACATCGGTAATAATAGTAAGTAAAAGTTGTATTATTTTGTAATAACAATGATTATTATCCTATTAATAGAAATATTTATTTTTAAATTTACTAAAAATGATGTTATGATAAAATGATAGTTCTAATTCATAAAAATAATGAAATTTTATTTTAACAATGATATTCCTCTTAAAAATAATAATTTTTGTAAAAAAATGATATGTTTAATATTAATAATACTTTTAATAATAATAGTGATAAAAATGATAAAAATAATGACAAATGGTAATTTTTATCTAAATCAATATTTTTCGACATTTTAAATTTCATCATGGTAACCATACTCATTATTTCCTAATCGATTTGTTAATAGTTTTTAAATCGTCTTTTATATCGTGTTCATTTTAATGATAATAATAGTAATGTTACTTTATAATACCTATAATAATAAATATTATGATATTGAGATTACTATTAACTATTTTAATTATAATAATAATAATATTAATTATAACTTTAACGATAGTAATAATAATAAAAATACAATTTTTAAATGATAATACATTTTATTGATAATAATAATAATAATAATAATAATAATAATAATAATAATAATAATAATAATAATAATAATAATAATAATAATAATAATTTGATAAAAACTAGAACGACGATAATAACGACGATGATAATAATCATTTTTAATAATAATATCAAAAGTTCAATTGACTATAACTTCTAATCCGTTCATCGAATCCATTCGACATCTAAAGGAAAAGTTCTTAATTTTTCGCTAGCTTTCCAAGGACATGCATATCTTATACCTTATCTCAAACGCAGGTGTAACTAATTCAAGATTTAACATAACCTATCTAAGGGCAATATCAAAAATACAAGCATGCATAATCCTATATTCTCGAGCACTAGTCAGGGATACACTATTAGTATGTAAAAATTTATTTACGAGTACTCACGTATCAATATTGAGGTTCAATATTGCAGGAAAGATACGTAGGCGCAACAGAGATGACAACACTAAATCGACCTCATGAGCATACCCATGAACCATACCCATCACCTCCATAGCTATAACCCATAATTTCCTTAGCTCTATCCCGCTCATAAAACTCGTTTTGAAATAGCTCGCTCATGACCTCGTCGTAATATTTTATGTATAATAGTTATAATAACGATACTCCTTAACATAAGCTTAATACTAATATTAATCTTAATATTAATAATAATAATAATAATAATAATAATATATATCTATGTTTACATGCGTATGAAGTAAAAAAAAAAATGAATCATAAACTAGAATGCTCGCATTATATACAAGTTTGAGCACACTTTACAGCTCATGCGCATTTCTATTTACTTGCCGACACTAGTATGATTTATTTAATATTTATTTATTTAATTTATATAATTACTTATATATTATATTATATTTACGGTCATGGTAAAAATATAATTTTTACAAAAATGACACGGATGTGTTCTCACGACTCATGTACCACTTTTGATTTTTCGAGCGCACTTTCGTACTTTTAGAAAACTAGCCTTTTACGTTTAATTACTCGTACCATTATAAAAATTTAGTTTTAGTTATTGATTAATTACTTTATGACAAATGTATCTTATATAATTAAGTGTTGTGGTCATTTCCTTCTATAAATCAGTAGCTCGTTGTTTGTCAAGATATATTATTTTAAGTCAGGACATTTTATGACTAAGTTAAAAATATATATTTTCATTTAAATTTTGTAAATTTGCTCAATATATATATTTGAAATATTTGTCAAATGATATAATATTTTGTCTTTCAAAAGCAATTACATTTCAAGCTCATTTTATATAATTTACTTATTTTAAATAATAGTAGTTATTTTACTAACTACTGTGTTTAATATGAAAACTAAAGAGTTGATTTATCGAGGGATGCGAGTTAATCAATTAAAGTACATTTTTGAATTTTAAACGGAAATGATTACTAACTTTTGACTAACTCTTGCTAATGACAATTTTTTTTTAATCACTCTTATCAGATATTCCAGATACCGTTAAAAAGAAAAGGTTTTCTAAATAAAAGTGGACCTCTTAATAGAGACTCGTAATCATAATTCAATGTATCTGATAATTCAATCATTTGAATATTATCTTTTAATTCCATCGATAATATATTTTGCAGCTGATACGTTTATGTAAAGTATTATACATCTAATACTTTATTAAAGTTTCCAAGCTATAATTATATATACACATATACATACATAATCATATCCGTTCATATAATGGTTCGTGAATTGTCGAAACTTGGTCAAAGGGTAATTGATTACATGAATATAGTTTCAAAATTTTCGAGACTCAACATTACAGATTTTGCTTATCGTGTCGGGAATATATAAAAGATCAAAGTTTAAATTTGTTCGGAAATTTCCGAGTCATCACAGTACCTACCCGTTAAAGAAATTTCGTCCCGAAATTTGGTCGAGGTCGTCATGGCTAACTATTAAAATTGTTTTCATGATGAATATGAGTTGATAAATAGAATTTTATCCTTATTGAGTAATATGGATAAAATAATTCGTTTATGTGAAGAGCACGAATGAAGCTATCACTTAAGAGTGAAAATGAATAAATGCATGTTTGACTTAAACGGTGGCATAGTCAAGTTTTATTTCCGAAACTCAAGGGATTTAAAAGAAAATATTCATAATAAGATTTGACTCTTCGGTAATTAAGGAAATTCAGATATTCTTTGGTTAAACGCGATAATCTGCTTCGATTGCTCTGTCGAATATTTTCCTATAAATCCACCCTCTCCATTTCCTTACAACTCACACCTTCTATTCTTTCTTCCTCAATTCATACCTTAAAGTATTCGTTAATATGCTCCATCCCATCCTTATCCTTAATATCCTCTTAACTTTCATATCTGTCATTCTTCTTTTTAATCTGCCACCGGAAGAATCTATTTACTTCTACTATACCCTAGGGTTTATAGCGTTTTTAATTCTCCCGTGTCTTTACGTTGCTATATGCATTGATATATACGGTTTGTTGGGTTTTATATCTTCCCTTATATTTCTAAACTCTTATTCTTGTCTTCTATAATCATTGTCATCCACAGTTAATGCTTCATTTTCTTTGTTGCGATCTATACCCCAATTTCTGTTTCGGAGCTTTATCCTTTCGTTTCTTCTTCTTGCAATTAAGCAGCTCTTGTAATGGTCCGGAATTAGCACCTATGGTTTCCGGAATGAACATTGTTAATGTTCTAAGAAAGGAATGGTAATGGCACGATCTTGATTTGTTAAATTACCAGAATACCCTGAAAAAGACCGAATCATCAAGAAATATTTTCTTGATATTTTAGAGGTTCAAATAGAACACAAGAGTCATGTGACATGGCACATGATGACTTTAGAGTCTGTGAATCATCACGTTTCATTAGAAACTCAGCATGACTTACTGTAATATAATCACGTTGATCAAGTGTCATTATATTATACTAATTCATGCTTCAGTTCCCAACACTACTTCAAAATATTCCTATTTTAAACTTGAATGTTTCAGAATTTAGAAACTAAAATAGTTTCTTTTATGATGTAATACAGATAGCGCGAAGAGGTAAATGATTTCAAATAAGAAAAATTAAGAAAATATCTTCAGAAATATGGAGGATATTTATAATGAAAGATATGATGATATCTTAGGATTTCTAATATCAGAAGATGATGAAGAATATTGTCCGCAAGGGTTTAGAGTCAGGAGCAAGGTATTCGATAATGACTTCAGCAGATACTGAATTATTTGGATCCTTTGAAGGCAGGTTTAGCCTTTGTGATTTGTCCACAGCCTCCTTCATACTTTGCTCAATCCGTTTTCCAGTTCCAACTCTTTTCTTTTTCTGAGCTCTGCCGACACACTACTCTTTATTATCAAAATTTTTACTGTTAAGGTCGTTTTATAGTTTTTGCTGCTTCATCAACAATTTCGAGAACTATTCCGCAGTTTAGGGTGTTTTTTTTTTTTTTTTTTTCAGAAACTTCACATTCAAGTATGTAAGTCCAGAAGATAGACGTTATATATACACATATAACTGTTGGTGTGGACATGCTGCGAGATTTCAAAATACTGATTGCTAATTTCCGATGATTCGTATGGCAATTCTCGTTACAAGATTCGAATGAGTAAATGATGGGGTTTTGATAAATATAATGATTTTTCGGAAAATCTCAGATCATTACGGTTGCTGATAAGTTTACAACTAATGTGGTGAGATATGAAAGGTTCCCCGGTAACAACGGTGAAAGGGCAACATATTTATCAAGATTATGATAAGGCTACTCCGAATGAAAAATCAAAGTTGTCTTGCTGGAGCTGTGATAGAATTTGCAACTTTGAAAAAGGAATTGCAAAGTTATTTTTGCTAATAAATGCCAAAGGATCTGACACATATATGTGTTGAATTATGACTTTGGTTTTGAGAGCTTTTTAAGTACATAACTGTGGGTAATATGTGGTTGGATCATCATCTCGATTGCTCATTAATTGAAGTGTCTTCAGAAATTTTCGAAGGGTTTGAACACATATTGTAATCGTTAATATATATTTGATGTTCTAACACAGTTTTGAAGTCAAAGTATAGCTTCAAAAGATGTAGGAATCAAAAAGTGATGGTACCGGTTATATCTCGAATTGAATTCTGAGGTTTCAAAATCAAAATATGTAATTGGGTTTGAATGAGTATGGTTGTTTTAATTTCTATGAAAGAATGTCTATTATTGTGAAAGTAGGAAGTATAGTTGATAATTTGCTTAATCTGATTCGAAGAATGTAACATATTAATTGTGAATTTATATATCTCTCGGGTATTACCTACCCGTTAAAAAAAATTCACAATTAATATTTTGTACAAAAGAATTTTATTACAGTCTTTATGAAAATATATATATATGTATATTTTCTTCAGATGTAACATAGATTTAATGAGTTAATGTTAAATTAAACTCATTTGATTTACGGTTGAAACTAGAATTGAATAATCCCTAAAGGCTTTAAAAAGTACATAACTTTTATGCAGTATTTCTTTAATGACATTGAAATTATGAATCAATACTTCGTTATTTGTTGATGTATGATGTTCGGTTCGTGGAATTCTTGTGAATTTCGCAAAGTACGAATGATGTTATCTGAAAAGTTTCGGGTACATCGATGATGAAAGTGTAAAATCAAATATATACTTGATTTATTATGAATTGGAATTTGTTGAATTGCGACAGAGATTGTAGTTAACGCAGGTTAAGTTGCGGCCGAAGGACGTACATTATTGCATATTTGTAATATGAATTAACCGAGTAGTTAAGATTCACACACAATAGCTTAGCACGAAAAGATTTATTTCAAAATATATATATATATATATATATATATATATATATATATATATATATATATATATATATATATATATATATATATATATATATATATAATATACATATAATTTATTCAGAGGGAATGAGTTAATTCTTCATAACTCGTTGATACAATATACACGTTATTGATTCGTAATGATGTCCACAGTGATTCTTGAACTGACGGAGTTTGTGATGTTATCGGTGTTGTTGATTCGGATGTTGACTGTACTGACGATGCTGGTAACGCTGACAGTACTGTTGATGCTGTTGGTAAAGCAAGTTTAGCTTGTTAATCACACACCATTTTTGTCAGGGTTTCTACTCTTCCTTCTATCATTTTGATTCGCTTAACTGATTTATGGTTAGGGCTAGATTAGATAATCTCTACGACTTTAGAGATTACATAATCGCCGCGGAATATCTCTCTAATGAAGTTATGAATTAATACTTCGTCAGTTATTGTTGTTGGTATTCCTTGGTATCTATGGTGCGTATGACGTTGATGCTCGTGGTACAGATTGTGAAGTTGAGGTTTACGACGCGGTTGTGGTTAGAGGTGGTAATGGTACTGTTGGCGTTGATGGTGGTGGTACTGGTTATGCTGCTGATGCTGCTGCTGGTGTTTGTAATATCTGCACCATATTCTCCAAAGCCACTACCCGAGCGCGAAGCTCGTTGACTTCTTCTATTACACCGGGGTGATTGTCGGTTCGGACGAGCGGATAAATAAAATCTAAAATTTGATGTAATATATAATCGTGACGAGATACTCTGGAAATGAGCGAGAAAATGGTGTTTTGGACAGGTTCGCCGGTAAGTGCTTCAGGTTCTTCGTCAAGAGAGCAATGTGGTGGATGGAAGGGATGACCTTCTTCTTGTCTCCAATGATTGAGGAGGCTACGAACCCATCCCCAATTCATCCAGGATAGGTGATGACTGATTGGTTGATCTATTCCGGTCACACTGCTTTCGGAGCTTGAATGGGATTCCATTTTGGAATCTGAGTGACTTGAACTGATGATAAATTCCATTTCGTACGATTGGATAAAGAAATTTTTTTTTTCCCGATATGAAATGATTTTGGCTAACGGATGGTATTATAATTACATAGAATATATATATATATATATATATATATATATATATATATATATATATATATATATATATATATATATATATATATATATATATATATATATATATATATATATCAAAAGATTTCGTAGATTACAGAGGACTTTGCGGGATATGTCAGGCAAAGTTTAAAGTAACAGATACGATAAGATATGATTTAGCAGATATGCTAAGATATGAATTTTTGTCTATACACTATTCATGCAATCAATGCAGCAAGACGTGTCTTAGACTAAAAATGATAAGCAGGTAATTTCCTGAGGATGATAAGTAGTTAATTTTCGACACAAAATGATAAGCAAAACTTTTGACATGCAGACACGGTCGAAGTCCAGACTCACTAATGCATCCTATCGACTTATCAGTTAGACACACTAATGCAGACCTGGTTCGCTAAGACCACTGCTCTGATACCAACTGAAAGGACCCGTTCATATACATTATAAACGATTCACAATAGTTGATTACATTACGAGGTATTTGACCTCTATATGATACATTTTACAAACATTGCATTCGTTTTTAAAAGACAAACTTTCTTTACATCGAAAATTGACAGGCATGCATACCATTTCATAATATCCACTATCCAACTATAAATTGATTTAATAATAATCTTTGATGAACTTAATGACTCGAATGCAACGTTCTTCAAAATATGCTATGAAAGACTCCAAGTAATATCTTTAAAATGAGCAATTGCACAGCGGAAGATTTCTTTAACACCTGAGAATAAACATGCTTTAAAGTGTCAACCAAAAGGTTGGTGAGTTCATTAGTTTATCATAATCATTTATTTCCATCATTTTAATAGACCACAAGAATTTCATTTCCAGTTCTCATAAATATACGTCCCACGCATAGAGACAAAAATAATCATTCATATGGTGAACACCTGGTAACCGACATTAACTAGATACATATAAGAATATCCCCTATCATTCCGGGATCCTCCTTCGGACATGATATAAATTTCGAAGTACTAAAGCATCCGGTACTTTGGATGGGGTTTGTTAGGCCCAATAGATCTATCTTTAGGATTCGCGTCAATTAGGGTGTATGTTCCCTAATTCTTAGATTACCAGACTTTAATAAAAAGGGGCATATTCGATTTCGATAATTCAACCATATAATGTAGTTTCAATTACTTGTGTCTATTTTGTCAAACATTTATAAAAGCGCATGTATTCTCAGTCCTAAAAATATAAAGGGTAAAAAAGGCAAATGAAACTCACCATACTGTATTTCGTAGTAAAAATACATATAACGTCATTGAACAAGTGCAAAGTTGGCCTCGGATTCACGAACCTAAATTAATTATATATATTTATGTGTTGGTCAATATTTCTCTAACAAATTAGGTCAAGTCATAGTGTACCACAATCCTAATGCTCGAGACTAATACGTAAAAATCAACAAAAGTCAATTTGACTAAAAATGTTTTTCCAAAATTTATACATAATTATTATATATTTTAAATATCGTCGTTTTATATTTTTAAATATTTTTAAAAGATTTTACTAGAGTAAATGATATAATTCTTTTATTAATAGGTATAATTTTATATAAAAATATACTTTTATATATCTTAAGTAATAAAACTTATAAAGTTCATAAAAATATTTTGATTGGTTTCATTAAGGTAATTACATTATTTGTATTACTTATTTATTTGATAAATTAACATCGGTAATAATAGTAAGTAAAAGTTGTATTATTTTGTAATAACAATGATTATTATCCTATTAATAGAAATATTTATTTTTAAATTTACTAAAAATGATGTTATGATAAAATGATAGTTCTAATTCATAAAAATAATGAAATTTTATTTTAACAATGATATTCCTCTTAAAAATAATAATTTTTGTAAAAAAAATGAAATTTTTAATATTAATAATACTTTTAATAATAATAGTGATAAAAATGATAAAAATAATGACAAATGGTAATTTTTATCTAAATCAATATTTTTCGACATTTTAAATTTCATCATGGTAACCATACTCATTATTTCCTAATCGATTTGTTAATAGTTTTTTAAATCGTCTTTTATATCGTGTTCATTTTAATGATAATAATAGTAATGTTACTTTATAATACCTATAATAATAAATATTATGATAATGATATTACTATTAACTATTTTAATTATAATAATAATAATATTAATTATAACTTTAACGATAGTAATAATAATAAAAATACAATTTTTAAATGATAATACATTTTATTGATAATAATAATAATAATAATAATAATAATAATAATAACAATAATAATAATAATAATAATAATAATAATAATAATAATAATAATTTGATAAAAACTAGAACGACGATAATAACGACGATGATAATAATCATTTTTAATAATAATATCAAAAGTTCAATTGACTATAACTTCTAATCCGTTCATCGAATCCATTCGACATCTAAAGGAAAAGTTCTTAATTTTTCGCTAGCTTTCCAAGGACATGCATATCTTATACCTTATCTCAAACGCAGGTGTAACTAATTCAAGATTTAACATAACCTATCTAAGGGCAATATCAAAAATACAAGCATGCATAATCCTATATTCTCGAGCACTAGTCAGGGATACACTATTAGTATGTAAAAATTTATTTACGAGTACTCACGTATCAATATTGAGGTTCAGTATTGCAGGAAAGATACGTAGGCGCAACAGAGATGACAACACTAAATCGACCTCATGAGCATACCCATGAACCATACCCATCACCTCCATAGCTATAACCCATAATTTCCTTAGCTCTATCCCGCTCATAAAACTCGTTTTGAAATAGCTCGCTCATGACCTCGTCGTAATATTTTATGTATAATAGTTATAATAACGATACTCCTTAACATAAGCTTAATACTAATATTAATCTTAATATTAATAATAATAATAATAATAATAATATATATCTATGTTTACATGCGTATGAAGTAAAAAAAAAAATGAATCATAAACTAGAATGCTCGCATTATATACAAGTTTGAGCACACTTTACAGCTCATGCGCATTTCTATTTACTTGCCGACACTAGTATGATTTATTTAATATTTATTTATTTAATTTATATAATTACTTATATATTATATTATATTTACGGTCATGGTAAAAATATAATTTTTACAAAAATGACACGGATGTGTTCTCACGACTCATGTACCACTTTCGATTTTTCGAGCGCACTTTCGTACTTTTAGAAAACTAGCCTTTTACGTTTAATTACTCGTACCATTATAAAAATTTAGTTTTAGTTATTGATTAATTACTTTATGACAAATGTATCTTATATAATTAAGTGTTGTGGTCATTTCCTTCTATAAATCAGTAGCTCGTTGTTTGTCAAGATATATTATTTTAAGTCAGGACATTTTATGACTAAGTTAAAAATATATATTTTCATTTAAATTTTGTAAATTTGCTCAATATATATATTTGAAATATTTGTCAAATGATATAATATTTTGTCTTTCAAAAGCAATTACATTTCATGCTCATTTTATATAATTTACTTATTTTAAATAATAGTAGTTATTTTACTAACTACTGTGTTTAATATGAAAACTAAAGAGTTGATTTATCGAGGGATGCGAGTTAATCAATTAAAGTACATTTTTGAATTTTAAACGGAAATGATTACTAACTTTTGACTAACTCTTGCTAATGACAATTTTTTTTAATCACTCTTATCAGATATTCCAGATACCGTTAAAAAGAAAAGGTTTTCTAAATAAAAGTGGACCTCTTAATAGAGACTCGTAATCATAATTCAATGTATCTGATAATTCAATCATTTGAATATTATCTTTTAATTCCATCGCTAATATATTTTGCAGCTGATACGTTTATGTAAAGTATTATACATCTAATACTTTATTAAAGTTTCCAAGCTATAATTATATATACACATATACATACATAATCATATCCGTTCATATAATGGTTCATGAATTGTCGAAACTTGGTCAAAGGGTAATTGATTACATGAATATAGTTTCAAAATTTTCGAGACTCAACATTACAGATTTTGCTTATCGTGTCGGGAATATATAAAAGATCAAAGTTTAAATTTGTTCGGAAATTTCCGGGTCATCACATAATGAGTAGCTAAATACCCTTAGTGTTTGCTTAGATGTAGAGCCCCTAGTGAAATGGATTGTTATCATTTGTAAAAGTTAAAATGTAACTTAAGTATTTTTAACATTGAGCCTAGTTAAAAGAACCATTATTATATAATTAGGTATTTAACCCTTGTCACTTAATTTATTAGATTTAAATAACGAAAGTTATTTTTAGCTATATAAATTAAGCTTCAACACTAAAAAGTGATCTAGACGAATTTATGAATAAGTTATTAACACTAAGTTATAAATAAACTTCGGTGGTTTGGGTAATATCAATAATTATATGATAGTGAAATTGTAAAAAGGGAAACCGTTAAGATTTGGGTATTGGCGAAAGTCAAAACTAGATTAGGTCTCAATTTAAATACTTGGGGAATAGTAGCTATCTAAAAAGAATCCAATAAAAATTAGATTTAATTTAGTTAGTCGTAACCTTATATTTTTTCGAGAGAAAAATATAAAGTTTATTACTAAAACATTTTAAATAGGGCTTAAACTTAAAAACAATCCATGAATCTAGAGGTGACACATTTAAGTAAACACTCCCATATATATATATATATATATATATATATATATATATATATATATATATATATATATATATATATATATATATATATATATATTGTAAAATTATTATTACTATTATTAATTACGAACTACTACTATACATTAAAATATAAAAATTACCCTAAAATTTACTCGACTTTGTACCAGAACTGTTTGTCACATTTTTATAACATACGCGGAACGCGTATGTATAATTATATTACTGTTACGAATTAGTTTACATGATACGCGTACGTTTAAATATATACACGATACGCGTATAATTACGCGAAACGCGTAAGTAGAAATACGGCTACAGTAACATTTAGGTTAAAATTTAGGGTTTTAATTATTTTATTATTATACTTAAGTAATTAATATATAATTTGTATTAGTTATTATAAATTATTTAATGCATGTTTTAATCCTACTAATCAGTGTTAAAAATAATACTTTATAATTAGTAGTTAGTTTATAATTAGTTAATTATTATAATTCCTATTAAATTGTATTAATTTCATTAAAACATGCCATTTAGTTAATTTAAATAAATTTATATTATAATTGCTCAAAACAAAATTCTAATCATATAGTTTTATTAAAAGTTATTATTTTACTAATTACCATTTAGTAATAAAATTGTTACATCATAATTAGTATAATTTCATTTAATTCACTTTTTAGTTAATAATTGTAATCTTGTAATTTTATTTATGAAGTAAATTAGTTAAGTTATTTTCCATTATTGTTATATTATAAATTCCTAATCCAAAACCCCCTTTAAATAAGTTTGACTTCAAAGATTATTAAAAACCATTAAACACTCCATCTCCCTGTGGAACGAACCGGATTTACCGACAAACTAAACTACGCGGATAGGACTAGTTGCCTATATGTGTGAAATCAACCTAAAATCATTAAAATACCACATATACAATAAATCAATTCGTGTAACAAAATAACTCAAATCCATTCAATAAATAAAGGTTGCGTTTCGAACCATCAAATATGTCCGTCTGGTTTTGTCCATAACAGTCCATCAGTCATAAATATAAAGTGCGAGTGTCCTCGTTAAATTATCCTTATATCCGAAGTCAAATATTCCAACTAATTGGGGACTTAAACTGTAACAAGGTTTTATTTCTTTGTTTAATAATTACACCAGGATATCAACTGCGTGTAACCCAAGGTTTTAATACTTTGTTAACAATTACACCAAGTGTCCTTGTATATAATTTCACCCCTGTTTTAATAATTCTAGTGGCTATTAATCCATTCCCGTGTCCGGTTAAATGAACGATTATTCGTACATATAAATATCCCCGCCCATCGTGTCCGATCGAGTGTATATGGTTATTTATAGGTACATCCAATTGTAAATCTTTATATTAAAATTAACAAACTATCATTTAGTTAAACAAATATAAAGTCCATTAATAGCCCATAGTCTAATTTCCACAAGTGTCGTTCTTTTGTCCAAACCCCAATTATGGTACAAAGCCCAATTACCCAATTTTAGTAATTAGCCCAACATCATGATTACTTCGTCTTAAATAAGCATAATAATAACTTAGCTACGAGACATTAATGATTAAAAAAGGTTGAACATAACTTACAATGATTAAAAATAGCGTAGCGTTACACGGACAGAATTTCGACTTATACCCTTACAACATTTCACTAACATACCCTTATTATTAGAATTTAAAATTAAAATTAAAATATATATATATATATATATATATATTACGTATGAATGAGGAGAAGAAAAAGAGATGTTTTACGTTCAGAATGCGCGAGCTTTTATAGGCATTTTTGTAATTTGGGGCTCTGCGAGTCGCGGCATATTTCCCCTTCAAACTCCGCAAGTCGCGGAGTTTGCTTTTACAGCTCATCCCTTTTTGGATCTTCTTTGCCGACGGTTTTAATATATAAATATTATATATATATAATTTATATAATTAATTATATATTATATTATATTTATATACATAGTTAACTTGTAATTTTTAGTCCGTTGCGTCGAGCGTTGAGAGTTGACTCTGGTCCTGGTTCCGGATTTTCGAACGTCCTTGCGTACAATTTAATATCTTGTACTTTGCGTTTTGAATCTTGTACTCTTGTAATTCTGAGACGTTTCTTATCAATAATTGGAACCTCTTTGATTGTATTTTATACTTTTGAGCTTTTTGGTTGTTTGCGTCTTCAATTCGTCGAATCTGTCTTTTGTCTTCACCTTTTATTATTTAAACGAATATCACTTGTAAATAGGACAATTGCAACTAAAAGCTTGTCTTTCTTGAGGGATAATGCTATGAAATATATGTTCGTTTTTAGCATTATCATCAGTCTCTGATCAATTAACGACAGTCGTCTTTAACTGTTAACTTTCTAACGCCTGTTAATTAGAGGGACCATCAATGCAAAATGTTCAAACAATTTTTAAAATTTACAATTTGGTCACTCATCTTTCTGAAAGTTTCTTAACCAGCACTGAGCTTTGAAAATTATATAATTTTGGTCCCTAAAGTTTCAATGTATACACCTTTGGTCCTTTAACTTTATAGACTTTTCATCCATGGTCCTTAAAGTCTATTATTCAATTATTTTACACTACACCCTCAGGAAATTAATGTTTTACCATTATGAAACATTTCTATCATTTTATTCATTGAAGTACTGATGTATAAAGTTTAGTGGACAACCTCTTATGTCCATTAAACTTATTTAGTAAGTGATTACGGGAACACGTGTTTTGAGATGTTATTGTAGGTAGTCGGGAACTTACGACTATTTATGGGCCAACGACATTATATTTTATCTTCCGCATTTTGTTGATTCCGCATTGTGAAGGGAAATTTGTTTTGGGTTATTATTACGCAATCATGAGATACCAATTTGACTGTTTTTGATGATATTGATAGCAATAAAGACTTATTTGAAATATTAATTGTGGATCGGAATCTTCTACATATTTTGCCTTTACAAGATGCAAGTCATGATGAAGACGTTAGTGTTACAGTGTTGAATAGGTTACAGCTAACAGTGAGGGGGAAGATTCTACAATTATGATTCTAAGAGAGTCATTTTGTTTGAAGATTTTATCAGAGATGTCGATAGGGATCTCAGCTCAGTCTTAGGGGGAATCTTGTTGTATTACTACTACGGTTAATGTGATGACCCGGAAAATTTCGACTTATTTAAACCAATTCTCTATACGATTTATTATTTTGACACGTTAAACAAAGTCTGTTAGATTGAGTCTAAAAAATTTTAGAACTGTTTCATATATACAATTACCATTGACTACTCTCGACGATTCATGAACAATTATATGTATGTATATATATATATATGTACAAGTAAAAACGACTTTCCTACAGTAAAACACTATTTGCTACAGTAAAACACTATTTGCTACAGTGAAACCGTATTTTGCTACAGTGCTACAGTGAAAACGACTTTGCTACAGTGATTTGCTACAGTAAAACACTATTTGCTACAGTAGTATTCATGGATCTAATGAATCGCATCTGTAGACCGTATTTAGACAAATTTGTCATTGTTTTTATCGATGACATATTGATTTACTCGAAGAACAAGGAAGAACATGAGCAACACTTAAGACTGGTACTGGAGATACTCAAGAAAGAAGAATTGTACGCAAAATTTTCGAAGTGTGATTTCTGGTTACAAGAAGTACAATTTTTGGGCCATGTTGTCAGTAAACATGGAATTAAAGTTGACCCCACCAAGATCGAAGCCATTAGTAAATGGGAAACCCCGAAGACTCCAACACAAATTCGCCAATTCTTAGGTCTTGCTGGTTACTACCGAAGATTCATTCAAGATTTCTCTAGAATCGCCAAACCCTTAACTGCATTGACTCAAAAGGGAAAGAAGTATGATTGGTCCACAGAACAGGAATCCTCATTCCAGTTATTAAAGAAGAAGTTAACGTCTGCACCCATTTTGTCATTACCGGAAGGAAATGATGATTTCGTGATCTATTGTGATGCTTCACGCCAAGGTTTAGGATGTGTATTAATGCAACGCACAAAAGTCATCGCATATGCCTCACGACAACTAAAAATTCATGAAAAGAACTATACGACGCACGATTTAGAACTTGGAGCAGTAGTTTTTGCACTCAAAATATGGAGACACTATCTATATGGCACCAAGTGTACGGTGTACACCGACCATAAGAGTCTTCAGCATATTTTTGATCAAAAACAACTCAATATGAGGCAACGTCGCTGGGTAGAGTTGTTAAACGATTACGATTGTGAAATCCGTTACCACCCCGGAAAGGCTAATGTTGTAGCTGATGCCCTAAGTCGAAAAGAAAGAGTAAAACCTCTTAGGGTCCGAGCTTTGAATATTACAATTCGTACTGATCTCATAAAGCAAATTCAAGCAGCACAGTTAGAGGCTTTAAAAGAAGAAAACGAAAAAGGCGAAATAAGCAACGGGTTAGAAAAATAACTTGAAGAAAAAGCCGATGGAACCCTGTATTTTGTTGGTAGGATATGGGTACCAAAACATGGTAACCTAAGGCAACTAGTACTGGATGAAGCACACAAAACGAGGTACTCAATTCACCCAGGAAACGGAAAAATGTACCACGATCTCAAGAAGTTTTATTGGTGGCCTAATATGAAGACAGAAATTGCTACTTATGTAAGCAAATGTTTGACGTGTGCAAAGGTCAAAGCTGAGCACCAAAAGCCGTCAGGATTACTGCAACAACCGAAAATTCCGCAGTGGAAATGGGAAAGAATAACCATGGATTTCATTACGAAATTGCCAAGGACTACAAGTAGTCATGATACTATTTGGGTGATAGTTGATCGTCTAACTAAATCAGCTCACTTTCTACCAATAAAGGAGACAGACAGTATGGAGAAATTAGCACGCCTATATTTGAAGGAAGTAGTTTCCAGGCATGGTGTACCCATCTCTATCATATCTGATCGCGACACCCGATTCACATCACGTTTCTGGCAGTCATTACAAAAAGCATTGGGAACTCGATTAGATATGAGCACCGCTTATCACCCACAGACAGATGGTCAAAGTGAAAGAACAATACAAACATTGGAAGACATGTTACGGGCATGCGTGATTGACTTTGGAACCAGTTGGGATCTACACTTACCATTGGCAGAATTTTCATACAATAACAGCTATCATACGAGCATCAACGCAGCGCCATTTGAAGCACTTTACGGTAGAAAGTGCAGATCTCCTATCTGTTGGAGTGAAGTAGGAGAAAGACAACTTACTGGACCAGAAATTATTCATGAAACCACCGAAAAGATCATTCAAATACAACAGCGATTGAAAACGGCCATGAGTCGCCAAAAGAGTTATGCTGATGTAAGAAGAAAACCGCTAGAATTTCAAGTGGGCGACAAAGTCATGTTGAAGGTGTCACCCTGGAAAGGCGTTGTACGATTCGGTAAACGAGGAAAGCTAAGTCCTAGGTACGTAGGACCCTTTGAAATCACCGAAAGAATTGGAGCAGTTGCTTATCGATTAAAGCTACCACAAGAACTTAGTAGTGTTCACGACACATTTCACGTGTCAAATTTGAAGATTTGTTTAGCTGAAGAGGATGTCGTAATTCCTCTTGATGAAATACGAATCAATGATAAACTCCATTTTGTCGAAGAACCTGTTGAAATCATGGACCGTGAGGTCAAACAATTAAAACAAAGCAAAATACCGATAGTTAGAGTTCGTTGGAATGCTAGACGAGGACCCGAGTTTACTTGGGAACGTGAGGATCAAATGAAGCAAAAGTATCCACATTTGTTCACTGATATCGCTCATAAAACAGGTACTACTCAAAATTTCGGGACGAAATTTTCTTTAACGGGGAGGTTATGTGATGACCCGGAAAATTTCGACTTATTTAAACCAATTCTCTATACGATTTATTATTTTGACACGTTAAACAAAGTCTGTTAGATTGAGTCTCAAAAATTTTAGAACTGTTTCATATATACAATTACCGTTGACTACTCTCGACGATTCATGAACAATTATATGTATGTATATATATATATGTACAAGTAAAAACGACTTTCCTACAGTAAAACACTATTTGCTACAGTAAAACACTATTTGCTACAGTAAACACTATTGCTACAGTAAACACTATTTGCTACAGTAAACACTATTTGCTACAGTAACTATTTGATGTCGCCGAACTAGCAAACAAAACGGGAAAGGCGGCCATGCGATCGCATGGCAAAAACACTGAAAACTCATGCGATCGCATGAGCTACAGTAAATCGTAAAGTACTATAAATACGCAGTTTGTTCGACGATGATTTTCACACATAATTATCTCTCAATATTAATATTTATATTATAATTATAATTTTAAATTTAAGTTTAATAATAATAAGATATATACGAGGGTGTTTTTAATTCGGGTTTCAAACCGCTTTAAGCTAAGGAAATATTGGGTATTGTTCGGGGTATTGTTCTTGAATCCAAGGCCAATCATACGATCGTCTACCATCATTACGTCTACGAAATTTGCCTACAATATTGAGTCTCAATATTGAACTGTGAGTTTATAGTCTCCCTTTTTAAATACTTTAAATATTTTTGGGCTGAGAATACATGCAATTTATTTTAAACGCAATAAGACACAAGTACATACAAAATTCTACACTGAGTTAAACCGAAAATTCCTTAGCTTTGGTAACTAGTAGCTGCCAGTACATAGGATATGGACTGGTGGGCGCGAATAATTGTATATGGATCCATAGGGCTTGACATCCCCGTCCGAGCTAGAGCGCTAGCCTTTTAACGGACGTATGTTATTTGAGTTTAAGACACGTTGGTTTGCGTGTATTAAAACGAATGGGGTAATTATCACTATAACGTTAAGTTTAGTTACCAGGGTGCTCTGTTACGTAGAATCTATTGATAAACTTTTGATGAAATCTTGTGGTCTATCTTTATATATGTTTATGACTCGAGCAATTAAACCTATAACTCACCAACATCCGTGTTGACTTTTTAGCATGTTTTATTCTCAGGTCCTTAGAATGCTTCCGCTGTGATGTGCTTGTTGCCTGCATGGAGTCTCTCATGCTTTGTACAAAGTTTATTGCATTCAAAATAAAACTGCGTTGTGTAATAAATAACTGGACTGTGATGTCAACCTGTAAATTAAAGACTTATGTATTTCGGGGTTTTGCTTATACCTAAGCACTCGCCCACATGTTTATAACTTTCTATGTTTAGAAAGTCACTTATTTTAATGAATGCAATATTTTATCAAAACGTATCATATAGAGGTCAAAACCTCACTGTGGAATCAATGATTAACGTGCCGCGTCAATAGCGATTTTGACGGGTCGTTACAGTTAACACGTACAAGTGAAGTTTGAAGAAACTACAGGATGGCGATTAGCATTTCGACTTTAATGGGCGGAATACATTGATGTTTGAAGTTTGGGTTTTCACGTATTCTGGAAGACTTTTGATGGAACTTGTGATTCATAAGATTATGGTACTACTACAGAGATTGACTGAAGATTGTAAGAGGTGTTTACATTAATTCGCCAGCAACGTCCAACGGGGAATTTGTTGACGCATATTTGTGTGGCCATCGCTGGACGAATAACGTTTATTGTTACATTGTACACCTAGATGTATTACACGCGCGAAACTGATTAGTTACGGGAGCATATGTAACTGTTGGGCTATTCATGTCGATAGGCCCATTAGGGCAACCTAAGCCTATATATATATATATATATATATATATATATATATATATATATATATATATATATATATATATATATATATATATATATATATATATATATATATATATATATATATAGCAGTTTTACATGTGTTCAGTGGCGGATCTAGGAATAATAGTCAGTGGTGTCACTAATTAAAAGTTCAAAAAAATTTACGAGATAGCCAGTGTCAGATTCGGGATTTTCATTGGATGGGGGGCGAAAATTTTTATAAAATGTTTGTATTCTAGGAAGACACTGAAAATTATGTTGTCAGAGCCGTCTCATTAATTATCAATACCTCATTCGACACATAAAAATGGTTTCTATAAAAGTTAATTATATACTGTAATATACATATTATAATATATTATATATCAAATAATAATAATAATATTACAATATCATTAATAGAAATAAGCTCATATGTGATAAAATATCATTAACAGATACCTCATTCGACACATAAGTTGGTTTCTATACCAACTTAGTTGATCCTAGAGAAAGATCTAAGTATTTGAACAATATAAATATACCTTTTTAAAAAGATATACTCCGTACGTAATAACTAAGAAATTATAGTTCAATATGTAAAATAAAATAAAAAAGAATTAATATATGATATTATATATAAAAATCGAAGTCATTTAAGATAAAAAAAAAATTACTGTATTTGATTTTAAAAAGCTTACCAACAACTAATGTTAATAGATCCAATCCAATTATCCATTAAAATATTCCATAAAGTTGTGTAAAAAGTAAAGTAAAATCTAAACGCATTACCTAATTGTACCGTACAAGTAAAATTCACTTTTTTCTCTATGTCACTCTATCCAATTATTATCTCTCCTTATTAATATGTCCTCCTCCCCCCTTCTCTACTCATCTTTCCTGCTACTTACCCAATTTTTGAAGGAAAAAAAAAAAAATTCAAGCTCCATTTTTGTTGCCCTTCTTGTTTTGATGCTCTGGACAATCATTTAAGTGGTGTCACTCAAAAAAATATACACTATCACTGGTGTCACTAGTTAAAGACCTAATTTTTCTCCCACTAGATCGGGTATTTCAGTGGTCCCGTGCCACCACTGAATAAACAACAGATCCGCCCCTGCATATGTTTTAGGGCTAAGAGAATAACTCTAATTGGGAGAGCCGTTTTGGCGATCCAGTGCATAGTGGAGATCATGCTCGATCTCCCAGGGTCACCAATATTTCTCTGTTAAAATCAATATTATAGTTACAATGTTTATTATATTGATTTATTTGTGTTCATAATGTTTATCTCTTCAAGTTCATCATTTATCTCGATCTAAATTTTAAATCGATGCTTGTTTATGGTCAAAAGATCCGTATTGGTGAATCAAGGGACCGACAGTTCTTCCAGGAGAGAAGTGTCTTACATCGAGAAGTTGATCATTTATTTATAGTCGTAATACATTTGTCCATAAGTGCCACATAATATGACGATGTTCGACCCTGATCGTACTATTCCGTCTGTAAAAGCTGTCAAAAAGGAAAAGTATCATGTCGGGTCTACTACACGCCTGTTCTGGTCGCTTCTGTGGAGTATATCGCCAGCGGACGATCACACAATGTTGGGATCGTGCTCTGCTTCTCGCCTTGTCTGTAGCTTGCAGGTTGTTGTCTTGCACGATGTGCATGCATGTGTCAGCACATGTTGGCCCCGACTCCGCTCAACATTCTTAAACTTGTTGTGTCTGCGCTACCTGCCCTGGAGCATTTTATTCATTTTAATTAATAACTTTGACACATGAACAACATGTGTGATGCGCTACACGATAAGTTCGGGTATGCGTATCATTATTTAACATGATTGACATGGTGTGATAACTTACATACTCCGTATATAATAGTTCAAGTGAAGTAGTTCTTGTAACACTTTATCACATATAATATTTTTCATTGCTGTTAAGATGATCATGGCCATTTATCTTTCAATGCAAATTTACTAAAGTTTGGAAGACGTAAAATGTAAGCTGTTTTTTAGAAGTTAGTCGAGTAATTTAGAGGAGATTATTCAAAGGCATACTATCCTTTCAAACATAACATGCAGAGTTTTATAGATAGGATTCTAATTGATGTTGTGGTGTACGATCTATAGGAAGATCGAAACCATAGATCGTTTTAAGTATAAGACAAAACTGAAGATTGTTGGAAAGTTATCTCACACCGGTTATAGAACAAAACAAATGTATGCATATAAGTTTAAGGGTAAGTCTCTCTATCACCAATTGATTTTAAAAAATGATGAACTCTTGAACTTATATGTTGGAAGACATGCCCTCACATGTGTGTCGACATCTCTACAAAGAGATTGAGTCAGGCCCTTTTGTTGCTAGTTCACGCTTAAAACTTTATGTTCACTACTAGAAAAACGATTTTGATGGACGCCGGTTTTCCCGGACGATGGGCATCGTCCGGGATGAGGTACTAGACGCCAAAAAACGGGGCCACTAACACCTGCAAGTTTGACCGTTTTTCCCGGACGACCCAGAAATCGTCCCGGAAGAATTTTTCTTTTTTTTTTTTTTTTGCCTGAAAACATTTGGCTCCAAAACGTGGGATTTTTTCGCGCCAATTTCTTCCCGGACGATTTATCGTCCGGGATACCCTTTCCGGACGAAAACTTGATCAGGCCAAATTTTTGCTATATATATATATACACAAACCATTTATATACACAAACACATATACACATCATCTATATAAATACGAAATTAACATCGAAAATGCGTACCCTTGAGTCGATGATTGTCTCGTTGGAAGTGTATTACGGAAGAGAATTCCGTAATCAGAGGAGAGATTACGATTATGCCCGTAGTTGTCAGTCTATATTCAGAGAAATTGACGTCCGCCACGCAAGTTTAGAGGACTTGTTTTTGTTTTTGCAGGAAATGGTTCCGTTCGAATACACGGATGTGTTGTATTACGAAGATGACTATGTTCCGGAATTGTCCGCTATGTATCTCCGTACCGAAGAGCAGTGGAACGGTATAAAAGAGACACTGTTCTGGCGTTCCAATCACATTTCTCTCTATTTGATTTTCGAAGATGAAGAAATGTATTTTAATTTTGGTCAACTAAACTGCTAAGTTTAGTTAAGTTTGGTAATATTAGTATCGTTTTTATGTTGTATCATTTCGGTCAGCTAAACTGTTAAGTTTAGTTAAGTTTGGTAATTCTAGTTTTCTGGTAGGCCATGTATCGTTTTATCACATATATAATAAAATTGTCGTTTTATTTCAATTTACTATAATTAACACTGGATAAACGAAATTAAATAAATCACACATGTAAACACACACGAATTCAATATTATACATAGACTGTGAATTAATCACTACAGAAGACAAACCCGAAATAAATCACACAACGAAATTAAAACACACTACGAAATTGAATCACACTACGAAATGGAATATTATACAAAGATTGTGAATGACAAATTAAATCACACTACTAACGACGGTGACGAGCATCCGACCGAGTGGACGAATTTCCAGAACCTGAGCTCGATGTTGTCGTAGTTTCAGCAGTAATAGGTACCGTCCTTAACATACGAGATCCTAAACGACCATTAACTGCACCAATATTAGTAAATAAACGATTCAGAAACGCTCCATATGGAAGAGGTCTTGTTGAGTTAGAAAGCCCGTTCATTCTGGAAGCGATTAAATGAGCAATATTAACTCTAATATTGTGAGTCATGCACCAGTGAATACAAGCTTCAGTCATTGATAAATTATCAACATCTGGTTCACGGTGGTACATGTTACTCGTGATAATTTCATTTCTTGTGACAACTTCAGGACGAAGATAACCGTCAATGATGCCCGTATTTTCTATGGTCCTGTATGGAACAACATCACGGCATAGAAGTGTGGTCATTTCATATTTTGGAATAAAATCAGGAAGACCTTCAAGTTCAAAACCGGGATGATATATCTTTCTACCATTAAATGGAACGCCCAATAGTGCACCGAATTGTGGGAGAGTATACTCGTGTTGAGCGTTATAGAGTCGAAACCTCACTGTATCTTCATTAATGAACTGAAAGTTTCTATAGAATTCACGCACGAGTGGAGGAAAAAATTACTCATCAACATGAACGAAAGGAAGCCAGTCCATTCTTTCGAATTCTTGTAGAATTTCTGGAAGGTCTTCTACATTGACCTCACGACCTTCACTAATAGGTCTAACGATTCCTGGTGGATTCATTGTGTGATAGTGGGAGGGAAAGAAGAAGGTGATGTGTGAATGTGGAAATAGAAGAAAGAAAACTCGGTATAAGTATAAGGTGATTTCCCTCCATAATTGAGAGGTGATATTTATAGAGGTAGTAGGTGGTAGGTAGTTGTGTCAATAAACACGTTTATTGAATACAGCTATTGAATATTAGTTTAAATAAAGCATATCTGATTCATGACATTAGTCAAAGAATCTCTGTCTTCATCAGCTTTAATTAAAGCATCTCTGATGCATGGCTCTTTAATTAAAGTTGCTAGGCTATGTCAAATCATTTCAGTTTTCTGATAGCATCTTTGCTTAGTTATCAAAACTGGTAGGCCATGCATCAAGATAACAAGCACATGGTTATGTTGGTACTTAATTAGGTTGTAAACATTAGTGTTGAATATTGATGTACTTTCAAGACTATTGGAAACGTTGCATAGAATAGTGGATGTTAAGTACTACCATTACAACTAGTTACGGATGTAGTAATCATGTGTGGTTTGTTTAGTTAACTGACTAGGAGTATAAGTGGTAGGGGGTTATGTGTGGTTTATTAAACACGCTTATTAGTCATTTAAATCACGTTTATTAAAAGAAAATACATCAGTTACTTCCAAACTTACAACACGTCCAATACATTCCAAACTACAACACAATACTTATAAAATAAACTACATCAGTTACTTGAAAATGAAACACAACACAAATGCTACAAAACTACAAATTAACATCAGTTTCAACATTTTCGCTTGACGATTTGCCATTTTGAGTGAACGTTCTAGAGCTCTTTTAGACCTTAACAATTCTATTACTACTTCACGCCCCCTTTCAGTGTAGGGCGGATCAATCCAAATTTGCAGCCTTCTGCAACGCTCAGACATCATCAAGATCCGGGACATACCACCACAACCATAAAAGCGTCGACCGTACTAGTATTCATCCGACAAGCAAGTTTTGACCACCATCTTTGAACCACATGTTCGACAGAATTTCACAACAAAAGTTTCTTCTGGACCATACTGGTAATGGTGATTCATATTGTGCAGTCACATATTGTTGTTATTAGTGGGTTATTATATAGAAAGAATTTTCCCGCCCAAAAGCCATCTATCGTTTTCCCGCCCAAAATTTCCCACCTAAAGTTAGACCGGATCGTTTAGGGGTAGGTTGAATTTAATTAGGGTTTAATATTTAGTGACGACATGTCATTTCTTTTATCACACTCACCTACTTCCCTGTTCGAGGTGATGTATAATTAACTTTTTACTGCACCTTTTTGTCATTAGTCTGAAATTGTACAATGCTTTAAATAAAGGTTTAATTACTTTACAGTGCACTCAGCTACTGCACCCCTCCTTTCATTTATTTATTATTATTTTTAAATATTTTATCCGTTGGAAAGATTGCGAAACAACACTTTTATTCATCACACAAACGGTTACATTTTTTTAAACTCTAAACAAATTAAACTAAAATACAACACAAAATATTAATCATCTGCGAAGTAGAGTTCACCAGTCATTTCACCATCTGTGAGGTACTCAGGAGACATCGGTTTTTCTCTGGCCGCTTCAGCTGATTCAGCGATGTAACGATAACCTAACGTCTCTTCATCTTCAAGAACCACATACAGAGAAATGCATTTATCACGATCTTCAATGGTATCTTTTATAAAGTACCATTGGTCATCGGTAGAGAGATAACTTGCTGGCCTTAAATCCGCATCACAATCGTCTTTATAAAAGTAAACAGCCGTGAATTCACACGGAACTTTTTCCTTCAGAAAGGTTAGCAAGTCTTGTAAACCAACATCACGAATGTCGATATCTTTAAACGAAATTGTGTTGCCCCACATGTATTCCTTCATTTTATTACGAAAATCACCTCCGTAACGAACATCGAATGAAACAATCATTGGGGGAAGTGTTGACATTTTTATTGGTTGGAAGTGTTTTGATTTTGATTTTGAGTTGAGAAGTGTGTGAAATGAGTTGAGTTAGAGGGTGTATTTATAGGTGAAAAAATAGCCGTTTTTAGAAATAAATTAAAAAAAAAGGTTTAATTACTTTATCACACTCAGCTACTTCCCTGTAAGCCCATGATGTATAATTAACTTTTTAAAAATAATTTTTTTAAATTATGCAAAAATTATTATTAAGTAATTTTTAATTAATAACTTAAGTAATTATATTGTTTTTTAAATTATTAATTTATTTAAAATTTAAAATAATTTTATAATTTATAAGTAATTAATAATAATATTTAAGTAATTAAAAATTATTGTTAAGTAATTTTTTATAATTTATAAGTAATAAATAAAGGAAAAAAAAAAAAAAAACTCACTCCACCAAAAATTTCATCCGGCGCCTAATTATTTCATTTTCCCTCCATCACCTTCCCGGACGATTTATCGTCCGGGATTAGTCGTCCGTAAAAAAATGACGCAGAAAAGCTGAATTTCAGCTTCCTTTTTCACAATTTCACCTACCAAAAAACCTTAAACAATTTCGGCGATTACGAGCATATTCCGGCGATTTCGAGCATCTTCCACACCAAATCCATCAATCCTTTATCCCAATCACTACCAAGGTATGTTCTTCACTTTTTTCTTTTTTAATTTTGATTCTTTTTCATGTTTAGTTTGTTAAAACCCCAAATCCGAAAATTGGGTTAACATTTGATAATTGTTGTGATTATAGTTGCTTAAATCCGAATTTAGTTGCTTAAGTTTGATGATTTTCATGTTTAGTTGCTTAAGTTTGATGATTTTCATGTTTAGTTGCTTAAGTTTGATGATTTTCATGTTTAGTTGCTTAAATCCGAATTTAGTTGCTTAAGTTTGATAAATTTTCATGTTTAGTTTGTTAAGTTGCTTAAGTTTTGATTGTAATTGGTCCTAAAATTTAATTTTAATTAGTAAATTGATAGGTATACAAGTTTAATTAAAAAAATTAGTATAAGTATATAATTATATAATTCTAAGTATACAAGTATGTTTATGCTTATGCTTATGACTATGCTTAGGTTTATGTTTATGTTTATGTTTATGTTTATGCTTATGCTTAGGTTTATGTTTATGTTTATGTTTATGTTTATGTTTATGCTTATGCTTATTGTTGTATGCTTATTGTTGTATGTAGTTTATATGACAATATGTTTAGGTTCATGAATTTCATGCTTATTTTGTTAAGTTGCTCATGCTTATATTTATATGTGTGTGTGTATATATATATGCTTGTTGTTGTAAATATATTATATTTATATGAATATATATCATTTTCCGCATTAGTATAAGTATTTCTATATCATTGCCTATATCATTGTCTATATTATTGTTCTATTCACTATATTTTGTATAAATATATATGTATATATCATGGTTCTATTAACTTTTATTTTGTATTTATGCAGATGAATTTCTTTGCTATGCTTTTCCTAATGATGGCCGGGGGGACGGGGGGGACGGGGGGGACGGGGGCCAAAATAATCGGGGTAAACGGGGAAAAACACAAAACATAGGTTTGCGAAAGTTGAGGAATGCTCATGGAAAACTCCCGATTGACTTTGATATTAAGTTGAAAACCATTAATCCGATAGGCGACAATAGTGCAATGTTTGTTAATTTGATATCTAGTGTTGTTCGGAAACCAAGCTTCCCAAAATATTACAAGTGTTGGGCGGATGTGCCATCATCTTTCAAAGACGACGTCTGGGTTGATATACGCGTAAGTTTAATTAATTACCACTTATATATATATATATACACACACTTATATATGTATATATATGTATATATATACACTTATATATGTATATATATGTATATATACATACATACATATATATATATACATACATATATATATATACATACATATATACATACATATAGGTATATATATACATACATATATGTATATATATACATACATATATGTATATATATACATACATATATGTATATATATATACATACATATATACATACATATATGTATATATATACATACATATATGTATATATATATACATACATATATGTATATATATACATACATATATGTATATATATACATACATATATGTATATATATACATACATATATGTATATATATATACATACATATATGTATATATATATATATATATATGTATATATATATATATATATATATATATATATATATATATATATATATATATATATATGCGTTTCTTATATATAATCTTTTAATATATTTATTACTTTTTATCGTAGAATTACTTTCAAATTGATACATGGCTAGAAGGTGAGCATGCGGCTTCAATCCGAGCGGGTATTAACAAGATTGCGGCGTCACGATGGAAAAACGCAAAAAGTGAGTATATTGGTTATTACGAATTCCTCGAAGAAGAATATCCGAACGATATAAATTTCATTCGTGCGAACGCACCCGAGGATTGTGAACCCCGAGAGTGGGAGCCTTTTGTTGACATGATGCTTGACGAAACATATCGAAAGCGTTGTGCTCAAAATAAATTAAACCGGGCTGAAGTCAAATACAACAGTTTGCATGGTGCCAAATCGATAGTTAAACATTTGGTAAATTACTTACACCTACTTGTTTTTAATGTTTTATATAAATGATAAAATGTAAGAAAATGGGTTATTTGATTTTATACATTTAAGTTATTTATTTATGTGTTTGTAGCACGAACGTCAAGCCAAGGATGCGAGAGTCGGTCCTATAAAAAATTACAAGTTCTTGCACAAACCCAAGGATGTTACCAAGTGGAATGATTCGTTCATACCGAAAAAAAATTACGTAAGCGATACATTTTTATAGATTATGGTGTACTTCTTATAAATATAAGTATAAGCCAATTGGTGTACTCCCGATATATATATATATATATATATATATATATATATATATATATATATATATATATATATATATATATATATATATATATATATATATATATATATATATATATATATATATATATATATATATATACAATGGTCTTGTAAGTGATACATTTTTATACGTATGTTGTATATATAAATAATGATATGTTAGTAATATTTATATTTTTTTAACTTTGTAGAAAGATATGAAGAGGTTGTTAAAAGAATTTCCCGGCACCGACGAGGAACTTATCATGGAACAAGTTTTGGGCGAACGACCGGGACACCAACGCGGATTGGGCCCGAAGATGCCAAAGTCGGTATCTAATTCTGAATCTTCATCGTCTACCGGTCGGAGTCGTCAACCCGAAATACCACCACAACCATACTACACGGCGGCCGACATTGAACGAATAATTGCTTTTAATAATATGCAAATCCCGGATGATGTTCGACCAAGATTTGGCTATCCTCCCGGTACTTCCACTACCGGTACTTCCAATACCGGTACTTCCACTTCCGCTAACCCGAGCTCGAACCATGACTTTGATGACGATTTGTATAATGATGGATTTGCCGGTTTGTAATTTGTTTGGTGTGCGTCAAGACAATTATGAAATGGTTGGTATGTTTTGTAAACGATCTTTTATTTTGTAGTTTTTCGGATATTGTAATAATGCATGTTTGGACAAGTGTATGTTTCAAGACTTTTGTTTAGTGTTATTATGGTATTTTGTGAATTCGTAATCGTTATTATATAGCAGGTTTTTCATTTGTAAATGTGCTGGAAACTGCGATTTTGTGCCGTATTATTCGGCTGGAAACGCAGAAACAGAAACTGCTGAAAATGCAGATAACAGCTTTCCCAGACGATAAGTCGTCTGGGAAGAGTCGTCCGGGAAGACAAACAACGTCATTATGACGTCATTATTCGAGCGTTGTTGAGCGATTAAATAAAATAAACGGAGAAACGAGGAATCGTCCGGGAAGAGTCGTCCGGGAAAACCGTCCACGAACGTTCCGTTGAAAGTCAAAGTGGGGCCCACTTGTGCGTCCGGAATGAAAACGTGGTCGTCCGGGAATACTTTCTAGGACGGACTTTCCCAGACGACTTATTGGGGACGAATAATCGTCCGGGAACACTATAGGGGACGAGTAATCGTCCCGATTCGTCGTCCGGGATGACCCCGATTCTAGTAGTGGTTTTAGCCTCTAGTCTATGCTTGTTGCTAAAAGTTTTAGCTTTTGTTTCATGTGATTGTATTATTGTCATTTTTTTTATGATTAATAAGGTAACATTCTTTTACCTTTAAGATTTTTTTTATCATTACTAAAAAATTTTGTTAATCAGTTTATAAAAAGTTAACAAACCACGTAGTGCGAGTTCGAAACTCACACCCCGAAAGTCACACCCCTCTCACAATCAAGTTTTATTTTGAAATGTAGAGCACTATAAAAGTTTTATTTGAATTTTGAGTCTTCCCGTAGAGTCGGGGTATTCGCATGATATTGTTAGTAGTTGTTTTCGAATAGTACTTGCTAGTAATGTAGGGATATGATGAATGGGTGGTGGAAAATGATTTAAGGGTTTAACATTAACACAACTGAATTAACTTTTAATACGTTAATACGTCACATATGTGTAACACTTATGTCATACTTGTACTTTTAGGCAAATAAAAGGATCTCATTAAAGATTAGTGTGTGCAAAAACTAAACCTATGGATTAAGATTAGTAAGAAACCACTCTCTATCATCAAGTCGAACTACTTTTTAATTTCTAATGAAAATCACACATTTTGATAACTTGTTTAAAGTTGCATGCCTAAATATCAAAAAAGTGGATAACTTGGCTCTCACATTTGAACTTTATTCTAAAGGTATATTTTTAATAGGTTGGTACAACTTTAATACAATGTACAAAGGAAAAATTATTACAAGTATAATATGCTTTCCTACTTCTTATGTGTGAGTGAGTATATCCACATGTCTACAAGATATATATCTTGATAACTAATAAGAGTATAAGACCATATTATCGGGGTTTGCCCTCGCCTAGTCTTAGCCTTGTCTTAAGGGGCGTTGATGTCACTGCCTTGTCCTCACCAGGCTCGTCATGGATTCTTTATTAGTATAGCATATCGAACCGCAAAGAGAGAGAAGATTAAATTGCTTTAATTAATTGTATCTTTGGCTTTTACACTTGTACATTGATTTATTTAATTAATCTAATGAAGTCATGTCCTAGTGAGAAAGTATGTTATTGATGTTAGCTTTCATGTCCTGGGGAAGAAATGGAGAGAATATGTTAATGTGGCGTTCTGCCTTGTGAGTAAGAATGTCAATTTTGGCCACCGGGCTAGTAGCTGAGTGGCAAAAAGCCTCACGTTGTTTGCGGGCATGTATCCGTAAAAAAATCGATGTAGATTCGAATCCTTGGGGGGATGATGAGGATCAAGGATCCGTTGGAAGACAAACGCTCTTCGCAACAAACAATTAAAACAACAACGTGCTTAATTGATATAATATTCACGCAAACATTACGTAAATATGAAAAAGGAGTTATTAAAACTCAAAACAATTTTATTAATTCAAAGTGCTCCATCGATACGTGTATATGCGGAGTATATATAGATAATACGGAGTAATGATAAGCATTGATCACCGACCTAGACTCTAGACCAACATGGACTCTTAATAATCCTAAACTATCTCTAAATAATTCAACTAATAGATAAACTTTAATACTCCGTAATATGTTGCCTAAATTAATAGAACTTTAACAAAAGATTAACTCTAATAATTAACTTTAACTTTGCCTCCAAGTTATCTTTCGAGTCTTGTTAGTTAGTTCCACATCAGTCTTTTCCACCTCAAAAGAACTCGCCCTCGAGTTCCAGCTCAAACAAGACGATATCCCTGGATCAAAGATAAACCAATCAATGACAACTCGGTGAACATTGCAACTCAAATAAAATAATATGCCCAGGTCAAATGCAAACACACCAATTTTATCCTCTAAAACCCTTTGACCCTTCTCCCCTTCTTGAAAAGAACTCGACCTCGAGTTCTCAATGCCCGGTTTAAACACGAACAAATCGCCTTTATTAATCCTCTTGCTTGCATCCATGGAGTTATTCAAATAAAAATATGATATTTTCTTGTCTCCATCATCTTTTGAAACTGCTACAACCTCACCTTTATCAAGAATACCTTCAGAAGCCGCGACTACTTTAGATAGTGGTAAATTCTCCTCTTTTAAACCAGAACCTAACAAGTCAGAATCTTGTGTTGCAGATTCTTTACTTTCTTCAACACTAACAACAGCTATATCATTCTGCATCCCTTCTAAAACAATTTCTTTTTCAGGATTCAAGGACACATTTTCTTCTTCAACCTGACTCTCCTCAGCTATTTTATCACGCTTCTCTATATGATCTGATTCTGATTTTTTCAACTTCGCTATTAAACTTTTCATCGAATCAAAAAATTCATCTGTATCGAGATTCTCCTTAACAGGTTGACTATGCTGGTAGAGTTTTGGCTGAT
Organism: Rutidosis leptorrhynchoides; assembly: GCF_046630445.1. Lineage (NCBI taxonomy): Eukaryota > Viridiplantae > Streptophyta > Magnoliopsida > Asterales > Asteraceae > Rutidosis > Rutidosis leptorrhynchoides. The sequence continues at coordinate 40,714,124 of NC_092343.1, forward strand.
AGTATGGATCATAGTAGGGCAGTGGTGGATAGTAGGGTTGATGGTAGGATTGTGGTTCATAGTAAATGGGGCTTTGGTGGTATTGAGATAATCCATATTGGTAGTATTGATGTGATTCGTTCCAAGGTCGTACATCATAAGTAGATCTTCGGGTTTCTTCTTCAAGCCATCGTTGTTTTGCACGCTCGTTGGATTTGTTAACTATATCTAGCGTGTTCTTGAGTTCTTTGAGAGCGATAGCGAGATCGCGACTTTGATTACCCTTATCGCCGGCCATTGAAACAAGAAAAGAAAAAAAATCGTTTTTTTTGCGATGAACAGTAATTGCGACGGATGAACAGTAACTTCTGACGATGAACAGTACCTTCTGACGCGTTTCTGGTGGTGAACAGTAGCGATGAACAGTACCTTTTTTTAGATAGGATATCAAAATCCAAACGTGGGAGAGACCCAACTAATCGGAATTAAGATATGAGATAAACTATCAAGATCCAAACGTGGGAGAGACCCAACTAATCGGAATGATGATAGGGTGGATCGATTGCTCTGAATACCAATTGATGAGGATCAAGGATCCGTTGAAAGATAAACGCTCTTCGCAACAAACAATTAAAACAACAACGTGCTTAATTGATATAATATTCACGCAAACATTACGTAAATATGAAAAAGGAGTTATTAAAACTCAAAACAATTTTATTAATTCAAAGTGCTCCATCGGTACGTGTATATGCGGAGTATATATAGATAATACGGAGTAATGATAAGCATTGATCACCGACCTAGACTCTAGACCAACATGGACTCTTAATAATCCTAAACTATCTCTAAATAATTCAACTAATAGATAAACTTTAATACTCCGTAATATGTTGCCTAAATTAATAGAACTTTAACAAAAGATTAACTCTAATAATTAACTTTAACTTTGCCTCCAAGTTATCTTTCGAGTCTTGTTAGTTAGTTCCACATCAGGGGAGGTTTTCCCCAGGACTCTGTTGTGGTGACAAGGTTGTTGAGGTGCAAACTAAAGTCCCACATCGGTCATGAGATAAAATAAATGTATGCATATAAGTCTAAGAGGAAATCCCTCTATCACCAATTGGTTTTAGAAAAAGGATGGACTCTTGGACTTATATTGCAGGACATGTTGTTTGGGTTATACGATCCTATCAAAGGTGCATGCCGTAAGTTACTCGGTTTAACCCAAAACACACCGGGTACGCATTAGCGATGGTGTGTGTGGAGTTTCCTTCTAACGTGTAAGTGAGTGGCTATGATTATGCCAATATTACCGTTCTAAAAAAAAGTTCAATTTTGAGAGTAGTCTATGGGTCCCACGATATCAAGATGGTTCTTGTTGCATAAACATGTGTATCGGCAGGGACATGTTAGCTCTGTGTTGACTTTGTCAACCCATCCAGCGGTCCCCGATAGCCCACTGGAGCCTGGCGAAACACCATCACCCATTTCCCCACAGCATGCCAGGCCCGAGAATCGAACCTGCATTGTTATTGTTGCAATCTTCGCATGTGTGGGACCAAGGGATCATTTGATCCCGGTAAGAATGGTTTTTGATTCAATTATTTGGAAAATCCTCACCTAGTGGGAATCGAACCCTCACCTCCCCTAAGGGAGAGTGAGTCATTCACCACTAGGCTATCAATATACTTCTAGCTAGATGGTTATAATTAGAATCACAAAAATTCATAAATAATACTCCGTAGCTGTCTTTTAGTGTGTTTTTTACTTGACATAGATATTTTCTAATAGTAGCCTGTCTTATCCTGGAAAAAAAATGTTGGATTTGTTCTATACGGAGTATACTTATCTATTTATAAATATATTAGGTATCATCAGTTTTTACATATTCGAAGTAAGCTACAAATTAATTCTTCCTAAAGTTGTTTCTATACCATAACTTATTACTCCATATTTGTTAAGGTGTTACCGGTCACTTGCTTTGGTATTTGAGTTTGTTATTGTAGGCAGATTATTGAATAAGTCTGAATAGCATATCTTATGTTCTTAATAAGATTCTATCTTATAGGGTTGTTTGACCGACAAAATTTTTATAGCTTATTGCAAACATTAAGCTATAGAATAAGGAGATACACCGTCCGTGTCAAAATAGTATAGTTTTTCTTTTTGTGTTATTCTAAATTAAGATTTCACATTCATACGTAGATAAAAATTACCAGGTAAGTTATTCTATACCTCTACTTTAACCCAACTAAATCCGTACAAATCAAAATGAAAGCGAACTGACCCAACATAATCATGATTGGCTATGATTGGCTTTTAAGCACAAACGCTCGAAGTTTCAAATCTGAAAAAAGTAATAAATCGACCACCGACACACCATGCTCCAAAGAACCTAAAACAAACTAGTTTGAAGATAACTTACAACGCAGTTTTGACGTCACGTGTAACGACCCTAACTTACAAACTCTAATAATTAATATAAAAAGGAACTTAAAATACAAAAGGGCATTAACTTAATCAAAGTCAAACCATAGCTAAAGTCAAAGTTAAACAATATTTCCTAAAGTCTTGAAAAACCTATATAAAGTACTAAATCTTGGAACAAAGATTTCTAAGGTAAATGTACTAAGTCCACTTCAACTCTACACTCTCCCTCGTTCCCAAATCCCCTTGAGTACCTGTCGTATAAGAAAGAAAAACGGAATACCACTGAGCCAAAGCCCAGTGAGCAGATATAACAAACGCAGGAGTATAGTATGACATGCAAAATTTATTTTAACAAAAGCTTATTTTCAAAGTAGACTTATTTTCAAAACGAACATATTGTCAAAAGAAACTTATTTTAAAAAAGAACTTATTATCAAAATGAACTTATTTTTAATACGAACTTATTTTCAAAGCAAAGTACGAATATGTATAAATCCACAATACCAAAGATGTCAATATATCAAAATGTACTACAAAACACCAATTTCATAAAATAATGCACTAAGAGTCAAAACATATATGTAACAAAGTATCAAAATGAAATCATAGGGTAATTACTCCACTAATCATTTATATCGGTGACGTTTCGTATGACACTACGATAAACGTCCACCGTCAAAACAAAATCCTAGGATCGATCCATACGCCTCCTATCAAAATCAAATAACAAATACAAAGAGCTCGTACCACCACCGGATAATCAAAAGGAGACGCCGTAGATATAACAAAATACACCGCTAAGGTCGATGCCACATTATCGGTGTCACAATAATGCGCTCATGGGACCTCCATGAATAGGTTACTCTTAGGCACATTTTAAGAAACCGTTTTAACCGGCACATGATTATAAATTTTTCAAATACTTTTCGAATGATTAAAAGACTTTAAAATATATTTAAAAAGATTTAAAAACAATGAACTTAAATATTTTACGCTTGACCAACACTTAAAATTGATATATAAAATAATATGCATTTTTAATTTAAATTCATGTGTCTTCCCAACCATTCGGTCTAACTTTTGTCACTAGTCTTTTACATAATATTTTAGCCCTTTACGAATTAACAACTTAAATGGTACTTAACGGGACATGTACAACTACATGGAATGAGAGACACTCGATACGAATCACCGTATCACTCGCCACACAAACACACTGTGACGCCCCGTACAAAATTAACGTGTACGGATCATCAACAACAGGATCATTACAAAGTCAAAAACTATATGCTGTTTTAAAATAGGTTTGCATTCATAAAAAGGGGTAACGTCTTTATCGACGTCAAATGTTTTACAAACGACAGTGTGCTTCTACGAATAGAAAGCAATAACATAAGTACGAGACTCAAAGGTCATTACAAATTCATTGTTCAAAAGTAACATAGTTCGTGAATGCAAAGTAAAAGTTTCATGCAAAGGCATCTCTAAACAAAAGTAGCGAGAGTCTACACAACAAGTCTAACAGCGAGACTAATACAGCGGAAGCATCAAACTTCTAAGCACCTGAGAAATAACATGCTTAAAAGTCAACACGAATGTTGGTGAGCTATAGTTTAATTGTAACAATAATGTAATGTAGGCCACGAGATTTCGTATTCAAAACAGTATGAAAAGTATATGCTTAACCGTGGACACTTGGTAACTAACTTAACGTAAATATCACCCCTAAAAAGTACACTTGGCGAGTGCGTAAGTCTACGAAGTATTAAACACCCGTTAAATGCTAGCGCGACTAGCCCGAGTGGGAATGTCAAACCCTATGGATCCATATCTAAGATTCGCGTTCACCGGTTCAAAAACCAATGACTAAACGTTACCGAGCTAAGGGGAAAGTTTATGCCGTTATATAACCCACACATATAAAAGTTTAAGTAATCATGCCTAGTAAGTAAAACATAAAAAGCGCATGTATTCTCAGTCCCAAAAATAGTTGAAGTAAAAAGGGAAGCTATAATTCACAGTGAATAAGCAGTAAAAGTCGATACGAGATAAGTAAGTAAGTAGTTGGTCCGAAAGGTCCTCAACCTAAGTCAAAAGTTACTAAGTCAATAAATCGTTCCCAAAGGTTTGAAAGTACGTAAATTAAGTCTTAAGTATCATCATCATTCATCATCAATCAAAAAGAGTAAAGTAGGTTACAATCAAGAATAGAGATCGAAACAAAGGCTGACTTCGTTCAGCTGTTACGACCTATATACAAATCAAAAAGACGCGTAGTCAGTGGACATGGCTACGTATGTGAGTCCTCCAACCATTGACCAATTTTCAGAACCAAACTCGTCTTCGTTTGACCGTGGTGACGGTTTAAGTACGAGTACGTCAGAAATTTCAGCACAACGTTACAAAGACGTAGTGACTTTCGGAAGGCTATAAATCCTAAACCGTATATCGTATTAAGACGAGTATTAAACGAAAATTCATCTACTAGAACCGAAATATCTGGAAATCAACTTTTCCAGTAGTCCAGGTGACTAATCAGATCCAAAAAACAGTAAGCAAGGTGCCCCGGTGGGATTCTTGGTGCTTGATGCTCATCACGGTTCTCATCCTTGATGCTTATAGCTTCAAGTGTACAACTCGTTGATGTGTTTGCATCACTTTTGACCAAGGTTCTACCATAAACACACAACAAGCAAGACTAAGAATTAAGACACAACTCATGTGAGAGTTTGAGCAAGGTGATGAACCAAAGTTGCATCACTTTTCTTAGTTTCAACACAAATACAAGTCTTATAAAGCTATAAACTTTGAATCAACTAAATAATCAAGACCTTAAGCTAGAGAGCTTAGATCTTAACTAGATATTAAAGATCTTAGACTAAAAAGTCTAGATCTCATGTTATTGGTGAAACCCTAAGTCAAAACACTTAGACCTTCAACTTTACACAACCATAAGCTATGAAACTTAGATTTTGTAAAGCAAAGTGAACACAAATAAATGAATTCTTCTTTTAACAAGTTAGATGACCATAAGTTATATATCTTAGATCAATCTTACATGTGTGAAAGTTGTAAACTAGTAAGCTTAAACTTTCTTGTTCTGGAACTTTCAAAGTTAGACTTTGGTTACAAGATTTATGAGATCAAAGTTTAATAAGTAATCTTTGACCAAGCCACTTAAACAAATCGAAATCGAAATCCATAAATGATAGATTTAAAGTAAAAAATAAACAAGTTCAAGTAAGGATTCTTTATATAAAAAGATATCAAGTCGTAAACTTGAATCTTCATGAAATGAACTTTAAAGTTTCAATACTTGAACATGAAGAAGATCATAAAGTAATTTGATCTTAAAAGTTGTTACAAGTTCATGTAGAACCAAAAGCTACAAAGCTTTGATCCTTGTTCTTGCTTCTTTATCATAAAAGATATCAAAGATTGCAAGATAACATGAGGATTGAAGTTATAAAAACCAAAATTCAAAAATAACAATGATGATGATGATGCTACGGTTTTGAGAAGAAAAAGAAGAGAAAAAGAATCAAAACCTTCAAGTTTCTTCAAGAAAGGATGAGAGAAAAGTAGAGAGAAATTTGAGAGAATAAGTGTGTGTGTTTTTGAAATGAGAATGAGATGTTTAAAATGAAGTGGTGGTGTTGGTGGTGACCCTTAGGCCGACGGTTAGCATGGGGAGTGGGGGGACCATTTGCTTGCTATTGAATGGTGATACATGGTGGTGGTTGTACATGTTGGGTGGCATGGAACAAAAGGCTAAAAAGTGTAAGTATATGGTACTAAGCATGCTTAATCTTGTCTAATTAACTAATTGGGTTTTGTATTATGGTTAATGGGCTAAATTAGTCCATTAACTAGTCCATTAAGTGAGCCCATCAAGTAAGTAGGGTGGGCCTTGGAAGTCCACTAAGATAAAGTTCATTAAGGTGACTAGTAAGTCTTAGTAAACACTAAGCTTAATTAAGGGACCATAAAACCAAGTAATTGCCATTAATAATTAACAATTACATTTACGCAGTCATAATATTCCAATTATGACGAAAGTTTAACGTGTACCAAGTATGTATCTTGTTTTAATCCTTAAGTGACACTAACGGTCGTAAATGCAATCAAGGATCACGTTAAGTAATTAAGTACTTAAAAGCACGTTGCAAGGCATTAACGAAAGTAATTAACATAATTAATGATCCCAGAATATAATCTATCACAGTACGCACAAATATGCAGTTTCTTGAAAGCAACAAGTAAAAACATAAGTCGAAAAAGGTCGGGTCGTTACATTACCCACCTGTTAAAGAAAATTTCGTCCCGAAATGTTTAAGCTGAGGTAGATGGAGGAGTCGGGAAAAGGTGAGGATACTTCTGTATCATTTGATCCTCTCGTTCTCAGGTAAACTCAGGTCCTCGTTTTGCATTCCATCGGACTCGGACGATCGGAATCTTGTTACGTTTCAAGGTCTTGACCTCACAGTCCATAATTTCAACGGGCTCTTCCACGAAGTGGAGTTTTTCATCAATCGTAAGTTCTTCTAGTGGTATGACAAGTTCTGGTTCAGCAAGACATTTCTTCAGATTTGACACGTGAAAAGTAGGATGAACGGAGCTCAATTGTGTCGGAAGATCCAAACGGTAAGCAACGGGTCCAACACACTCCAAGATTTCAAAAGGACCAATGTATCGCGGATTTAACTTTCCACGCTTTCCGAAACGGATTACACCTTTCCAAGGTGCGCCTTTCAACATTACGCGATCACCCACTTTGAATTCAAAATCCTTTCGTTTAAGGTTGGCATAACTCTTTTGACGATCACGGGCCGTCTTGAGCCTCGCTTGAATTTGGACAATCTTCTCGGTTGTTTCATGGACTAGCTCAGGTTCGGTGATTTGATTTTCACCCACTTCGGCCCAACAAATAGGAGAACGGCACATGCGGCCATACAACGCTTCGAAAGGTGGGGTATTAATACTCGAATGATAGCTGTTGTTGTAAGAAAATTCGGGTATAGGCAAATGCTTTTCCCAAGCTTTTCCGAAATCGATAACACAAGCACGCATCATGTCTTCCAAAGTTTAAATCGTTCGCTCTCTTTGTCCGCCGGTTTGTGGGTGATACGCAGTGCTCATGCCGAGATGAGTCCCCAAGGCTTCTTGCAAAGAACGCCAAAATCTAGAAGCGAAATGGGTATCGCTATCTAAGATAATCGATAAGGGCACACCATGACGAGATACAATTTCCTTTACATATGTAACATCCCGCATTTTTCCGTTAAATTATTTTAACGCCCGTCTTTTTTTATATATATTATCTTTCGTATCTAGATTCGTATCCTCTGTTAGCTAACGTTCTTAATATTTTCGTTATTGGATTATAGCATCTCCCGTTTACTCTCGTGTATTTCAAAATAATTCGTTTGGTTAACTCACGCACCCGCATCCGAACTCGAGGGACTAATTTCATCATTTGATCAAAGATGTGACTAGTTGGACTAGTCAACATCCACCACCACCATTCATTTCATTCATCACATCCCATCTTTCTCTACTACTTCCATTTTTACTCTCAAACACCCATTTCACTAAATCATCATCCATTTTGAATCTAGCAAGCATCAACTAAAACAAACTACATATTTGGAATCCTTGCATCTTCCTCTTCAATTCCATACCAACTTCATCTATTTTGGGTAACTTTCTAAAAACACTAGATTCTTTGTTCTTGATGTTTTTAACTTGTAAAAGTGTTAATTAGTGTCTATGGCTCAAGTCTAACATGAATATGTGATTTATATGCTTGTTCTTGTCATTTTGATGTAACTAGCTTAAACTTGAAATGTGTGTGTTTGATTTTGAGATTTGGTTGCTTAAATGTTGTTAGATATTAAAAGTGCATGTATTAAATGTGGTACTAGCATCACTAGCTTCAATTTGGTATGTAGGTTGACATGAAAAAGCTTCATAATCATAATTGTTAAATTTGTGATTTCGAATTAGGGTTTGATAGAAGTAAAATGGACTTTTAATGCATTGAATGCTTTGCAATGTTATTTGTAAGTGTTTGATAGTATTGTATGCGTGATTACCTACGAAACGGCGTATTATATGTGTGTAGTAAGTTCCCGAATCATCTTATGCGTTTTACGAACTTGAAACCTTGATAACGAGCTTTAAATGATCAATCGATGAGAATTTGATTATAGTAAATGATGTTTTTGTTTGATGAAAAGTGTTTAGTTGTATTCCTTGTTAAATTACCTTTCCAACGATATAGGATACTTGTTTTGAGTGTTTTCGGTTCTTGATTTATGTTTGAAAGAAGTTTGGCTCGACACTCGGAAAAATTCAACATTTCAGCACCTGGAGGACCCAAATTGCAGCTGTAACCCAAGCCATTGCGTCCATAACCCAGGCCATTGCGGTTGTAACATTTTGGTCTGTCCAAAATTATCATTTTTCGTTTAATTCTAACTATGCTACGCACCTCCGATTAACATGAAACTTGTTCTAACATGCTCATATATGATTATTAGACTTAGAAAAATAGTTCGGGGCCCGACCCGAACGTGTTGACTTTTTCGTTGACTTTGACTTGACCAAAGTTGACTTTTTCCCAAACTTAACCAAATAATTATGCAATCATTCTAACATGCTTTTTTCTTTGTATCTTGTATGAAACTTGACAAGTTGACTCACATGCTATATTTATCGAGTCGTAACGAGCCATAGGACTAATTGAGCACTTTGACCAATCGTGTTTACCGTTATTGATACAACCTACTTGTTTAGGTCAAGACTAGCAATTGTCCTTGCACACGTTTACTTGTGAAGTACTTTATTACTCGTGCACTCAAGGTGAGATCATAGTCCCACTTTTACTCTTTTAAACTTACATTTGGGATGAGAAAACATAAACGTTTCATTTTACAAAGTGAATACAAGTATGAAAACAAACATTCTACATACGAGTTAGAACAAAATCCTCAATTCGATTATCATTAGTTACACTTGTCGGGTGTAAGTGAGAACTTATGTTGTATGGCCATATGGGTTTGACAAACCCTCATTCGAACGGTTCGCTACCGTTACTTCGGATGAAATATATTTTCGAGAAACAGTGTATGTTCTAACACTATTGTGATGGGGTTCTATGGAAGGAAAGTTAAGCCTTGATAATTGGGTGCCCGTGATAACAATTTTTGGAATGGTTTACTATTATTGAAATGTTATAAATCTTGTAGTTCATTTTACTTACTCACTTACTTACTTAAACCTATGATTTCACCAACGTTTTCATTGACAGATTTCTATGTTTTTCTCAGGTCTTTGAACGATATGTGATACATGCTTCCGCGCATTATTTTGATACTTGCATGGGATGTCGAGTATATATACATTTATGGAGCGTCTTTTGGCTACTTTTAAATTGTGTCGCATAGGTTTCATTTGAAATGTCCCGTTCTTATTGATTAAAAACGTTCCATATTAATTGATTTCGTTGCGAGGTTTTGACCTCTATATGAGACGTTTTTCAAAGACTGCATTCATTTTTAAACAAACCATAACCTTTATTTCATCAATAAAGGTTTAAAAAGCTTTACGTAGATTATCAAATAATGATAATCTAAAATATCCTGTTTACACACGACCATTACATAATGGTTTACAATACAAATATGTTACAACAAAATAAGTTTCTTGAATGCAGTTTTTACACAATATCATACAAGCATGGACTCCAAATCTTGTCCTTATTTAAGTATGCGATAGCGGAAGCTCTTAATAATCACCTGAGAATAAACATGCTTAAAACGTCAACAAAAATGTTGGTGAGTTATAGGTTTAACCTATATATATCAAATCGTAACAATAGACCACAAGATTTCATATTTCAATACACATCCCATACATAGAGATAAAAATCATTCATATGGTGAACACCTGGTAACCGACAATAACAAGATGCATATATAAGAATATCCCCATCATTCCGGGACACCCTTCGGATATGATATAAATTTCGAAGTACTAAAGCATCCGGTACTTTGGATGGGGTTTGTTAGGCCCAATAGATCTATCTTTAGGATTCGCGTCAATTAGGGTGTCTGTTCCCTAATTCTTAGATTACCAGACTTAATAAAAAGGGGCATATTCGATTTCGATAATTCAACCATAGAATGTAGTTTCACGTACTTGTGTCTATTTTGTAAATCATTTATAAAACCTGCATGTATTCTCATCCCAAAAATATTAGATTTTAAAAGTGGGACTATAACTCACTTTCACAGATTTTTACTTCGTCGGGAAGTAAGACTTGACCACTGGTTGATTCACGAACCTATAACAATATATACATATATATCAAAGTATGTTCAAAATATATTTACAACACTTTTAATATATTTTGATGTTTTAAGTTTATTAAGTCAGCTGTCCTCGTTAGTAACCTACAACTAGTTGTCCACAGTTAGATGTACAGAAATAAATCGATAAATATTATCTTGAATCAATCCACGACCCAGTGTATACGTATCTCAGTATTGATCACAACTCAAACTATATATATTTTGGAATCAACCTCAACCCTGTATAGCTAACTCCAACATTCACATATAGAGTGTCTATGGTTGTTCCGAAATATATATAGATGTGTCGACATGATAGGTCGAAACATTGTATACGTGTCTATGGTATCTCAAGATTACATAATATATAATACAAGTTGATTAAGTTATGGTTGGAATAGATTTGTTACCAATTTTCACGTAGCTAAAATGAGAAAAATTATCCAATCTTGTTTTACCCATAACTTCTTCATTTTAAATCCGTTTTGAGTGAATCAAATTGCTATGGTTTCATATTGAACTCTATTTTATGAATCTAAACCAAAAAAGTATAGGTTTCTAGTCGGAAAAATAAGTTACAAGTCGTTTTTGTAAAGGTAGTCATTTCAGTCGAAAGAACGACGTCTAGATGACCATTTTAGAAAACATACTTCCACTTTGAGTTTAACCATAATTTTTGGATATAGTTTCATGTTCATAATAAAAATCATTTTCTCAGAATAACAACTTTTAAATCAAAGTTTATCATAGTTTTTAATTAACTAACCCAAAACAGCCCGCGGTGTTACTACGACGGCGTAAATCCGGTTTTACGGTGTTTTTCGTGTTTCCAGGTTTTAAATCATTAAGTTAGCATATCATATAGATATAGAACATGTGTTTAGTTGATTTTAAAAGTCAAGTTAGAAGGATTAACTTTTGTTTGCGAACAAGTTTAGAATTAACTAAACTATGTTCTAGTGATTACAAGTTTAAACCTTCGAATAAGATAGCTTTATATGTATGAATCGAATGATGTTATGAACATCATTACTACCTTAAGTTCCTTAGATGAACCTACTGGAAAAGAGAAAAATGGATCTAGCTTCAATGGATCCTTGGATGGCTCAAAGTTCTTGAAGCAAAATCATGACACGAAAACAAGTTCAAGTAAGATCATCACTTGAAATAAGATTGTTATAGTTATAGAAATTGAACCAAAGTTTGAATATGATTATTACCTTGTATTAGAATGATAACCTACTGTAAGAAACAAAGATTTCTTGAGGTTGGATGATCACCTTACAAGATTGGAAGTGAGCTAGCAAACTTGAAAGTATTCTTGATTTTATGAAACTAGAACTTTTGGAATTTATGAAGAACACTTAGAACTTGAAGATAGAACTTGAGAGAGTTCAATTAGATGAAGAAAATTGAAGAATGAAAGTGTTTGTAGGTGTTTTTGGTCGTTGGTGTATGGATTAGATATAAAGGATATGTAATTTTGTTTTCATGTAAATAAGTCATGAATGATTACTCATATTTTTGTAATCTTATGAGATATTTCATGCTAGTTGCCAAATGATGGTTCCCACATGTGTTAGGTGACTCACATGGGCTGCTAAGAGCTGATCATTGGAGTGTATATACCAATAGTACATACATCTAAAAGCTGTGTATTGTACGAGTACGAATACGGGTGCATACGAGTAGAATTGTTGATGAAACTGAACGAGAATGTAATTGTAAGCATTTTTGTTAAGTAGAAGTATTTTGATAAGTGTATTGAAGTCTTTCAAAAGTGTATAAATACATATTAAAACACTACATGTATATACATTTTAACTGAGTCGTTAAGTCATCGTTAGTCGTTACATGTAAGTGTTGTTTTGAAACTTTTAGGTTAACGATCTTGTTAAATGTTGTTAACCCAATGTTTATAATATCAAATGAGATTTTAAATTATTATATTATCATGATATTATCATGTATGAATATCTCTTAATATGATATATATACATTAAATGTCTTTACAACGATAATCGTTACATATATGTCTCGTTTAAAAATCATTAAGTTAGTAGTCTTGTTTTTACATATGTAGTTCATTGTTAATATACTTAATGATATGTTTACTTATCATAGTATCATGTTAACTATATATATATCCATATATATGTCATCATATAGTTTTTACAAGTTTTAACGTTCGTGAATCACCGGTCAACTTGGGTGGTCAATTGTCTATATGAAACATATTTCAATTAATCAAGTCTTAACAAGTTTGATTGCTTAACATGTTGGAAACATTTAATCATGTAAACATCAATCTCAATTAATATATATAAACATGGAAAAATTCGGGTCACTACAGTACCTACCCGTTAAATAAATTTCGTCCCGAAATTTTAAGCTGTTGAAGGTGTTGACGAATCTTCTGGAAATAGATGCGGGTATTTCTTCTTCATCTGATCTTCACGCTCCCAGGTGAACTCGGGTCCTCTACGAGCATTCCATCGAACCTTAACAATTGGTATCTTGTTTTGCTTAAGTCTTTTAACCTCACGATCCATTATTTCGACTGGTTCTTCGATGAATTGGAGTTTTTCGTTGATTTGGATTTCATCTAACGGAATAGTGAGATCTTCTTTAGCAAAACATTTCTTCAAATTCGAGACGTGGAAAGTGTTATGTACAGCCGCGAGTTGTTGAGGTAACTCAAGTCGGTAAGCTACTGGTCCGACACGATCAATAATCTTGAATGGTCCAATATACCTTGGATTTAATTTCCCTCGTTTACCAAATCGAACAACGCCTTTCCAAGGTGAAACTTTAAGCATGACCATCTCTCCAATTTCAAATTCTATATCTTTTCTTTTAATGTCAGCGTAGCTCTTTTGTCGACTTTGGGCGGTTTTCAACCGTTGTTGAATTTGGATGATCTTCTCGGTAGTTTCTTGTATAATCTCCGGACCCGTAATCTGTCTATCCCCCAGTTCACTCCAACAAATCGGAGATCTGCACTTTCTACCATAAAGTGCTTCAAACGGCGCCATCTCAATGCTTGAATGGTAGCTGTTGTTGTTGTATTGGTGATTCTTATCACCGTTTTCCTCCCACTTTCTTTTGACTTGCTTCACATTGGCCTCTTCAGCAGTCTGTTCTTTAATTCTTTCTTCAATCTGGTTCACTAGTTTGTGAGCCATTCTACATGCCTGTTGTATGGAGGCGGGCTCGTGTGAACTTATATCTTCTTGGATTCTTTCCGGTAATCCTTTCACAAACGCGTCGATCTTCTCTTCCTCATCTTCGAATGCTCCCGGACACAATAGGCACAATTCTGTGAATCGTCTTTCGTACGTGGTAATATCAAATCCTTGGGTTCGTAACCCTCTAAGTTCTGTCTTGAGCTTATTGACCTCGGTTCTGGGACGGTACTTCTCGTTCATCAAGTGCTTGAATGCTGACCACGGTAGTGCGTACGCATCGTCTTGTCCCACTTGCTCTAGATAGGTATTCCACCATGTTAACGCAGAACCAGTGAAGGTATGCGTAGCGTACTTCACTTTGTCCTCTTCAGTACACTTACTTATGGCAAACACCGATTCAACCTTCTCGGTCCACCGTTTCAATCCGATCGGTCCTTCGGTTCCATCAAATTCCAAAGGTTTGCAGGCAGTGAATTTCTTGTAGGTGCATCCTACACGATTTCCTGTACTGCTAGATCCAAGGTTATTGTTGGTATGTAGCGCAGCCTGTACTGCGGCTATGTTTGAAGCTAGAAAAGTACGGAATTCCTCTTCATTCATATTCACGGTGTGTCGAGTAGTCGGTGGCATTTCCTTCAAAATAGTTAAATGGAACAAGTTAATCATACAGAATATTAAGAGTAGTTAATAGTATTTCGTAGCATAATATGAACTCATTTATAAAAGCTTTTTCTTCATATTAGCGTTTTATAAGTTTAAATTCGGGTAGTACCTACCCGTTAAGTTCATACTTAGTAGCTAATATACAATTCAACTACTACAATTCTATATGAAAAACTGATTATAATAATATTTCGCGTTCAAACTTTTATACAATATTTTACAAACTTACAATACCGCTTATTTTACATAAAGCATGAAATATAGCACACAATAACTTTGATACAAGATAGTTGTGAAGACAATTCTAGCTAGTACACAAGTCGTTCGGCAAAGGCAATAAAGACACGTAATTCATACGTCCAGAAACAAGTCATGCATTCTGGTTTTACTAGGACTACTTCCCATCCTTGGTCTTGTGCAACATAACCGTTATGGACGTTGATAAGACAGCGTGTTGTAACGTCATCAAAGGGACGAGGGTTACGTAATGTCCAACAGTCCCGTAATAATCTAAAAACCTCATTTCTTACCCCAATTACCGACTCCGTCACTTGTGGAAACGTTTTGTTTAATAGTTGTAGCCCGATGTTCTTGTTCTCACTTTGGTGAGAAGCGAACATTACTAATCCGTAAGCATAACATGCTTCTTTATGTTGCATGTTAGCCGCTTTTTCTAAATCACGAAGTCCAATATTCGGATATATTGAGTCAAAATAATTTCTTAACCCGTTGCGTAAAATAGCATTTGGGTTCCCCGCAATATATGCGTCAAAGTAAACACATCGTAACTTATGGGTTTCCCAATGTGATATCCCCCATCTTTCAAACGAAAGTCTCTTATAAACCAAGACATTCTTGGAACGTTCTTCGAATGTCTTACAAACTGATCTCGCCTTAAATAGTTGTGCCGAAGAATTCTGGCCGACTCTAGACAAGATTTCATCAATCATGTCTCCGGGTAGGTCTCTTAGAATATTGGGTTGTCTATCCATTTTGTGTTTTTAAACTGTAAAATAGACAAGAGTTAGATTCATAAAAAAAAATACTTATTAATACAAGCAATTTTTACATATATCATAAAGCATAAGAACACTATATTCCATATATTACACCACACGAATACAACTATCTTATTCCGACTCGCTCGTTTCTTCTTCTTCGGTTTTGGTTCGTTTTGCCAAGTTTCTAGGGATATATGATGTTCCCCTAATACGAGCCGTCGTTGTCCACATTGGTTTAGAAAAACCTGGTGGTTTAGAGGTTCCCGGGTCATTGTTACAACTTAAGGACTTCGGGGGTTGACGATACATATACAGTTCATCGGGGTTGGAATTAGATTTCTCTATTTTTATGCCCTTTCCCTTATTATTTTCTTTTGCCTTTTTAAATTCAGTTGGGGTAATTTCTATAACATCATCGGAATTCTCGTCGGAATCCGATTCATCGGAGAATTGGTAATCCTCCCAATATTTTGCTTCCTTGGCGGAAACACCATTGACCATAATTAACCTTGGTCGGTTGGTTGAGGATTTTCTTTTACTTAACCGTTTTATTATTTCCCCCACCGGTTCTATTTCTTCATCCGGTTCCGATTCTTCTTCCGGTTCCGATTCTTCTTCCGGTTCCGACTCTTCTTCCGGTTCCTCTTCGGGAACTTGTGAATCAGTCCACGAATCATTCCAATTTACATTTGACTCTTCATTATTATTAGGTGAGTCAATGGGACTTGTTCTAGAGGTAGACATCTATCACATAATATCAAACACGTTAAGAGATTAATATATCACATAATATTCATATGTTAAAAATATATAGTTTCCAACAAAAATGTTAAGCAATCATTTTTAAAGAAAACACGGTCGAAGTCCAGACTCACTAATGCATCCTAACAAACTCGATAAGACACACTAATGCAAATTTTCTGGTTCTCTAAGACCAACGCTCGGATACCAACTGAAATGTCCCGTTCTTATTGATTAAAAACGTTCCATATTAATTGATTTCGTTGCGAGGTTTTGACCTCTATATGAGACGTTTTTCAAAGACTGCATTCATTTTTAAACAAACCATAACCTTTATTTCATCAATAAAGGTTTAAAAAGCTTTACGTAGATTATCAAATAATGATAATCTAAAATATCCTGTTTACACACGACCATTACATAATGGTTTACAATACAAATATGTTACAACAAAATAAGTTTCTTGAATGCAGTTTTTACACAATATCATACAAGCATGGACTCCAAATCTTGTCCTTATTTAAGTATGCGACAGCGGAAGCTCTTAATAATCACCTGAGAATAAACATGCTTAAAACATCAACAAAAATGTTGGTGAGTTATAGGTTTAACCTATATATATCAAATCGTAACAATAGACCACAAGATTTCATATTTCAATACACATCCCATACATAGAGATAAAAATCATTCATATGGTGAACACCTGGTAACCGACAATAACAAGATGCATATATAAGAATATCCCCATCATTCCGGGACACCCTTCGGATATGATATAAATTTCGAAGTACTAAAGCATCCGGTACTTTGGATGGGGTTTGTTAGGCCCAATAGATCTATCTTTAGGATTCGCGTCAATTAGGGTGTCTGTTCCCTAATTCTTAGATTACCAGACTTAATAAAAAGGGGCATATTCGATTTCGATAATTCAACCATAGAATGTAGTTTCACGTACTTGTGTCTATTTTGTAAATCATTTATAAAACCTGCATGTATTCTCATCCCAAAAATATTAGATTTTAAAAGTGGGACTATAACTCACTTTCACAGATTTTTACTTCGTCGGGAAGTAAGACTTGGCCACTGGTTGATTCACGAACCTATAACAATATATACATATATATCAAAGTATGTTCAAAATATATTTACAACACTTTTAATATATTTTGATGTTTTAAGTTTATTAAGTCAGCTGTCCTCGTTAGTAACCTACAACTAGTTGTCCACAGTTAGATGTACAGAAATAAATCGATAAATATTATCTTGAATCAATCCACGACCCAGTGTATATGTATCTCAGTATTGATCACAACTCAAACTATATATATTTTGGAATCAACCTCAACCCTGTATAGCTAACTCCAACATTCACATATAGAGTGTCTATGGTTGTTCCGAAATATATATAGATGTGTCGACATGATAGGTCGAAACATTGTATACGTGTCTATGGTATCTCAAGATTACATAATATATAATCCAAGTTGATTAAGTTATGGTTGGAATAGATTTGTTACCAATTTTCACGTAGCTAAAATGAGAAAAATTATCCAATCTTGTTTTACCCATAACTTCTTCATTTTAAATCCGTTTTGAGTGAATCAAATTGCTATGGTTTCATATTGAACTCTATTTTATGAATCTAAACCAAAAAAGTATAGGTTTCTAGTCGGAAAAATAAGTTACAAGTCGTTTTTGTAAAGGTAGTCATTTCAGTCGAAAGAACGACGTCTAGATGACCATTTTAGAAAACATACTTCCACTTTGAGTTTAACCATAATTTTTGGATATAGTTTCATGTTCATAATAAAAATCATTTTCTCAGAATAACAACTTTTAAATCAAAGTTTATCATAGTTTTTAATTAACTAACCCAAAACAGCCCGCGGTGTTACTACGACGGCGTAAATCCGGTTTTACGGTGTTTTTCGTGTTTCCAGGTTTTAAATCATTAAGTTAGCATATCATATAGATATAGAACATGTGTTTAGTTGATTTTAAAAGTCAAGTTAGAAGGATTAACTTTTGTTTGCGAACAAGTTTAGAATTAACTAAACTATGTTCTAGTGATTACAAGTTTAAACCTTCGAATAAGATAGCTTTATATGTATGAATCGAATGATGTTATGAACATCATTACTACCTTAAGTTCCTTAGATGAACCTACTGGAAAAGAGAAAAATGGATCTAGCTTCAATGGATCCTTGGATGGCTCAAAGTTCTTGAAGCAAAATCATGACACGAAAACAAGTTCAAGTAAGATCATCACTTGAAATAAGATTGTTATAGTTATAGAAATTGAACCAAAGTTTGAATATGATTATTACCTTGTATTAGAATGATAACCTACTGTAAGAAACAAAGATTTCTTGAGGTTGGATGATCACCTTACAAGATTGGAAGTGAGCTAGCAAACTTGAAAGTATTCTTGATTTTATGAAACTAGAACTTTTGGAATTTATGAAGAACACTTAGAACTTGAAGATAGAACTTGAGAGAGTTCAATTAGATGAAGAAAATTGAAGAATGAAAGTGTTTGTAGGTGTTTTTGGTCGTTGGTGTATGGATTAGATATAAAGGATATGTAATTTTGTTTTCATGTAAATAAGTCATGAATGATTACTCATATTTTTGTAATCTTATGAGATATTTCATGCTAGTTGCCAAATGATGGTTCCCACATGTGTTAGGTGACTCACATGGGCTGCTAAGAGCTGATCATTGGAGTGTATATACCAATAGTACATACATCTAAAAGCTGTGTATTGTACGAGTACGAATACGGGTGCATACGAGTAGAATTGTTGATGAAACTGAACGAGAATGTAATTGTAAGCATTTTTGTTAAGTAGAAGTATTTTGATAAGTGTATTGAAGTCTTTCAAAAGTGTATAAATACATATTAAAACACTACATGTATATACATTTTAACTGAGTCGTTAAGTCATCGTTAGTCGTTACATGTAAGTGTTGTTTTGAAACTTTTAGGTTAACGATCTTGTTAAATGTTGTTAACCCAATGTTTATAATATCAAATGAGATTTTAAATTATTATATTATCATGATCTTATCATGTATGAATATCTCTTAATATGATATATATACATTAAATGTCTTTACAACGATAATCGTTACATATATGTCTCGTTTAAAAATCATTAAGTTAGTAGTCTTGTTTTTACATATGTAGTTCATTGTTAATATACTTAATGATATGTTTACTTATCATAGTATCATGTTAACTATATATATATCCATATATATGTCATCATATAGTTTTTACAAGTTTTAACGTTCGTGAATCACCGGTCAACTTGGGTGGTCAATTGTCTATATGAAACATATTTCAATTAATCAAGTCTTAACAAGTTTGATTGCTTAACATGTTGGAAACATTTAATCATGTAAACATCAATCTCAATTAATATATATAAACATGGAAAAATTCGGGTCACTACATCATTGGTACTTATAACGTAACATGTGGTTGAACTATTCTTGTAAACTTTGAAACAATCTTTACATTTGAAATGAATGTGACATACTTTTAGTCAAATGTTGTTTTAAAGACTTATGACCACGTAACGGGACCTAAGTAGACGGCGCCGTCAATGACGTTTTTGTCGGGTCGCTACAGATGGTATCACGGCGTTGGTTGTAGGGATTTAGAGTTCATTGGTGTCGACCCCGAGTCATAGGGTACATTAGTGAGTCTAAACTACAACCGGCATATAGACTAGAAGTAGGAATTACTTGACTACTTGTGCATTTATACTCGAACTCTTCTATTCCCATCTAAGTTTTATTCCATCTAAATCTCACGTTCTTTAATTTGATTGACACGTCACCTTGACTATATGGAACAATGTCGAATGCACATATGAATCAGGGTAATATAATTTCAGGGATTATATTACGGTGACTCATATGAACGTTCTGAAATTATGACATAAAGAATTTAAGGCGAGTCAAGGAAAATATTCTATCTATTATAATTCCATATCACGATTAGTATTATTGAGGATACTAATCAACGATATTCTTGTGTTTTCAAGGAACAATGGCTCACCAAGGTCAGCACAATACTCCTCCCGAAACTCTAGAATAAGCTCTTCAATAAATGATAGCCACCGCCGTGGGTGCGGCCGTGGCCGGTCACTTCTCCAACAACAACAACAACAATCATGGAGCCGGTGATTCAAATGAGGGGTGCTCCTACAAAAACTTCATGGAGTACAAACCTCCCACTTTCGATGGAACCGGGGGACCGGTTGCTCTCACCCGATGGCTCGAACAAACGAAAGCCGTTTTTAGAATAAGCGGCTGTCGGGACCAAGATAAGGTCAAGTTTTCCACCCTCACTTTCTCCGGTATTGCTCTCTCATGGTGGAACATGTATGTACAATCGGTGGGTACCGATGAAGCCCATACACTCTCTTGGACCGAATTAAGAGAAAGAATGTTCACCGAATACTTCCTGCGTGAAGAGACTCGAAGGCTCGAACAGGGGCCAAGAAATTTAAAAATTGCCCGAAATGACCTCGAAGCTTATAATCAACGGTTTGCCGAACTAGCCTCAATTTGTCCAAACCTCATGGCTCCCGGGCCCCAAGGAGTTGAATTTTACATGGATGGCCTTCCTAAGAGCATTCCACACGGGGTAATGCCATCAAGACCCGCCAACCTACAAGAGGCTTTGACGATGGCCCGCCGATTTATAAAAACGGTGGATGAAATTGAAGCGCCGACACCAACAGCCGAGGACCAACCGGGTAACAATAAAAGAAAACGGGAAGCCTCTCTATCAAGCAACCACAACCACAACGACTCCACCAAGAAGCCTTTCACCCCCGGCGGCAGGAAAAGTTATGCCGGAACTCGACCTTTTTGCAACAAGTGCCACAAACATCATTATGGTGAATGTAGCAAACCATTTTGCAACAAGTGCCGCAACCATCATTATGGAAAATGTGGCAAGCCATTTTGCATCAAGTGTCAAAGAAGTGGCCATGTGGCCCATGTTTGTAAGAGTACCGTTACCGTCATTCAAAAGGGGCCTAATGCGCCAAAAACGGGTGTTTGTTTCGAATGTGGCCAACCGGGTCATTTTAGGAATGCGTGTCCAAAAAAGAAAGCAAACCCCAATATACGAGAATGAGCTTTCAACCTCAACACTTAGGATGCCTGAGATGACAATGAACTAGTCACGGGTACGTTCGTTCTCAACAACTCTTATGTTTCTTGTTTAAATCAATTCAGGTGCCGATAAATGTTTTATAACCAAGGCTTTGACTCGTACTCATTGCACTCCACCATTTTCCCCTAAATACTACTTACGCCATTTAAGTGATCAACGGAAAACTATTTCATGCCGACAAATCTTATCGGAGGGTGTACGTTAAACTTGTTGGGTAAAGAATTTGAAATTGACTTGATACCTATAGAACTAGGGAGCTCAGAACCATCCGTTAAAAAGAAAATGTTTCCCCACAAATATGCATCGATTTTCGTGAACTAAATAATTTCTGGTTGAGAACCGATATCCTCTTCCCCGTGTCAACGACCTCTTAATCAATTAAAAGGATTCCGTATGTATTCCAAAATCGACCTCCATTCCGGTTATCAACAATTGAGGATTAAGGGAGAAGGTATCTCCAAAACTGTTTTCCGAACTCGTTACGATAGTTATGAATTTCTTTTAGTGTCGTTCAGCCTAAATAAGGCTTCGTCCGTATTCATGGGCCTTATAAACTGTAATGACCCGCACTTTTTCGATCGTTCTATACTTATAAGAATAATATTTACATAAATTAAACCTTACCAACATGATAAGCAATCCAAATTGATGGGATTTATGTTTTCGAAAAGAGTTTTACACAACGTTTGACCGTCTAGTTTGACCGATGATATCACGAACTATATAACATATGATAATTATACGTTTGTGTGTATATATGTATATATACATATTTAACATGACCTAAGGATGTTTTAATATCTCATTTTGTATTAATAACAATAAGTTATAAGTATATTTTGAAACTACTAACTTAAGTTTTCAAAACGATAACCATACGTAACGTTATTTGACATAAATACTTATAACATATAATGTTTATACATATATCGTATAAGTAATGTATTTAATCACTTTTAAAGACTTAAATACATAAAACAATATAAGTATATTCACAAAAGATAGCTATATTTGAATTCTCATTCCATTTTTCACAAGATTTTCTATACGTATATCTAGAGTATATGTACTCGTATCATACCTAGCTTCTATACGTATTTACTATTGGTATATACACATCAAATCACCACCAACCAGCCCTTGTTCAATGCCTTATGTATAAGGTAACTACTTTTGTTATCTAGTATGACAATTTCACATGATTAAAAGATTTTTTCACAAAATTACAAACTTATACACCTTTTACACCACCATTTATACTCCATTCCATTTTCATTTTACTACACATTTCTTTTAACTAAAACACACTCTTAAGAAACTCCATAACCATTCAGCTAGTATCCATGAAGATCTAGCCATAAAAACATCACTTAAACACCATAAGAAAAACCTTACAAAAACACTTCAAGAATCCTTCCAAGAACACAAGTTTACTTCCAATCTTTCATCCAATTCCATCACCCTTTTGGTTCTAGGTTCTTACTCCTCTTTTACAGCAATCTTGTCCAAGTAACTTGAGGTAGTAACTTTGTTCATAACCTTATTCGATTCATATATGTATAGCTATCTTATTTTATGGTATAAAATTTTAACAACAAGAACATAGTTTGAATGTTTTCAAACTTGTTTGCAAACTAAATAGATCCTTCTAACTTAACTTTTAAAATACTTCAAGACCTGTAATATATCATAAATATATGCTAACTTAACAAGGTAAAACTTGGTTTTTCAAAGAACACCTTAAAAACTGTTTTTACGACGTCGGAGTGCAACCGGGGGCTGTTTTGGGTTGGATAATTAAAAACCAACTTAAACTTTGAATTGGAGGTTTATTTTTTGGAAAAATGATTTTTACTATGAATATGATAACACATAAAAATTTCATGATTTAACTCAAAGTATAAGTATTTTTAGAAAAATAATCATTTAAGGTTGTTTACATGATGGAAAATGATTAACTTCATAAGTTTCACTAAAGTTTGACCTATGACCTGTGATTTTGAATACAAACTAAGGTATTTACAGTTCATAGTCTTAAAGAGGGACTCGATCCAAGGAAGTGGCAAGTTGAATCAACGAAAACGGAGTTGTAACGAAGAAACTATGACCAAAACGAGATCGGATATCTAAGACTAGTTTAGCTACGAAAATAATTGGAGAAAATTAAATAAATCACATCTTTTTAAAATAACATGATATTTTATATATATGTACTCATAATTTAATTTTATATGGTTCAGGATCACCCGTAAACAATACGAGAAGATTAATCATAAGATCCCATGATTGTACGCAACACGTCATTTGACAACACCGGTACTTTATGTACGCAACACGTCATTTGACAACACCGGTACCGTGGGTCAAGATTAATCTCGACCAATACATATTCGATGGGGATTTTATTTATTTCATTGGGGGTTTATTAAACACCTAAAAATGAACCATTAAAATTGAATTACTAACATCGAGCTGCTAACTACGGACTAAGGAATTATTAAAAGTATTAAAAGTATAACAAGTATATATATGTGACGATTTTTTTAAAAAGAAAAGGTATTGATATATTATATATGGATAGGTTCGTGATATCAATCGGAGACCAAGTCGAAATTACATATCTTCAAGACAAAAGTGAGTATATAGTCCCACTTTTAAACTCTAAGTATTTCGGGATGAGAATACATGTATTTTATGTTTTACGTTATGGACACAAGTAACTGAAAAATATATTCTACGTTGAGTTGTACCACTGGCATACTTCCCTGTAGCTTGGTAACTGTTATTTACAGAGGTATTGTAAACGCGAATCCTGTTGATAGATCTATCGGGCCTGACAACCCCAACCGGACTGGACGACCAGTATTCAACGGTTGCACAGTACTTCGTTTTGTGACTACACTTGGTACGGTGTAGTAAGATTTCATAATAAAGGGAATATGCGACGTGATTAAATGTTAAGTATGGTTACCAAGTGCTCAACCACTTAGAATATTTTTATTAAAACGTTTATATATGAAATCTTGTGGTCTATATATATATTGCTGCCGGCATTAAACCTATATCTCACCAACTTTATGTTGACGTTTTAAACATGTCTATTCTCAGGTGATAACTAAAAGCTTCCGCTGCAACATGTTGAATTTAAGCAAGATCTTGAGTATGCATATTTGTGTCAAAAATAAAACTGCATATCCGAGGAATTGTAATGTAAAATATGCTAGAAATCGTATTGTTATCATCACATGTAAAGTTTGTAAGTCTAAGATTATCGCTAAACGATAATCATCTTTTTATTGTCTAAAGCTTGTATTAAAATAAGAATTATGGTTTGTAATGTAAAATAAATGCAGTTGTTCTTTTAAAAATGTCGCATATAGAGGTCAATACCTCGCAATGAAATCATACATTATCTAACTCGTTCTTATGGTTAAGGACGGGTTATGACATGTGGTATCAGAGCGGTGGTCTTAGCGAACCAGGTTTGCATTAGTGTGTCTAACTGATAAGTCGTTAGGATACATTAGTAAGTCTGGACTTTGACCGGGTTTGATTTAAAAACCATTGCTTATCATTGTTGGTTAAAATTTATATGTAAATATTATGTAGTACTAATGGGTTAGTTGTTGTGTGATAGATGGCGGGCTCAAAACTTGTTATCACATTCAGCGACTCCGAACCAGAATCTTCAGATGGTGTTCCAGTCATTAACCTATCCGATGACGAAAATAATATCTTTGGGGAAGACTCACAAATTCCGGATGAACCGACTATAGAGAACCCGGAAAGTGAACCCGAGGAGGAAAGTGAACCCGAGGAGGAAAGTGAACCCGAGGAGGAAAGTGAACCCGAGGAGGAAAGTGAACCCGAGGAAGAAATACAGGAAATTACGAAAGACAAGTTCGAACTAGGAAAGAAACGAAAGGCTAATGAATTAGAAAATTTAAATCCCGAGTTTAGTAAAGATGATGTGGCACCAACTCCACTAGACACTACCATCCCTATTCCCGCTATTCCTATTCATTCTATCCCGGCATCCAGTTCTTCAGCCCCATAGCCAAAATATAGGCAGACAGCCAGGATAAGCGTTAAGCGATTCTTTGAACCTAAACGTCCTAGAAAATAGACCAAACGATGCGCTGCCGTATTAAACCATGGGATCATATAATGTTTTGTATAATATTATTAGAGTGGTTTGCTTAATGTTCGATGTAAGATAAGCATATGTAAAATAGTGAAGTATGAAATGCAATAATTTTCCATGGTTAAGTATTATTTAGATTGTAGTAATTGGTTCTGTACTAAGCTATTAAGTATGAACATTAACGGGTAGGTACTACCCTAGATATAATTATAAAACGCTAATAAGAAGAAAAGGCTTTTATAATAATACCTAGTTCATATTATTAACAAGCTATAATGTACTATAAATACACACTACATCTATAATATTCCATGTGAATAATTATTTTCTTTCATTAGGAAATGGCGCGATTGAATCGAATGACGGAACAAGAAGTCGAGGAATTCATCAACCAGCGAGTAAACGACAGAATGTTATGGGTCGAGGCTGCAAGAGCTGCTGCAGTTAACCCAAATCCTCGTGTAGGATGCACCTACAAGACTTTTCAAGCTTGCAAGCCCTCATCATTCAGTGGAACGGAAGGACCGATCGGTTTAACCCGGTGGATAGAAAAGATGGAGACTGTGTTTAAAATCAGTGGTTGTGTTGAAAAGGACATGACCAAGTATGCATCGTGCACTTTACAAGATAGTGCACTCACGTGGTGGAAAAATTATGTGAAGGCTGTAGGAGGAGATGTAGCTTATGATACCCCATGGGAAGAATTCAAAATAATGTTAATCAACGAGTATTGTCCAAGGAACGAGGTTAGGAAGTTGGAAGATGAATTACGAAGCCTGAAGGTTGTTGGTACTGAAATCACCAACTACAATCAGCGATTCATGGAATTAGTTTTGCTATGTCCTGAATTGGTTCCAACCGAAGAACGGAAGATTGAAATGTACAAAGATGGTTTGCCCAAAAAGGTCAAGGCAAATGTTACAGCATCGAAACCTAAGACAATTCATGAAGCTATAACCATGGCAAACGAGCTAATGGATCAAGTCATCATGGATAAGAAAGTATCCAATACTGATGTGAAGGTATCAGGTAACAAAAGAAAGTGGAATGGAAATTATAATCGAGGTAACCAACAACAATCTTTTAAGAAACAAGAAATCACGCAAGGTGCGGGTAGTGGTTTAAGCTTTGGTTACAAAGGACAAAATCCTTTATGTAACCGATGCCACAAACATCACTCTGGCTACTGTAATGTGGTATGCAACAAATGTAATCGAAGGGGTCATCTTGCTGAAGATTGTAGGGCTCTCGTTACAAATACAAATGGTACCAAGACTCCTGCCACCAATGCAAATAGAACTGCTTTGGCTACCATTACTTGTTATGGGTGTGGAAAACAAGGTCACTATAAGAGCCAGTGTCCGAATCCAGAGAAGAATAATGGATCTGCACGTGGAAGAGCATTTGTTATTAATGCTAGAGAGGCGTGTGAAGACCCGGAGCTTGTTACGGGTACGTTTACCATTAATAACTTATCAGCATCTATTATATTTGATACTGGTGCTGATAGAATTTACGTGTGTAGAGACTTTCACGCTAAATTGAATTGTTCATCATTACCTCTAGATGCTAAGTACATGATTGAGTTAGCTAATGGTAAACTAATTAAAGCCGATAAAATTTGCCGTGATTGTAAAATAAATTTAGCCGGAGAAACATTTAAGATTGATTTGATACCCGTAGAATTAGGAAGTTTTGATGTAATAATCGGCATGGACTGGATGTCCAAAATAGGAGCTGAAGTTGTGTGCACCAAGAAGGCAATTCGCATTCCTCGTAAGGATAAAACGCCAGTAATGATTTATGGGGAGAAGGGTAACTCAAAGCTAAAACTCATTAGTTATTTGAAAGCTCAAAAGTGCTTGAAGAAAGGGTGCTATGCTATCTTAGCACATGTTAATAAAGTCGAAAAGAAAGAAAAAGAGAAGTGCATCAATGACGTGCCTGTGGCAAGAGATTTTCCTGAAGTATTTCCGGAAGAGTTGCCGGGATTACCTCCATTTAGATCTGTAGAATTTCAAATAGATCTTGTACCAGGAGCTGCACCGGTTGCCCGTGCTCCATATAGACTTGCACCGTCCGAGTTAAAAGAACTTCAGAGTCAGTTAAAAGAATTACTGGATCGTGGATTCATACGACCAAGTACTTCACCGTGGGGAGCTCCAATTTTATTCGTCAAGAAGAAAGACGGATCTTTCCGAATGTGTATAGATTATCGTGAATTAAATAAGTTAACTATCAAGAATCGGTATCCACTACCGAGAATTGACGACTTATTTGATCAACTCCAAGGATCATGTGTGTACTCGAAAATTAACCTAAGATCGGGCTATCATCAATTACGTGTCAAAGAAGAGGACATTCCGAAAACTGCTTTTCGGACACGTTATGGTCATTACGAATTTTTGGTCATGCCGTTTGGATTGACGAATGCGCCAGCTGTATTCATGGACCTCATGAATCGAGTTTGTAGTCCATATTTAGATAAGTTTGTTATCGTTTTCATTGATGATATTCTTATCTATTCCAAGAGTGAGCAAGAGCATGAGCAGCATTTAAGGTTGATATTAGAGTTGTTGAGAAAAGAACAGCTATATGCTAAATTTTCTAAATGTGCTTTCTGGTTGAAAGAAGTGCAATTTCTTGGCCACGTTGTTAGTAGCAAAGGAATTCAGGTTGATCCAGCAAAAATTGAAGCCATTGAAAAATGGGAGACTCCTAAGACACCAACGCAGATACGCCAATTTTTAGGTTTAGCCGGTTATTATAGAAGGTTTATTCAAGATTTTTCCCGAATAGCTAAGCCGTTGACAGCGTTAACGCAAAAAG
Organism: Rutidosis leptorrhynchoides; assembly: GCF_046630445.1. Classification (NCBI taxonomy): domain Eukaryota; kingdom Viridiplantae; phylum Streptophyta; class Magnoliopsida; order Asterales; family Asteraceae; genus Rutidosis; species Rutidosis leptorrhynchoides. Next base: position 40,742,656 of record NC_092343.1, read on the forward strand.
GGAAGAAATATGAATGGACATCTGAGCAGGAGAGTGCATTCCAATTACTAAAGAAGAAGTTAACTACGGCGCCTATTTTATCGTTACCAGAAGGGAACGATGATTTTGAAATATATTGTGACGCTTCGCGACAAGGTTTTGGTTGCGTTCTTATGCAACGGAAGAAAGTTATTGCATACGCATCCCGACAATTGAAGATTCACGAGCGGAATTATACGACGCATGATTTAGAACTGGGAGCAGTCGTGTTTGCATTGAAGATATGGAGACACTACTTGTATGGGGTTAAATGCACTGTGTTTACTGATCATAAAAGTCTTCAACATATTTTTGATCAGAAACAGCTGAACATGAGGCAACGTAGGTGGGTCGAGCTGATAAACGACTATGATTGTGAAATTCGTTATCATCCCGGGAAGGCGAACGTGGTGGCCGATGCTCTAAGCAGAAAGGAACGAGAACCAATTCGAGTACGAGCAATGAACATAAAAATTCGCATGAATCTCAACTCACAAATCAAAGAAGTTTAACGAGAAGCACTTACTAAAGAAAATATAGGAAATGAAATAATGAAGAAGTATGAGAAGCAACTCGTTATGCGGGAAGATGGAATTCGATATTTTTCAAATCGTATTTGGGTACTTAAGTTGGGTGGATTAAGGAAGTTGATATTGAACGAGGCACATAAGACAAGATATTCGATACATCCTGGAGTTGGAAAGATGTACCAAGATCTTAAGACACATTATTGGTGGCCTAATTTAAAGACAGACGTTGCAACATATGTTGGGGAGTGTTTAACTTGTTCCAAGGTCAAAGCAGAACACCAGAAGCCGTCAGGGTTACTTCAACAACCAGAAATCCCAGAATGGAAATGGGATGGTATTACCATGGATTTCATCACGAAGTTACCAAAGACTGCCTGGGGATACGACACCATTTGGGTGATTGTTGATCGTCTCACCAAGTCTGCACATTTCTTGCCTATAAAGGAAACGGATAGAATGGAGAAACTATTATGATTGTATATAAAGGAAATTGTTTCAAGGCATGGAATACCTATTTCCATTATATCCGATCGTGATAGTAGATTTACCTCAAAGTTCTGGCAATCACTACAGGAGGCCCTAGGAACTCGTTTGGATATGAGTACCGCATATCATCCGCAAACTGACGGGCAGAGTGAAAGAACAATTCAGACTCTTGAAGACATGCTCAGGGGTGTGATCGATTTTGGAAACGGATGGGATAAGTATTTACCGTTAGCAGAATTCTCGTATAATAATAGTTATCATGCGAGCATTAAAGCTGCGCCATTTGAAGCACTGTATGGGAGGAAGTGTAGATCTCCTATCTGTTGGAATGAAGTAGGAGATCGACAATTAACTGGTCCCGAGATCATACACGAAACGACTGAGAAGATAGTACAAATCAAGGAGAGATTGAAAACAGCACGTAGTCGCCAAAAGAGCTACGCCGATGTTCGAAGGAAACCATTAGAGTTTCAAATAGGTGACATGGTTATGTTAAAGGTGTCACCATGGAAAGGTGTAATACGTTTTGGAAAAAGGGGTAAACTAAACCCAAGATATGTAGGCCCGTTCAAGATTATCGAACGCATTGGACCGGTAGCTTATCGACTCGAGTTACCGCAATAACTCGCCGAAGTACATAATACCTTTCACGTCTCGAACCTTAAGAAGTGTCTTGCAAAGGAAGACCTCACCATTCCTCTTGAAGAAATCCATGTCGATGAGAAACTACAATTCGTCGAAGAACCAATCGAAATCATGGACCGTGAAGTTAAACAACTCAAGCAGAGCAACATACCGATCGTTAAGGTTCATTGGAATGCTCGAAGGGGTCCCGAGTTTACTTGGGAACGAGAGGATCAGATGAAACAAAAGTATCCACACTTGTTTCTCGATGACGCAAAATAGGTACAATTTTAAAATTTCAGGACGAAATTTATTTAACGGGTAGGTACTGTAATGACCCGCACTTTTTCGATCGTTCTATACTTATAAGAATAATATTTACATAAATTAAACCTTACCAACATGATAAGCAATCCAAATTAATGGGATTTATGTTTTCGAAAAGAGTTTTACACAACGTTTGACCGTCTAGTTTGACCGATGATATCACGAACTATATAACATATGATAATTATACGTTTGTGTGTATATATGTATATATACATATTTAACATGACCTAAGGATGTTTTAATATCTCATTTTGTATTAATAACAATAAGTTATAAGTATATTTTGAAACTACTAACTTAAGTTTTCAAAACGATAACCATACGTAACGTTATTTGACATAAATACTTATAACATATAATGTTTATACATATATCGTATAAGTAATGTATTTAATCACTTTTAAAGACTTAAATACATAAAACAATATAAGTATATTCACAAAAGATAGCTATATTTGAATTCTCATTCCATTTTTCACAAGATTTTCTATACGTATATCTAGAGTATATGTACTCGTATCATACCTAGCTTCTATACGTATTTACTATTGGTATATACACATAAAATCACCACCAACCAGCCCTTGTTCAATGCCTTATGTATAAGGTAACTACTTTTGTTATCTAGTATGACAATTTCACATGATTAAAAGATTTTTTCACAAAATTACAAACTTATACACCTTTTACACCACCATTTATACTCCATTCCATTTTCATTTTACTACACATTTCCTTTAACTAAAACACACTCTTAAGAAACTCCATAACCATTCAGCTAGTATCCATGAAGATCTAGCCATAAAAACATCACTTAAACACCATAAGAAAAACCTTACAAAAACACTTCAAGAATCCTTCCAAGAACACAAGTTTACTTCCAATCTTTCATCCAATTCCATCACCCTTTTGGTTCTAGGTTCTTACTCCTCTTTTACAGCAATCTTGTCCAAGTAACTTGAGGTAGTAACTTTGTTCATAACCTTATTCGATTCATATATGTATAGCTATCTTATTTTATGGTATAAAATTTTAACAACAAGAACATAGTTTGAATGTTTTCAAACTTGTTTGCAAACTAAATAGATCCTTCTAACTTAACTTTTAAAATACTTCAAGACCTGTAATATATCATAAATATATGCTAACTTAACAAGGTAAAACTTGGTTTTTCAAAGAACACCTTAAAAACTGTTTTTACGACGTCGGAGTGCAACCGGGGGCTGTTTTGGGTTGGATAATTAAAAACCAACTTAAACTTTGAATTGGAGGTTTATTTTCTGGAAAAATGATTTTTACTATGAATATGATAACACATAAAAATTTCATGATTTAACTCAAAGTATAAGTATTTTTAGAAAAATAATCATTTAAGGTTGTTTACATGATGGAAAATGATTAACTTCATAAGTTTCACTAAAGTTTGACCTATGAGCTGTGATTTCGAATATAAACTAAGGTATTTACAGTTCATAGTCTTAAAGAGGGACTCGATCCAAGGAAGTGGCAAGTTGAATCAACGAAAACGGAGTTGTAACGAAGAAACTATGACCAAAACGAGATCGGATATCTAAGACTAGTTTAGCTACGAAAATAATTGGAGAAAATTAAATAAATCACATCTTTTTAAAATAACATGATATTTTATATATATGTACTCATAATTTAATTTTATATGGTTCAGGATCACCCGTAAACAATACGAGAAGATTAATCATAAGATCCCATGATTGTACGCAACACGTCATTTGACAACACCGGTACTTTATGTACGCAACACGTCATTTGACAACACCGGTACCGTGGGTCAAGATTAATCTCGACCAATACATATTCGATGGGGGTTTTATTTATTTCATTGGGGGTTTATTAAACACCTAAAAATGAACCATTAAAATTGAATTACTAACATCGAGCTGCTAACTACGGACTAAGGAATTATTAAAAGTATTAAAAGTATAACAAGTATATATATGTGACGATTTTTTTAAAAAGAAAAGGTATTGATATATTATATATGGATAGGTTCGTGATATCAATCGGAGACCAAGTCGAAATTATATATCTTCAAGACAAAAGTGAGTATATAGTCCCACTTTTAAACTCTAAGTATTTCGGGATGAGAATACATGTATTTTATGTTTTACGTTATGGACACAAGTAACTGAAAACTATATTCTACGTTGAGTTGTACCACTGGCATACTTCCCTGTAGCTTGGTAACTGTTATTTACAGCGGTATTGTAAACGCAAATCCTGTTGATAGATCTATCGGGCCTGACAACCCCAACCGGACTGGACGACCAGTATTCAACGGTTGCACAGTACTTCATTTTGTGAATACACTTGGTACGGTGTAGTAAGATTTCATAATAAAGGGAATATGCGACGTGATTAAATGTTAAGTATGGTTACCAAGTGCTCAACCACTTAGAATATTTTTATTAAAACGTTTATATATGAAATCTTGTGGTCTATATATATATTGCTGCCGGCATTAAACCTATATCTCACCAACTTTATGTTGACGTTTTAAACATGTCTATTCTCAGGTGATAACTAAAAGCTTCCGCTGCAACATGTTGAATTTAATCAAGATCTTGAGTATGCATATTTGTGTCAAAAATAAAACTGCATATCCGAGGAATTGTAATGTAAAATATGCTAGAAATCGTATTGTTATCATCACATGTAAAGTTTGTAAGTCTAAGATTATCGCTAAACGATAATCATCTTTTTATTGTCTAAAGCTTGTATTAAAATAAGAATTATGGTTTGTAATGTAAAATAAATGCAGTTGTTCTTTTAAAAATGTCGCATATAGAGGTCAATACCTCGCAATGAAATCATACGTTATCTAACTCGTTCTTATGGTTAAGGACGGGTTATGACATAAACCGCGTATGCAAACTCATCTAGACAAATCCGTTATCTTATCCAAAGGTGATGACTTAACCTATTCAATTCAAGCGAAGAAGAAAACGAACAACGTCTCCGTCCTACGATCGAACTCTTGAGAAAAGAGCAACTCTATGCCGAATTCTCCAAGTGAGAATTTTGGTTAAACGAAGTCCAAATTCTAAACCATGTTGTTAGTGGTCAAGGTATTAAAGTAGATCTCGCGAAAATCAAAGTCACACGAAATCGGGAAAATCCTCACTACTCCGACTTGTATTCATAAAATCTTGGATCTCGCCGGTTATTACTGAAGATTCATTTCCGACTTTCCTTGTATCATTCGTCCTTAAATCTCTCCGTGTCCGAACCTCGAACGTGATTATCTACACCAACCTGACTAGCTAATTTCATGTAGCACGAGATGGAACTCAAATATGGAAATATTTCTACGTGAACGCCTGAAAGGCATACTCTCTCGACTTGAAATTCAAGGAAACTGAAATTCGTTACTTTGCACGAAGAATTTGAATACTTAATTATGGACCCGATCAATTTTTCTCATCACCACGTACCACGTTACATAACTATGTTATTTCACTATTACCGTCTGATATTACTGGGACCCAAGATAATACACAACCCAAGGATACCTCTTTCTTCTTTGACTTATCGTCCTTATGCTTCTGATATATGGCCAACTACTACTCAACTCCAGACTATACAACTACGTGTACTATCTCATTCCCACCAGGTCCCAATGTTTGGCCACAAGATTCGCGATATGGCTACATCGAGGTGAAACTCATCATATTCTAAATCCTCATTTCACTCCTATCTTTTCGCTCGTACATTCGTATAAGGAAACCTTTTATCTAAATTCTCAATGGAGAGAGAGATTCTTCACGTATTACTAGTATTCACCACGAGGGTGAGTAGCCCTGACGAACGTTTTCAGTAACCGATAAGAAACTTGTTCCAACAAACGTATTCGAGCCCTAACTAACTGCTCAAACATATCTTAAAGAATTCTATTCCAACACGGTGTACCATGGTCCCTTATCCCAGATCAAAATACTCGTTTCACTTCTAGTTTTACAAGAAGCCTTAGGAAAACGTTTAAACATGAGTACCGCGTATCATCCACAAACCAACGGACCAAGCAAACGTACGATTCAAATCTTGGAAATATATGTTACAAACTCGTATTGTTGCCTTTAGTTGTTTCCTCTTACAACAGTAGTTACCACTCGTGTATTAACGCCGCACTTTTCGAAACCTTATATGACCGTAAATGTTGCTCTCCTATTCGTTGGACCGAAGTAGGTGACAAGCAAATCACCGGATCCGAACTCATGCAGGAAATAACCGTTAAGATCGTTCAAGTCTGAGAAGGGCTCAACACTGCCCGTAGTCACCAAAAGAGCTATGCTGATGTTAGACATAAACCTCTCGAATTCCAAGTGAGTAACCGCGTAATATTGAAAAAAAAAAAACCGCACCTTGGAAAGGTGTAATCCGTTTCGGGAAATCGAGGAAAGTTAAATCCACAATATTGATCCTTTTGAAATCTTGGGGCGTATTGGAACCGGCACCTACCGTTTAGATCTTTCGACTCAATTAGGTTCCCGTCTATCCTACATTCCATGTATCAAACTTTGAGAAGTGTCCTGCAGAACAGGAACTTGTTATTCCTTTTAGATTAGCTTACTATTGATGACAAACCTCACTTCATAAGAGAACCAGTTGAAATTATGGATCGCGAACTCCAACCTTAAGACAACGTAAAACCCCGACTGTCCAAATTCGTTGGAATGCCAAAAGAGGACCCGAGTTTACGTGGGAGAGACAAGACCGAACGAGAAGGGAGTACCTTCACTTATTCGTAGAATTGACAACACAAGGTATCGAGGAAGAGACATCGACTACTACTTCCAACTAAATTTAGGGACGAAATTTTTTTTAAGGTGTGGGTAATGTAACATCCCGCATTTTTCCGTTAAATTATTTTATCGCCCGTCTTTTTTTTATATATTATCTTTCGTATCTAGATTCGTATCCTCCTTTAGCTAACGTTCTTAATATTTTCGTTATTGGATTATAATATCTCCCGTTTACTCTCGTGTATTTCAAAATAATTCGTTTGGTTAACTCACGCACCCGCATCCGAACTCGAGGGATTAATTTCGTCATTTGATCAAAGATGTGACTAGTTGGACTAGCCAACATCCACCACCACCATTCATTTCATTCATCACCTCACATCTTTCTCTACTACTTCCATTTTTACTCTCAAACACCCATTTCACTAAATCATCATCCATTTTGAATCTAGCAAGCATCAACTAAAACAAACTACATATTTGGAATCCTTGCATCTTCCTCTTCAATTCCATACCAACTTCATCTATTTTGGGTAACTTTCTAAAAACACTAGATTCTTTGTTCTTGATTTTTTTAACTTGTAAAAGTTTTAATTAGTGTCTATGGCTCAAGTCTAACAAGAATATGTGATTTATATGCTTGTTCTTGTCATTTTGATGTAACTAGCTTAAACTTGAAATGTGTATGTTTGATTTTGAGATTTGGTTGCTTAAATGTTGTTAGATGTTAAAAGTGCATGTATTAAATGTGTTACTAGCATCACTAGCTTCAATTTGGTATGTAGGTTGACATGGAAAAGCTTCATAATCATAATGTTAAATTTGTAATTTCGAATTAGGGTTTGATAGAAGTAAAATGGACTTTTAATGCATTGAATGCTTTGCAATGTTATTTGTAAGTGTTTGATAGTATTGTATGCGTGATTACCTATGAAACGGCGTATTATATGTGTGTAGTAAGTTCCCGAATCATCTTATGCGTTTTACGAACTTGAAACCTTGATAACGAGCTTTAAATGATCAATCGACGAGAATTCGATTATTGTAATTGATGTTTTTGTTTGTTGAAAAGTGTTTAGTTGTATTCCTTGTTAAATTACCTTTCCAACGATATAGGATACGTGGTTTGAGTGTTTTCGGTTCTTGATTTATGTTTGAAAGAAGTTTGGCTCAACACTTGGAAAAATTCAGCATTTCAGCACTTGGAGGACCCAAATTGTGGCCGTAACCCAAGCCATTGCGGCCGTAACCCAGGCCATTGCGGCCGTAACCCACGCCATTGCGGCCGTAACATTTTGGTCTGTCCAAAATTGTCATTTTTCGTTTAATTCTAACTATGCTACGCACCTCCGATTAACATGAAACTTATTCTAACATGCTCATATATGATTATTAGACTTAGAAAAATAGTTCGGGACCCGATCCGAACGTGTTGACTTTTTCGTTGACTTTGACTTGACCAAAGTTGACTTTTGCCCAAACTTAACCAAATACTTATGCAATCATTCTAACTTGCTTTTATCTTTGTATCTTGCATTAAACTTGACAAGTTGACCCACATGCTATATTTATCGAGTCGTAACGAGCCATAGGACTAATTGAGCACTTTGACCAATCGTGTTTACCGTTATTGATACAACCTACTTGTTTAGGTCAAGACTAGCAATTGTCCTTGCACACGTTTACTTGTGAAGTACTTTATTACTCGTGCACTTAAGGTGAGATCATAGTCCCACTTTTACTCTTTTAAACTTACATTTGGAATGAGAAAACATAAACGTTTCATTTTACAAAGTGAACACAAGTATGAAAACAAACATTCTACATACGAGTTAGAACAAAATCCTCAATTCGATTATCATTAGTTACACTTGCCAGGTGTAAGTGAGAACTTATGTTGTATGGCCATATGGGTTTGAAAAACCCTCATTCGGAAGGTTCGCTACCGTTACTTCGGATGAAATATATTTTTGAGAAACAGTGTATGTTCTAACACTATTGTGATGGGGTTCTATGGAAGGAAAGTTAAGCCTTGATAATTGGGTGCTCGTGATAACAATTTTTGGAATGGTTTACTATTATTGAAATATTATAAATCTTGTGGTTCATTTACTTACTCACTTACTTACTTAAACCTATGATTTCACCAACGTTTTCGTTGACAGATTTCTATGTTTTTCTCAGGTCTTTGAACGATATGTGATACATGCTTCCGCTCATTATTTTGATACTTGCATGGGATGTCGAATATATATGCATTTATGGAGTGTCTTTTGGCTACTTTTAAATTGTGTCACATAGGTTTCATTGGTACTTATAACGTAACTTGTGGTTGAACTATTCTTGTAAACTTTGAAACAATCTTTACATTTGAAATGAATGCGACATACTTTTGGTCAAACGTTGTTTCAAAGACTTATGACCATGTAACGGGACCTAAGTAGAAGGCGCTGTCCATGACGTTTTTGTCGGTTCGCTACAACGTATAGCTGAGCGAGTTTTTCCATCGTATCAGTTTCTTTCATGGCTAAGAAGTGTGCAGATTTGGTAAGACGGTCAATAATAACCCAGATGGTATCGTATCCGCCCACCGTCTTTGGTAGTTTTGTAATGAAGTCCATTGTTATCATTTTCCACTTCCATTGCGGGATTTCTGGTTGCTGAAGTAACCCAGATGGCCTTTGATGTTTGACCTTAACTTTCGAACAAGTCAAACACTTCACAACATAAGTAACAACATCCTTCTTGAGATTAGGCCACCAAAACTGCTCCTTGAGATCGTGGTACATCTTACTGGCTCCTGGATGAATCGAATATCTTGACTTGTGGGCTTCGTCTAGAATGAGGCTTCGTAAATCCCCATAACTAGGCACCCAGATTCTTCCGGCAAAGTACCGGAGTCCAGTCTCCTTGACCTCAAATCGAGAAACGAGGATGTTCAAATGTTCTTGAGAAATATTCTCCTCTTTGAGAGCCTCATCTTGGGCTACTCGGATCTGGCTATTGAGATTCAAATGGATGGTGATGTTCAAGGCTCGGACACGAAGATGTACCATTCTTTCCTTTCGGCTCAAAGCATCGGCTACAACATTTGCCTTGCCAAGATGGTAACGAAGTTCACAATCGTAGTCGTTCAGCGTCTCAATCCATCGTCATTGTCTCATGTTCAGTTGTTTCTGATCAAAGATGTGTTGGAGACTCTTATGATCAGTGAAGATGGTACTCTTTGTTCCATAAAGATAGTGTCTCCACAGTTTTAATGCAAAGACAATGGCTCCTAGCTCGAGATCGTGAGTCGTGTAATTTCGCTCGTGAATCTTCAGTTGGCATGAGACATAAGCAATAACTTTCTTTCGTTGCATTAGTACACACCCAAAACCATTTTTTGAGGCATCGCAATAAGTAACAAAATCATCACTGCCTTCGGGAAGGGATAAGATAGGTGCGGTGGTCAACTTCTGCTTCAAGGTTTGAAATGCTGACTCTTGCTCGGTTGCCCAAACGAATTTCTTCCTTTTGTGAGTCAGTGCGGTTAATGGGCGTGCAATCAGAGAGAAACCTTCAATGAACCTTCGGTAATAACCGGCGAGGCCTAGAAATTGGCGGATATGAGTTGGAGTAGTGGGGGTTTCCCACTTGCTGATAGCTTCAATCTTTGCGGGATCAACTTTGATACCCTGATCGCTCACAATATGACCCAGAAATTGGACTTCCTTCAACCAAAATTCACACTTGGAGAATTTGGCATAAAGTTGCTCTTGTCTCAAGAGTTCCAGCACGAGTCGGAGATGTTGCTCATGTTCTGCTTCACTTTTGGAGTAGATGAGAATATCATCTATGAAGACGATAACGAACTTGTATAGATATGGTTTGCATACGTGATTCATGAGATCCATGAACACGGCAGGTGCGTTGGTTAAATCGAATGGCATCACGAGAAACTCATAATGACCATAACGGGTTCTGAACGCAGTCTTCATCACATCGCTCTCTTTCACCTCAACTGGTGATAACTGGATCGCAAATCGATCTTAGAGTAAACGCTTGATCCTTACAGCTGATTGAAAAGATCGTCAATTCTGGGAAGGGGATACCGATTCTTGATCGTCAACTTATTGAGTTCTCGGTAATCAATACACATGCGGAAAGATCCGTCCTTCTTCTTTACAAACAAAACAGGAGCGCCCCAAGGCGAAGAGCTTGGTTGGATAAATCCATGGTCTAACAATTCTTGTAGTTGACTCTGCAACTCTTGCATTTCGGAAGGTGCAAGTCGATAAGGTGCGCGAGCTACAGGTGCAGCTCCTAGTACTAGATCAATCTGGAATTCCACTGATCGCGGCGGCGGTAATCCAGGTAACTCTTCTGGAAAGACGTCAGGAAATTCGTTCACAATCCGCACATCATCAACGCTCTTCTCCTCGGTTTCTAACTTCTTCACATGTGCCAGAATAGCAAAACGCCCTTTCTTTATGACTTTCCGTGCCTTCATGCAACTAATAAGGTTCAACTTTGGGCTACCTTTCTCTCCGTGTACAATCAATGGCACACCGTCTTCGCGAGGTATATGGATAATCTTCTCTCCACAAACAACTTCTGCTCTTACTTTGGACAACCAGTCCATACCAACTATCACATCAAAACTTCTCAACTTGATGGGTATCAAATCAATCTCAAAGTCCACACCAGCTAGGTTTATTATACCTCCTAGCCAATTTGGTACGCTTTCTCAAGTTTCCCATTCGCTACTTCAACAAGAATACTCTCGTCTAAAGGTACTAACGACCAGTCTATCTTAGAACAAAAAATGTCTACATACATAACTCCTATCGGCACCGGTATCAAATAAGATAGAAGAAAATAGGTTATTGATAGTGAATGTACCTGTGACCAAGTCAGGATCCTCATGGGCATCCCTGGCGTTCATGTTGAAAACCCTTCCACGTGCTGGCCCGCCATCCTTCTTCTTGTTCGGACATTCATTCTTAAAGTGACCTTGCTGACCGCACTCAAAACACTTTCTTGGTCCAGTAGGGTTTGTCTTCATAGCTGGGGTGGTGATCTTGCAATCTTTGCGAATATGCCCAGTCCTCTTACACTTTTCACGTACCACGTTGAGTACCCAGTATGATGCTTATAGCATCTCTTGCACTGCGGGAGACTACCCTTGTAGTTAGGGTTCCAGCTAGGGTTCGGGTTGGGGTTCCTCCAGTCATTGTTTCCCTTGAAACTCTCATGCCTCTTAGCTGGGTTCTGATCAAAGACCTTTCCTTTGTTGCCTTCCCACTTACGCTTCTCATTACTAGCTCCTGATTCTGATTTCGCTTTCTCTGGTTCCTTGCGGGTGATCTGGTTCATCAGGGTGTGCGCCATGCGCATAGCTTTTGGGACATCTGCCGGTTTCGAAGAGGTGACATTTCCCTGAATGGTCTTGGGAAGTCCCCACAAATACCGTTCCATTCATTTAAATTCAGGTGTAACCATCGTGGGGCACATCAAAGCTAACTCCAAGTACCTGCGGTTATAGCCATCAAGATCAGTCCCTACAACTTTCAGTTCCCAAAACTCCGCTTCCATCTTCTGAATTTTGGTCCTGGGGCAGTACTCCTCTATCATAGCACTTTTAAACTCCTCCCATGGTGTAGCATAAGTCTCGTCAATTCCCTTAGCCTGAGCAAGTGTGTTCCACCAGGTTAAAGCGCCGTCCGACAACGTGCAGGAGGCGTACTTAGTTTTGTTCACTTCTGAGCAGTTACTCACACAGAATACAGCTTCCAACTTCTCAAACCTCCTCGTTAATCCAACCGGCCCCTCAGTACTACTGAAATTGTGGGGCTTGCAGCTCTGAAATTCCTTATAGGTGCATCCGTTCTGAATGTTCTGGTTAGCCGATGGAGCTTGGGGGTTGACATTCGCCATTGCTGTGGCTACTCGAGCAGTTATCATTTCCTCAATCTGTGCCGCTGTGGGCGTTTCCCTTGGAACTCTTCCGTTTGCCATTGATCTTCTAAAAAAAATTTCGACTTAAGTCAAAATCCAGCATTCAATAATTAATAATATTATGGCATATGGTAACCGATATGGAATCAACACAAAACATAGTAATTAAGTAACGCAAACTAGATACATATACCACAAAATCATCATACAGTAGCGTAAATAGAAAACCGTGCAAAAATTAAACAACATTAAGTTCTATTCATTAATAAGAAAGTTGCATACATTCGCATAAGGTTCGTACAATACATGAGTAAGACATGAAACTACCAACGGGATTACATAATGAAATCTAATACAATAGCCCTATGGTGATGGTGGGTAAATGATGTCCATCAGGTGGGTCATCTGGTCCTCGAGCTCAGTCACCCGAGCACGGAAGGTATGCACTTCCCTCGTCAGCTCCTCGACGGTGGAAGATGCTGGTGGGGCAGGTGGTGCAGGTAGTTCCAGTGGTGCAGATGGCGCCGGTGGTGCAGACGATGCAGTGCCAGAAGTAGAAGGCGCATAACGAGTGGCCTTACACACGAATGGATCAGCAGGATATGGCACAACCCGCTTACGGGCGGTAACCTAACCAACTGTCCACGTGCATCCACTAACGGTCTACCTCCGTTAACCCTTGGAATAACAGTGCCATCGAAACGATACCGCTTCTTCGGTGGGGTAGAGGGTGGCTGCACGGGCTCCTCCTCAGGGTCCTCCTCGAAATCATCCTCGGAATCCTCCTCGCTGGTGTCATCGGATGATGAATCGTCTGAATCATCTGAAGGTGGATCCGCCTGGCCAGTGGTCATAAGTCGTCTAGCCCAATGTCCATGCTCATTATGGAAAGGACCGTCCCCATTTCCCCCAGGAATCACAGTACCACCAGAATGGTGCTGTGGCCCCGGGAGTCTAGGGCTAGGTGGAGCTGGAATCTTCGCGGGATCCTCGTCTCCGTCTGAGACGTCCATAAGGTCAAGCACGAGTCCACTGGAAGGTAAATCGCCAGAGTCGTCGGAGGGTAGCGGTGACAGCATCTGTGAGTCAGCAACAATGGTAGGCGATGCAGCGGACGAATCTGAGCCAGTCTCCAAATCAACGATAACGGGCGGTATGTCCGACATCTAGACAAGGAAAAATAACCTTTTCCATGTCAGTAAGACATATAGCAAGCACGTAATTAGGTACTACAACATCCTAGCAATACATATCATGGCAATATTAACAAAATCCTACAAAAGTATCATGCAATCGAAAGCAGATAGTAGCATGCAGTAGCGAGAATAAGAAGTAGCATACAGCAAGTACTCATAGTAGTAAGGTAAGTAGTAGCATACAGTAAGTTCAGCAGAAATAGGTAAACAAGCAAGTTGTATATTACTCCTATTAGCGAATCCTACTTGGCTCGGTCAAGACTCACTAATGCAACCCAATTCCCTACAACCAATGCTCTGATACCAAATGTGACGCCCCGTATATAATTAACGTATACGGATCATCAACAACAGGATCATTACAAAGTCAAACACTATATGCTGTTTTAAAATAGGTTTGCATTCATAAAAAGGGGTACCGTCTTTACCGACGTCAAATGTTTTACAAACGACAGTGTGCTTCTACGAATAGAAATCAATAACATAAGTACGAGACTCAAAGGTCATTACAAATTTATTGTTCAAAAGTAACATAGTTCGTGAATGCAAAGTAAAAGTTTCATGCAGAGACATCTCTAAACAAAAGCAGCGGGAGTCTACACAGCAAGTCAAACAGCGAGACTAATACATCGGAAGCATCAAACATCTAAGCACCTGAGAAATAACATGCTTAAAAGTCAACACGAATGTTGGTGAGCTATAGTTTAATTGTAACAATAATGTAATGTAGGCCACGAGATTTCGTATTCAAAATAGTATGAAAAGTATATGCTTAACCGTGGACACTTGGTAACTAACTTAACGTAAATATCACCCCCTAAAAGTACACTTGGCGAGTGCGTAAGTCTACGAAGTATTAAACACCCATTAAATGCTAGCGCAACTAGCCCGAGTGGGGATGTCAAACCCTATGGATCCATATCTAAGATTCGCGTTCACCGGTTCAAAAACCAATGACTAAACGTTACCGAGCTAAGGGGAAAGTTTATGCCGTTATATAATCCACACATATAAAAGTTTAAGTACTCATGCCTAGTAAGTAAAACATAAAAAGCGCATGTATTCTCAGTCCCAAAAATAGTTGAAGTAAAAAGGGAAGCTATAACTCACAGTGAATAAGCAGTAAAAGTTGATACGAGATAAGTAAGTAAGTAGTTGGTCCGAAAGGTCCTCAACCTAAGTCAAAAGTTACTAAGTCAGTAAATCGTTCCCAAAGGTTTGAAAGTACGTAAATTAAGTCTTAAGTATCATCATCATTCATCATCAATCAAAAATAGTAAAGTAGGTTTCAATCAAGAATAGAGATCGAAACAAAGGCTGAATTCGTTCAGTTGCTAAGACCTCTATACAAATCAAAAAGATGCGTAGTCAGTGGCCATGGCTCCGTATATGAGTCCTCCAACCACTGACCAATTTTCAGAACCAAACCCATCTTCCTTTGACCGTGGTGACGGTTTAAGTGTGAGTAGGTCAGAAATTTCAGCACAACGTTACAAAGACGTAGTGACTTTCGGAAGGCTATAAATCCTAAACCATATATCGGATTAAGACGAGTCTTAAACGAAAAGTCATATACTCAAACCAAAATATCTGGAAATCAACTTTTCCAGTAGCCCAGGTGAGTGATCAGATCCAGAAAACAGTAAGCAATGTGCTCCGGTGGGATTCTTGGTGCTTGATGCTCATCACTGTTCTCATCCTTAATGTTTATAACTTCAAGTGTACAACTCGTTGATGTGTTTGCATCACTTTTGACCAAGGTTCTACCATCAACACACAACAATCAAGACTAACAATTAA
Source organism: Rutidosis leptorrhynchoides (assembly GCF_046630445.1). Lineage (NCBI taxonomy): Eukaryota > Viridiplantae > Streptophyta > Magnoliopsida > Asterales > Asteraceae > Rutidosis > Rutidosis leptorrhynchoides. Next base: position 40,758,358 of record NC_092343.1, read on the forward strand.
GACACAACTCATGTGAGAGTTTGAGCAAGGTGATGAACCAAAGTTGCATCACTTTTCTTAGTTTCAACACAAATACAAGTCTTATAAAGCTATAAACTTTGAATCAACTAAATAATCAAGACCTTAAGCTAGAGAGCTTAGATTTTAACTAGATATTAAAGATCTTAGACTAAAAAGTCTAGATCTTATGTTATTGGTGAAACCCTAAGTCAAAACACTTAGACCTTCAACTTTACACAACCATAAGCTATGAAACTTAGATTTTGTAAAGCAAAGTGAACACAAATAAATGAATTCTTCTTTTAACAAGTTAGATGACCATAAGTTATATATCTTAGATCAATCTTACATGTGTGAAAGTTGTAAACTAGTAAGCTTAAACTTTCTTGTTCTTGAACTTTCAAAGTTAGACTTTGGTTACAAGATTTATGAGATCAAAGTTTAACAAGTAATCTTTGACCAAGCCACTTAAACAAATCAAAATCCATAAACATAAATGATAGATTTAAAGTCAAAAATAAACAAGTTCAAGTAAGGATTCTTTATATAAAAAGATATCAAGTCATAAACTCGAATCTTCATGAAATGAACTTTAAAGTTTCAATACTTGAACATGAAGAAGATCATAAAGTAATTTGATCTTAAAAGTTGCTACAAGTTCATGTAGAACCAAAAGCTACAAAGCTTTGATCCTTGTTCTTGCTTCTTTATCATAAAAGAGATCAAAGATTGCAAGATAACATGAGGTTTGAAGTTATAAAAACCAAAATCCAAAAATAACAATGATGATGATGATGCTACGGTTTTGAGAAGAAAAAGAAGAGAAAAAGAATCAAAACCTTCAAGTTTCTTCAAGAAAGGATGAGAGAAAAGTAGAGAGAAATTTGAGAGAATAAGTGTGTGTGTTTTTGAAATGAGAATGAGATGTTTAAAATGAAGTGGTGGTGTTGGTGGTGACCCTTAGGCCGACGGTTAGCATGGGGGGTTGGGGGGGGGGAGGACCATTTGCTTGCTATTGGATGGTGGTACATGGTGGTGGTTGTACATGTTGGGTGGCATGGAACAAAAGGCTAAAAAGTGTATAAGCATATGGTACCAAGCATGCTTAATCTTGTCTAATTAACTAATTGGGTTTTGTCTTATGCTTAATGGGCTAAATTAGTCCATTAACTAGTCCATTAAGTGAGCCCATCAAGTAAGTAGGGTGGGTCTTGGAAGTCCACTAAGATAAAGTCCATTAAGGTGACTAGTAAGCCTTAGTAAACACTAAGCTTAATTAAGGGACCATAAAACCAAGTAATTGCCATTAATAATTAACAATTACGTTTACGCAGTCATAATATTCCAATTATGATGAAATTTTAACATGTACCAAGTACGTATCTCGTTTTAATCCTTAAGTGACACTAACGGTCGTAAATGAAATCAAGGATCACGTTAAGTAATTAAGAACTTAAAAGCACGTTGCAAGGCATTAACGAAAGTAATTAACATAATTAATGATCCCAGAATATAATCTATCACAGTACGCACAAATATGCAGTTTCGTGAAAGCAACAAGTAAAAACATAAGTCGAAAAAGGTAGGGTCGTTACACACACGTTCTTTACCGGACTTTTCGGGACATTTCGGGGCTGTGTTCTGGCTGAAATAGCAGCAATTAGGGGCTGATCGCGTGACAGTTTCTAGACAGCTATTTCGCGACAGTTTCAGGCTGTTTCGCGACACTTTCAGGCTGTTTCGCGACACTTTGGGACTGTTTCGCGACAGTTTCAGGGGCTGAATTTTTCTGGGCTGTTTTGGTTGACATTTTGAGACACGGTTTTGACACAATTTCTAAAGACCAAAATATTATGATTCCTCAAATATCAAACACAATTAGCAACCTCGTTAGTACATCAAAATGAGGAAAATCATAACATAATTTATAGACTAACAAACATAACGAATCATCAAATAAGAAAAATATAATATACACACTTCAAAGGCTACTAAATAAAATATTTTTTTTCAAATAAGCATGTCATACTAATAAGATTTATACACAATTCAAACAAAGTTTTGAGAGGAAAGAATTTACTGAAATGATCCTAGTACCACCTAGAATATCCGTACCTTATTCCAATAACAATAATTGCAAGACGGAAGAACCACCAAAGAACGCGATCACCTAAATGAATCTAACACATACAAAAATATGATCACAAAACACATTTAAGAAGGAAGTATGTAATAACTTTTATTTTATAGTATTGTCATATGATTCTAATATATCTATTATTTAATCTTATTATTATAAATTTATAAGCTTGATCAAAACTCCATTATTTTAGTTATATTTTAAGCACCAAAAGTATGATTGATAAACAAAATGTTGACATGATTTTTATGTGATTTTATTTAAGAAATATAGAGTTTAGACAATTAAAAATATACTCTTAGTAATGTGGAACAAAAGATAGATGTATTACCTTTAAACTTGGACACAAGAATAATCTTGAATTCACACCATAATGTATCAAACTCTTAACAAATTGAGAAGTGAAATGTGTAGGATTTTTGGGTTAGAGAAAAGATGGAAGAGTTATTCTAAAACTCACTTATTTTGTCTTTCAAGTATTCATATATTAAAATATTATTATTTAGAAGATTAATGGTAGTTAATTTATAAGTTATAAGAGTTACTTTGAAAGTGTAATCCAAAGTTGCTTTATGTATCTAGATATGTATTAAAATAATCAATAATGAAAGTTCTAGACTTTAAGTTTATTAAAAAGATAAACTTACAATTTATTAATCATGTGACAATGTAATTAATTTACAACTTATGTTACTTACAACTTATGTTAACTTATTGTTAAACAAACTTAGGATATAATTAATTATATTAAACTTATGATATAAGTGACTATTTACTTATAAATAATTATTCTTCAAAACATATATCTTAAATATATCAAAGTTGTAGGGTTATTTTATGGGGTATTACATCACGGGTTTGCGGGCATGACCAGAGAAGGTCATGTTTCCTCTACGAATCAGCCACCCAACATTGATGAGGCGCCCAAACAGAGGTGAACCATTCATCGACCTAACAGTAACAACAACGCTCGCAGGATCAGAAAACACAATGAAACTATCTTCTCGACAAAATTTAATTTCCCAAATCGCACTAAACTTTCCAAATTTTGACTCGGTCATGTGTCTAGTACAAGTCCTCTCAAGTCGGCCAATAAAAATCGTATTACCCTCATTATATTGAAAGCCGGAAAAAGGATTATCCAGTAGTCATTCGTTGGTCCGAACATCCTCGATCACCGATCTGGAACGATTAGCATCTTCTCCATATTTGAGAAGTACTGAAAAAAAGTAGAGTTTGAGGTTGGGTTTTGATAAGACAAAACTGAAGTTCGAATAACATTTGCGTCTTTAGGGTGGTGATTTTCAAGAGGGGGGAAATTGGATGTTGTGAGGGTTATAAAAGGGGAACCAAATAGGGTTTAGGGATCCATTTAAGTAACAGGAAATGAGGTGGTTAAAGAAGAATTGAAGGAGGAATTAAAGAAAGCGTTGGTCGAAAAAGGTTAATTGGGGTGAATGTTGGTGGTTTATGATGGTTGCTGGTGGGGAAAATAAATTCAAATCAAAGGCATGGGTGGGAAAAACGAGGTTGAGAGAAAAGTTTTTTTTTTTATCCTGATAGTCTCAAGTTAGTTTTCTTATACTTCTTCTGTCCCTAATTTATTGTCTAGTATTTTTTTTTAATGTTTCAAATTAATCATTTTTTCCATACTAATAAGGTAAAGTTCTTTTATACCATTACTTTATGCATGTAGGGGAAAAAAATAGATAAAAAGTAAAGGGTAAATCTGTAAAGTAAAGACAAAGTAAATGTGACTGTCAGCTTTTCTTAAACTATTTGTTTTTTATCAGGTAACAATTAATAGGAGACATATTTTTTTTTTGAACGGCGATTTTTTGGAATCAGTAGATCATTTCTTTCAACGACCCTCATCATTTGCACGTAGCACGCACGTTCGGGCGAATATCCGAACCCGATCGACGGTACCCAGGAACACATCCATTCGGGCAGTGTTCCTGAGTAGAGGTCCGTGAACAAATCCGGTAAAACCTCCCTATAGGGTTAATATATACCACCATTATTGGTGTTCAATTGTTTTAAAGACAATCATGTCATCCCAAAAGATCGAACTCATGACCTTTCCCTATCCCATGACACAAAGTACATGGGGAGAACCGTTGGGTTATGACCGCAAGTTCAATAGGAGACGTATTTAGTTATAGGTCCGTAATTATTTTAAATTATAGAATTAATTTAATTTTATTATAATAAGTTGAACCGCTATCATTTATAATGTGAAGTAAGATTTCTTGTAGCAAATCATCACCTGTTTTCCAAATTAATCTTCTATACACTTTTTTAATAGTGAGTCATTAAACCAAAATAACCACTTTCCAAACGGTCTTAAACTAAATATTTTTAAATTATTATTATTACTAATATAATTTCGATAGATCCAAACACGCGTTAGTATAACATGAACGAATGCAAATGATTTTGACGCTTTTATCCTTGCGTATGCAACTCCATAAATACACCCAATTCATGCATTCATAATTTCATATTCATATAACAAACACCATATGTGTAACACAAATGGTGGTGACCATATATAAAGACCACATATTCTACCTCACTCTTTATACCAATATTCACACACTCAAACACACACACAAACCTTACAAAATCCTTAATTATATTCAAGAAAACTATCAAAATTAGTCAAGAATTAAAGCTCATAAAATGGTACTTCAATGGTTAAGTTTAGTTGGTATAATTTGGCTTCAATCCATAAGTGCAACAAACACAAATTTCCCATCTTATTCATCTCATCTCAAACTACTTCTTTCACTCTCACAACTTCAACTCAACAATTTAGCTTTTGCTTCTGATGCAGGCAAATTATTCGGTTTTTTATCGGGTATAGCAGCTGTTTATCTCCCTTTATGGCTCGTTCTTTTAATCGGTTCGACACTCGGGTTCATTGGCTATGGTGTTCAATATCTTTTTCTTATAACAAATAAAGTATCATCTTTACCCTACACACTTGTTTTTTTGTTAACAGCTTTGGCTGGAAATAGTATTTGTTGGATCAACACAGTTTGTTACTTAATCGCGATACAAAATTTCCCATTTGATCGACAATTAGCAGTCGGTTTATCGACTAGTTATCAAGGGTTAAGTGCAAAGATTTATACTGATGTAATTGATGTGTTTTTTGATTCATCATCTTCTATCAAAAAAGCAAGGTCATATCTTTTGTTGAATTGCATTTTACCCCTTGTAGTTTGTTTAATCGCTTCACCGTTAGTTCGAGTGATTACTACACCAAGATCAAGGAGTTTATCAAATGGGTTTCTTTTCATCTTTTCAATCACAATATTTACAGGAACTTTTGCTGTGATTACAAGTTTAGGATCAAGAAAAGGACTATTTACTCCATTAATAATCTTGTCTGGTTTAATAATGTTTTTGGTGGTACTATTAGTAGTCCCATTAATGGAAAACTTAAGAGAAAGATGGGACAATAAATGCATGATAAGAAATTATGGGAAGAAAGTGTGTGATGAAAGTTGCATGGTTGAGGAAAATCAAGGAGTGGTAAATGAAAATGGAGTGAAAGATGAAGGGGTGTTTATGCCTAATCATGATGAAGAAATTGATGCTAAAGTTATGATAAAAAGATTGAATTTTTGGTTGTATTTTTTTGTGTATATGTTTGGTGCAACAGTTGGGATGGTGTATTTGAACAATTTGGGACAAATTGTTGAGTCTCGTGGGAGTTCAAAAACTTCTTCATTGGTGTCATTAGCTTCTTCTTTTGGATTCTTTGGCCGTATCTTTCCTTGCTTACTTGATTACCATATATCAAGGTACCTTTTATTATATATATATATTTTGTAAATTTTTATAATTTAAATACATATTGTCTATAATGTTTTTAGGACACGTAAATTTTAAATTTTAGTAAATGTAATGTTTGTCATTAATATGCTAAAAAGTATTGTAGAATAAATAACTATACCTACAAAATAAATAATTAATGGTTATGTACAATTATATTAATGTTAGCGACAACAATAAGTGTTTGCATTTAGATAGAATCCAGTAGATTATTGTCAAGTCATTAAGAATAATTGAATAACATAGGTTAAATAACCAAAAGGGTATATTGTTCGATTATACCAATCAAGCCATAAAGCTGTAATTCTAAATATAGTTAATCTATTGAGAACAATGTGCATGGGAGTAGATTAGCTGTAATTAATTAAGTATTTAGAGTCAACAATATTATATTAAGTTACATACAATTTTTTAAATCGTATTTTTTGTCGATCACGTACTATTTGACAAAATTTGCTAATTATTTAATTAAAATTATACTCTATTCGTCCTACAAAAGTGTCTCATTTAATTTTAAAGTCTTTATCCATCAATTTGGACTTTAAATTGTTTTATTCGTGTTATAAAATACTTAATAAAAATTATACCGATGAAAAATTTATTTAAAACTCAATTCATTCATATAATTATTATTAAATATTATATCATAAAGTAAAAATATTTAAATTTAAATTTGAAAAAAAGGACCTCAAAAATTTAATTGGAACAGGATTTTTTTTTTTTTTTTTTAATAGACAAAAAGGGGTAATAAAAAATGGGTACGTCAAACACATCACATGATTTTGGACTCATGTACAATAAATAAAATAGTACAAATTAATATCATAGGATCATGATAGGTTTTGTTGGTTGTTTTGAAAATAAATATAAGTACTTTATATCAGGGTAATAACAATAATTTTCATAACTGCATAGAGATTATTTGCTTGTTATTTTTTTTTATTAAGTGAATATATTGTTAGTCTTATATTCTTATTCTTATAATCTTATTTCTAAATTGCGTACTTCATTCGTATGCTTCAATCAAGGGGTGCTTGAGATGCAACATAAACCAAATAATAAAGCGAAATATACTTGTTTTTGATACTTTATCGGGTATATAATTCGCGAGTCTCATTTTTCCGCACTTAATTAATTATAATGAATAAAAAAAATCTAACTAGAGAAAACTCACACCATACACTTGATCGCTAATTAGTGACATGATGTATGCAGCTGCTTCATTAATAATCGAACTATATAAGTTTTAATTAAATGTGCGGCTCTTAATACATAAACTATAAACCCAATATCGTGGAAAAATAATTAACCTTACAAGTTATACTCCCAAAAAAGGACGTGTTGTACATACATATATATTTATTGTCGCATTAATGTTGACATGGAATGTTATGGTTGAAAATAATTCAAACTACACTCTCATTTTAGCCACTATTTTTGGTTCTCATTTATTTTACATAACCAACGTTCTTACCAAACGTACAAACGAATAAAGAACGAATAAACAAGTAAATTAATAATTTTTTTCCAATTCAAGTTATTACTCCAGTAAATGGTGAGTAAACTATATGTTGTTACCCATCTCTTTCTCTAAATACTAAAAAAATGTTAAAATTTTTTTAACATTAAATCTCTCATGAGAATAGAATATGAAATTGATATCTTACCAAACCTTCCCTACATATTAAATCAACATTTAATTTGCCATCTCTCATTCATGAATGATCATGAACTTATACTATTAAAAGCACTCATTATAAATGGATAGTTAATCGGAGAATGTGAGTATTTCACTTGCATGTTGTGGTCTAACTAGATTATCTGGTGATTGTTTCTGATTTTTTTCTTGATTATCCTAAAATATGTTGTTAGTAAAATTTGAATCTGATACATACATTCGTCTCAATTTAATAGGTTTGCTTTTCATTTTGAGATGTCTCAATTAATTAATATCTCACTTAATAGATATGAATAATAAGATAAAATTCTTTTATACTCTTAATTTATGCATATAAAATAAAAAAAAATTGGTAAAAATAAAGAGACAAAGCAGAAAAGTAAACAAAAAAATATAAAAGATGATGATCATATTTCTTAACGGTGTGTTTTTTATATGAGAAATATTAAATTGAGACAGAAGGAAGTAATTTTTATAAAGATATTAAAATCCCAAGAAAGAATCAATTAGGAATTTAGGATTGTTTGTTTGAAACATATTAGATGCAATTTAGACTATAGAAATAAATTATAAATATATTTTAGCTACTAAAGTTTTTTAAATACAATATACCGAAATAACTTCATTTATACATTCTCCTTTACAATGATTCGTCGATTTAGACCGCGTATATCTGAGTAAAAATACTTATCTTCTTAGCGTAACTTAAACAGAGAATATCTTATGCGTTTTGACATGGTTACATGCAATGATTTGTCCAGTCTTGATTTTCTTTCACTTATACTGAATCCATATGAATGATTTACTACTATCTTCCAGGACCAAACGCAAAGTTTCAAGACCAGCACTGATAGCACTCATGATGGTACCAATGACATCAGCATTTTTGTTACTTCTCAACGACAATAACATATGTCTTCACATAAGCACGGCGACGATTGGGATATGCACTGGCGCAATCACATCGATTTCTGTTTCAACAACCGCCGAGCTTTTTGGTGCCAAGAACTTTGGTGTGAACCATAACGTTTTGGTCACGAATATCCCAGTAGGGTCGTTTTTATTTGGAGATATGGCTGCGTTACTTTATCGTAAACAAGGACTTATTGCGAACCATAATGGAGAAAAGTGCATGGGGATCAAATGTTATGAAACAAGTTTCATAATTTGGGGCTGTCTTTGTTTGTTAGGGACAATTTTAGCTATATTACTTCATTTAAGAACAAAAAAGACTTAGATTATGTAGATTTTGTTAAAATATAGCTTAAGTTTACTTTCCGATACATAAAGCGTATATATACCTTCGTATAATGATCGAATTTGTATATGTAGGTATCTGTTTTTGCTTTTCAATTAATATAGCCATGTTTAGCATATGTTCTTTTCAGTCGAACGGTTCAAACGGAACTTGAAAATTTATATTAAACGTTATTGAAAACTTGATGCGAAAATAAACATGTGTTTATATATTAGTTTCATAAACAGAAACGTTACCTAAAATGTTGATGTTCACATGGTTGGGTGAATGTGGCCTAATTAACAGTTGAAATATGAAGGTGACTTCGTTTGTTTGTAGCATTTTATTTGTATAATATAAAACTAAATTATAGACTTAACTTTTTTTCGTTGTAAATGTTTGGCATAATTCAATCAAGCTATCCTATAAATAGAAGAATATACCAAAAGTCAAAATTAAGGTTTGGGTGACTTGCCTTCTGTTAAGGTTCGGGTCTCACACTACAAGTCAAAATCAACTTTGGGTCTCTACTCTTACCCATTTGTCATTTCTCTTATTAACAAGTTAGCAAACCGGATAATCATGACATCATCTGACTGAAATCAGATATATTATTTTTCCTTTTCGAAAAATATGAATTAAAATTAAAACAGATTTAGAAAATCTAATTGTGTTAGGGAATTTACTAGACCCAAAACGTCTGTTTTAATACATCAATTGAAACAAGACCTTAATACAAACCAAAACATTGCACTTAAAAGAGTCGCCCAACCTACATCTATAGAACCAACAACTCGCGTTCACAGGCCCAAGTAGTGTTCATTAAAGAGCTAATGAAACTTTACCTGAAAATAATACTGCTAAAACTATGTATCTTAACTGCTATTACGTTGACCTAAAAAACAAAACATTATGGAGTATATCATAACTAGATATAGTTACATTCATTAGTAACGATTGCAGCAATAGATAGTCAGCCCAACCCGACCCGCCCATTTCAACCCACAGTTTCTACAAATAATTCCTAAATGGGTCAGTTAACCCTTCAGGTCGTTACTTAACCCGCCTAAGGGGCTTCTAACTTTCAACTATAAAACCAAATTCTTCACTTTCAAAGTCTCCTATTTCCTGTGCAACCAACCAAATATACAAAAAATATAAATTTGTTTATCATACCTTTGTTAAAATACAATGTAAATTTGGAATAATATGGAATTTGTAAATATGTATAGAAAAATATCTAGATATTAATATGTATAAGAAAATATCTAGATATTAATATGTAAAAAAAATATCTAGATATTTATATGTAGAAAAATCTAGATAATATAGATATTTGTAGGTGAGAAATATCTAGATATTTATCCATGGAAATATCTAGTTTCTAGAATGTTCCATGGGGTAGTATAAATATGGGTGATGAGTAGTTTATTTGTGTAAGGAGTGAGTAAGTGAAGTGTGAAGTAGAGAAGAAGTAAGAAGTGAAGAAGAGTTAGAAGTAGAAGTTGTGAAGAAGTAAGAGTGTGAGTTTAGTCCACAATATTGTAATTGTTTCTTTGTATTAATAAAAGTGTTCTTTATTAAGTTTCCCGGTTAAACCTTAGTTAGTGTTTAAGTTCTTAGTGCACTTGTGTTGTTCTTATTATATGGTCGGCTCTGCCGCCTAAGTGATACATGGTCGGTTATACCGCCTAAATGATATATGGTCGACACTGTCGCCTAAGTACTATTGTGCACTAAGAATTCATAAAATTAAAGGCTAATCAACGTCAAAGTGTTGGTGTAGTGAGTGTAGTATAATCTAAATCCTCTATAGTGGGTGTGTTGGGCTCGTCGAAGCTTCCAACAATTGGTATCAAAGTGGGTCATTCGGGACCATTGCTAGTGGAGGTACTCATCGGTAAACGTTGGACGTTTACATCGTCTTGTTAACACCAAGGCCCTAAGGGAGATTCTGTCTGAGCACAGTTAGGAACTGTGAAAGCTCATCGGTCTGGGACCAAGCTTATTGGACGTTGGACGTCATGATGGCAGATCTTGCAAGTACGAGCAGTGGAATCAGGAGTCTCAGTAACCACAACTATGGTTATTGGCGGACTTGTATAGAATCCTACCTACAAGGACAGGATTTATGGGAAATAGTTGCTGGCAGTGACACAACGCCTCCACCGAAAGAAAATGCTGAAGCCTTGAGAAAATGGAACGTCAAGGCCGGGAAGGCTTTATTTATATTGAAGACTGCAATCGAGGAGGATCTATTGGAGCACATCCGTGACGAGAAAACACCAAAGGCAGCTTGGGAAACTTTTGAAAAATTATTTTCAAAGAAGAATGAAGCACGCCTCCAGCTCTTGGAAAATGAGCTCGCAGGTATCTCACAAGGAAGTCTGTCTATTTCTCAGTATTTCACCAAGGTAAAATCTATCTGCCGTGAGATATCTCAACTTGCTCCTGAAGAGAAAGTGAGTGAAGCAAGGATGAAGAGAATTATCATCCACGGCTTAAGGTCCGAGTATAATGGATTTATAGCCGCTCTGAGAGGATGGCCTACTCAACCATCATTAATAGAGCTGGAGAATTTATTGGCTAATCAAGAGGCATTAGCCAAGCAGATGAATGAAGTAACCATAAAAGGCGGAGAAGATGCACTCTTCACCAATAAGAAGAAAGCAACATATCGAAGACAAGAGGCGATGAAAGAAAGTAAGACATATGGGTGGAAGGGCCACCCAAAATCAAAAGGCAACGCTTCAGGGGGAGCTCAACAAGGAAGAAGCGATCATTGCCAACAATATGGGAAAAATGATAAGAGAAAGAATGGTGAATGCTTCAATTGTGGCAAGAAGGGTCATTTTGCTCGAAATTGTAGATTCCTCAGAAGGCGAACTTTTGAAGGAAATGTGGCCGTCTCAAGAGATGAGAAGAAAGAGGTCACATTCGAAGCAACCATTAATGGGGAAACATGGGATGCAGAAGCTGGACTCTCTTTTGAAGCTGACATAGATGATCAAGCTCTTACAACAACTTTAAAGTCAAAAATAAACTACAAAGATGATTGGATCATCGATTCTGGGTGCTCAAATCATATGACCAACGATGGGACGAAGCTGCAAGAAATGGAGGATTACAAAGGAAAGAGAGTTGTGTTGACAGCCAACAATTCAAGGTTGTCTATTTCTCACATTGGAAAGACAATAATTCCAAATGAAGGCGACTCTCATAAGCTCCAACTCGAGAAGGTGTATCTTGTCCCTGGCCTAAAGAAGAATTTACTGTCAGTACCACAATTAACAGCAGAAGGGAACTATGTGCTCTTTGGACGAGAAGATGTGTCCGTATTCAAGAGAGTGAAGGTGGTTGGCAATCCAATTATGCAAGGAAGAAGAATAGAGTCGGTCTATGTACTATCTGCTGAAACAGCATATGTGGATAAGACTCGAAAGAATGAGACGGCTGATCTTTGGCATGAACGTCTTGGGCATGTGGGCTACAACATGTTAAAGGAGATGATGGTGAAACACATAGTAAATGGGATTCCTCAAATTGATATCCGAACAGATACAATATGTGCTGGATGTCAATTTGGAAAAGCTCACCAATTGCCATTCAAAGAGTCACAACATCAGTCCAAGACACCATTAGAGCTCATACACTCAGACGTCTTTGGCCCAGTGAAACAAACATCACTTGGAGGAATGAAGTATATGGTGACATTCATTGATGACTTCTCAAGGTATGTGTGGGTTTACTTCATGAAGGAAAAGTCGAAGACTTTTCAGAAGTTTAAAGAGTTCAAGAAGAAGATAGAAAGTGAGCTCAATAATAAGATTAGGTGCTTACGCACAGATAATGGAGGAGAATATTTATCGACTGAGTTCAATATGTATCTTGAGAAGCACAAGATCAGAAGGCAATTAACTTGCCCTAATACTCCACAACAGAATGGAGTGGCAGAACGTAAGAATCGCCATCTTGCTGAAACTTGTCGAAGTATGCTTCATGGTAAGAATGTACCAGGAAGATTTTGAGCCGAATGTATGAGGACGGCTTCATACGTGATTAACAGACTCCCACAAACAAAGTTGGGATATATTTCACCATATGAAAGATTATGGAAGATCAAGCCAACCGTCAATCATCTCAAGGTTTTTAGATGTGTTTGCTATGTCTTCGTGCCAGATCATCTCTGAAGCAAATTTTATAAGAAGGCAATTCGATGCATTTTTGTCGGTTATGATGAATCAAGAAAAGGATGGAGATGCTGTGATCCAAATACTGGAAAGTGTCATACTTCAAGAAATGTGGTATTTGATGAAGCTTCTTCATGGTGGTCACCTCAAAAGATAGAGCTTCCAGAATCTCATGGATTAGAAGAAGGTCCAGAAGAAAAAGAAGAACCTAAAGAGCAGATATTGGTTCCAATAAAAGAAGGAGAAGGTTCGTACTCTAAGGAAAAGAGTTCATGGAAAACTGGTGTACATCAATCTATACCCGAGGAGGTTCGTCCAAGCCAAAAGGAAGTCGAGGAGCATGCACAAGAATTAAGGAGATCAACAAGGCCGAGACAACCTAATCCAAGGTATGCCAATGCTGCTCATGTAGATGAATCAATACCTATTGAGCCTTCTACTTATGAAGAAGCTGCGCAAAGTCGAGAATGGCAGAAAGCGATGGAAGAAGAAATTAATGCACTAAAAGAAAACCAGACATGGAGTTTAGTTCCAAAGCCAAAAGATGTAAAACCAATATCTTGTAAATGGGTTTACAAGGTGAAGACTCGATCAGATGGATCCATTGAAAGGTATAAAGCTCGACTTGTTGCTAGAGAACTCAACAATATGGGCTGGATTATGAAGAAACGTTTAGTCCAGTGGCGAAGATCACAACAATTCGAGCTCTACTAGCTTTAGCCGCTAGAAAATCTTGGAAGTTATGGCAGATATATGTCAAGAACGCTTTCTTACATGGAGAACTTGACAAAAACATTTATATGGAGCAACCAAGAGGCTTTGAGAACAAGATCCATCATGACCATGTCTGCAAATTAAAGAAAGCATTATACGGCTTGAAGCAGGCTCCAAGAGCTTGGTATGGTAAAATTGGTGAGTTTTTGGTACAAAGTGGTTTCACAGTTGCTCCTTCAGATTCTAGTTTATTTGTGAAACAAGATCAAGGAAAACTAGCCATAGTGCTAGTATATGTGGATGACTTAATCATCACGGGAGATCACTATGAGGAGATCCAAAGAACAAGAGAGAATCTGTCTATCAGATTTCATATGAAGCAGCTTGGAGAACTCAAACATTTTCTTGGACTCGAAATAGAGCAGAAAAGAGAAGGATTATTTCTGGGACAACAAAAATATGCGCGAGATCTTTTACAAAAGTACGGAATGCTTAATTGCAAACCTATCTCAACCCCAATGGATCCGAATACAAAACTACGAGCAGATGAAGGAAAAAGTCTTCAAGATGTTACCATGTATCGAAAGATGGTCGGAAGTCTTATTTATCTCACACTAAGCCGGCCAGACATATCTTATGCAGTTGGAGTGATTAGTCGATACATGAGCAATCCGAATAAGCCTCACCTTGATGTTGTACGACGCATCTTAAGGTATGTTAAAGGCACTATCAACTTTGGTATTTTATACAAGAAAACAAAAGAATGTCATGTGACTGGATATTGTGACGCCGATTACGCTGGAGACTATGATACACGACGGTCAACAACTGGATACATATTTAGTCTTGGATCAGGAGTAATATCATGGTGCAGCAAGAGATAACCAACAGTATCCTTGTCAAGCACTGAAGCGGAATATCGATCGGCATCATCAGCAACACAAGAAATTACATGGTTGAAACAACTAATGGAAGATCTTCATCAATCAACAGACTATCAAGTAGAGCTTTTCTGCGATAACCTATCAGCTATACGTCTAGCAGAGAATCCAGTGTTTCACGCAAGAACAAAACATATAGAAGTACACTATCACTATGTTCGCGAGAAGGTCCTTGAAGGGGAGATCAAGATGATGCCAACAAAGACAGATGAACAAGTTGCAGATATATTCACCAAGAGCCTAAGTAAACCAAAGTTTACAAAATTCAGAGAAGCACTTGGAATGGTCTGCAAGTCATCGTTGGAAGAAAATTTGCATTGAGGGGGAGTGTTAAAATACAATGCAAATTTGGAATAATATGAAATTTGTAAATATGTATGGAAAAATATCTAGATATTAATATGTATAAGAAAATATCTAGATATTAATATGTAAAAGAAATATCTAGATATTTATATGTAGAAAAATCTAGATAATATAGATATTTGTAGGTGAGAAATATCTAGATATTTATCCTTGGAAATATGTAGTTTCTAGAATGTTCCATGGGGTAGTATAAATATGAGTGATGAGTAGTTCATTTGTGTAAGGAGTGAGTAAGTGAAGTGTGAAGTAGAGAAGAAGTAAGAAGTGAAGAAGAGTTAGAAGTAGAAGTTGTGAAGAAGTAAGAGTGTGAGTTGAGTCCATAATATTGTAATTGTTTCTTTGTATTAATAAAAGTGTTCTTTGTTAATTTTCCCGGTTAAACCTTAGTTTGTATTTAAGTTCTTAGTGCACTTGTGTTGTTCTTATTATATGGTCGGCTCTGCCGCCTAAGTGATACATGGTCGGTTATACCGCCTAAATGATATATGGTCGACACTGTCGCCTAAGTACTATTGTGCACTAAGAATTCATAAAATTAAAGGCTAATCAATATCAAAGTGTTGGTGTAGTGAGTGTAGTATAATCTAAATCCTCTATAGTGGGTGTGTTGGGCTCGTCGAAGCTTCCAACAACCTTAGCAGTTAACACACTAATCATTTATATAAAGTTTACAAACTAGCTTAGTGCCCGCGAATTCGCGGGGCTACTTTATTGTATTAAGCATGTATTGGTTTTAAGTGAGTAATGTGAATAATTTTTTTATTTTGCATGTGTTGTAGTAACCTCGACATTCAGATAATATTTCTATATAGTTATTAAGCAAAGTAGAACCAAAAAATGCATATCTATAGGTACAAAAGATTCGTTGTAAAGTAACAATATTCATAAAATGGAATGTTCAGTATCGATTAAGTTCATAAATACACTCTACTTTTGGAATTTAAGATAACATGTTCAAACATTTACTATTAGTGGGTGATGTCCCAAAACCTCACACACCTTATTCGAACAAAAACATCTTAACATTTTATTTACTTATTACTTATCTAAGCTTGTAGAAAAGTTCAACTTGCAAGCTGATATCTCATGTGGCAATTCAGAAAAGATATCTTTTTGTGATACACGATCTTCCCCTTGTGGCCCTTCAGAAATCAGACCCAAAAACCCATTGAAATTCACCAAAACACTGATATAGATGTAGTCTCATACAATCCAACATAACTGAAGGTTCAATCATAAACAAACCATTAGACTTTTGAGTAGATCAAATTTATGGTGATCAACACAAATTCCAAAGGGTTTGGTACCCTATGGAAAGAGCATCGTTTGATACTTGATAGTACTTATAGTATTAGCTATGTTATCGAAAGACTATCGTTCAAAATCTTTAATTTTGTTGTTATTAATCACAAAAAATAACAATATCTGAATAATTTTACCTCGTAATTGCCATTGACTTAAGATGAAAGATGCAACGCTTAACATCTAGATCCTTGATACAGCTTAAGAATCCCATGGTGTCAACCCTTATGATGAAAGATACCACATGTGAATGTCAAGTATCAACAGTTGATCTTAAGCACATTTAGACATAGAAAACATTTACATACATGGACTTACACTTTAAGCACCAAAAAGTGAGATTTGCACAAACTATAAGTAAAAATAAATACATGAAACGAACTTAAAAATAAACAAAAAAATTTGCCACTGGGAATTTTTGAACAACCTCTAGATTAGTAGCATCACTATTATACTAAGAAACATAGTTGAAGATGAGTTACCTATAATTAAAATAATTGCATATGTATGATTAAATTGAAGGATTACTTTTTATCCAAACCATTCCTTCTTCAAGTTTTGAGTTTATGTGTGATTATTTTGTTGCTTTTTGTTGCATCACATTCCAACTAAAAGAGCACAAGGCTAAAGTAGTAAAAACCATAAAAGTTTCAGCAATTTTTTTTTAACAAAAGCTACTCTAATTTAAATAAATAAATTCCTTATCTTAAAGTGATACTCCACATCTATCACATTTTAACAAAAAATGGTACATATTCAAAGTGATATTGTATTAAGACATGAAAATCTTCCGGATGCTTTGATTGCAGATATACTGAAATTAACTCATCCTATAAAGAAAAAAAGTCAACTACATAAAACCCATATTGACCTTTGACCTTTACTATAATGTTATATATCAGAGATATCATCAGATATATATCAGATGTGCTTGAAGCACATATTTAGACATTATCTTAAATATTAGATGAGAAACGCACCTGAATTTCAAGAAGATGTTTTGGAATTTCTATTAAGAAACGTGAAGGTTGAAGAACCTGAGAAACGCAAAGTTGATTTTAGGGTGGTGATTTTACATTTTTACCCATCTAATTATAAACGTGTCATATGAGCCGAACGGCAGTCGATGGGTCGAAAATCTCCCAAAGTATAATTGTAACGACCCTGGATTTTCCAACTTTTATTATTAATAATTTATTATTAATGCTTGCGTTTTAATAAATGTATTTTTATGCATTTACTTGTTGTCGTATTTGACTTTTCATGGCCTGACTTGTCTTTGTGACACACGTACTTTTCACGAATAATATTTCGAATATTATTTACGTACATGATTAATTAATATTAATCATTTTTAATTAACTAATGCAAGTAGTTAAATTACTTGGGCTTTGTTTATTTAATTGCTACATACTTGGACTTGGGCCTTTATTAATGGACATGGACTTGGAAGCCCACCCTACTTCTCTTAATGGACTAGTTAGCCCATTATTATGCAAGTATTTCATTAAGATAAAACTAGATTAGTTAGTCATATGAGGAGACTAGTTACAAGTATACTTACACCCCTTTCCCATGCCATTTAACTTTATTACTACTTCTAGCTTACACCATCTCCCCATGCATGAAAGTTGCATTTGAGCCTTTCCCCTTTGATGCCCAAACCATCGGTTTTGATGGGGTGTGAGGGAGTTCCATTTTTCAAATTTTGTTACTTATTCACAAGTGTATTACTTCACTTTTACACACACTTCATTTTACTACTCTTTTTCTCTCAACTTTTTCTCTCAATCTTGTAAGTAACAAAGCTTTAATTTCTTTCTTTTTCTTCCATTAAAACCGAAATATATCATCATCATTTTACTTGTTTTGCTACTTGTTTGATTGTTTGTTATTTATTGTTAAAGATCAAGTTTTCTAACTTGTATCTTCATGTAATCTTGGTTACTTTCATCTTTGTTTGATGAAGAACCAAGAACAAGAATCTAAACTTGTTAGTTTATGGTTCTACACTTAAATATTTTAAAGATCTAAAAGTTCATAAGCTTTATAATTATACGTGTGTTCATGTTTTGTAGACTTGAAGTTTACTTTCTTAAGATTCAAACTTTGATTTGAATCTTCTCAAGTATGAAACAAACATGAACATAATACTTGTAACTTTAGTTATTTCTTTCTTTTATAAGTACTTTAAAGTTGTGATGTTGTTAATTTGGTCAAGTATTACTAGTTAAACTTGATCTCATATTTCTTGAAACTAAAGTTAACTTTATAAGTTCAAGAACATGGAAGTATAACTTTTTAGTTATAACTTCATACACTTGTGTTGGATCTAAATTTCTATAGCTTATGGTCTTCCAAATTTGTTGTAAACAAGAGCTTATAAGCTTATATACATTTTACAAGATAAAAATCTAAGTTTCATAACTTATGGTTTCATTAAAGTAAAGATTCAAGTCTTATAACTTAGGATCTAACTTAAGAACACTAGATCTAGACTTTCTAGTCTAGGATCTTTAAGATCTAACTAAGATCTAAGTTCTACAACTTAAGATCTTGTTTATTTAGTTTACTTTCAAGTTTGTAGCTTAATATTACTATTAGAACTCATGTATGTGTCGGATCTAAGATCTTGATGTAACTTTGGTTCATCAAACTACTTACAACTCTTAAGTGAGTTATGCTACATATCTTAGACTTACACTAGTGTTATGATGGTCAAAACTTGGTTAATATGATGCAAACACATCAACGAGTTGTACACTTGAAGCTATAAGCATCAAGGATGAGAACCGTGATGAGTATCAAGCACCAAGAACCCACCGGAATACCTTTCTTACTGTTTTCTGGGATGGATCAGTAACCTGAGCTACTGGAAAAGTTGATTTCCAGCTAGTTCGGTTCTAGTAAATGATTTTCCATTTATACCTCGTCTTAATCCGAGTTACGGTTTAGGATTTATGGCCATCCGAAAGTCACTACACCCTTTTAACGTTGTGCTGAAATTTCTGACCTACTCGCACTTAAACCGTCACCACAGTCAAACGAAGACGAGTTTGGTTCTATAAATTGGTCAATCTCTAGGGAACTCATATACGGAGACATGGCCACTGGTCTCACCTCATTTCAGTTTGTATAGAGGTCGTGGCGACTGAACGAATTCAGCCTTTATTTCAAACTCTATTCTTGATTGAAACTTACTTTACACTTTTGATTAATGATGAATGATGACGATACTTAAGACCTAATTTACATGCTTTTAAACCTTTGGGAACAATTTACTGACTTAGTAACTTTTGACTTAGGTTGAGGACCTTTCGGACCAACCACTTGCTTACTATTCCCGCATATCGACTTTTACTACTTTCTACTGTGAGTTATAGCATCCCTTTTTACTTTAACTATTTTGGGAACTGAGAATACATGCGCATTTTATGTTTTACATACTAGGCACGAGTACTTAAACTTTATATATGTGTGGGTTATACAACGACATAAACTTTCCCCTTAGCTAGGTAACGTTTAGTCATTGGTCTTTGAACCGGTGAACGCGAATCTTAGATATGGATCCATAGGATTTGACATCCCCACTCGGGCTAGTAGCGATAGCATTTAACGGGTATTTAATACTTCATAAACTTTTGCACTCGCCAAGTGTACTTTTAGGGGGTGTTATTTACGTTAAGTTAGTTACCAAGTGTCCACGATTATACATATATACTTTTCATACTGTTTTGAAATACTAAAATCTCGTGGCCTACCTTACATTACTGTTATACTTAAACTATAGCTCACCAACCTTTGTGTTGACGTTTTTAAGCATGTTTTTCTCAAGTGCTTAAGGTTTGATTGCTTCCACTGTAGTTGACATGCTTTGTAGACTCCCGCTGCGCTTATTAGAGATGTCTTCGCATGAAATGTTTATTTTGCATTGAAACTTTATTACTTTTGAACAATGAATCTGTAACGACCTATGGGTCACGTACTATTATTATCGCCTTTTATTCGTAGAGACACATTATCGTATGTTAAACATTTGGCGTTGGTTATGATGTCACCTTTTCTTATGAATGCAAACTTATTTTAAAACAGCATATAGTGTTTGACCTTGTAATGATCCTGTTGTTGATGATCCGTACACGATGGTTTTGTATGGGGCGTCACATTTGGTATCAGAGCATTGGTTGTAGGGAATTAGGTTGCATTAGTGAGTCTAGACCAGACCGAGTAGGATTCACTAATAGGACTAATCTACAACTTGCTAGTTTACTTGTTTCTGCGGAACTTGCTGCTGCTTACTTTTACTGTGCTATATGCCGTATGCTACTACATGATTTCACTACTGCATGCTATTATCTGCTTTCGATTGCATGATACTTGTCGTTATTGCCATGCTACTTACTGCTATAGATGATCTAGACTGTCGTAGTTACTTTGCCTAATACGTGCTTGCATTATGACTTACTGACATGGAAAAAGTTATTTTTCCTTGTTCCGATGTCAGATATTCCACCTGTTATCATTTTGGAGAGTGACTCAGACTCATCCGCCACCTCGCCTGCTACTGCAGCCGACACACAGATCCCGTCCTCTTTACCCGACAGCGACTCTGGCGCTTCGTCCTCTAGAGCTAGTAGCCACACACCCGACCCAGTGATCATCTCACACGGACACGAGGATCCACTGGAGATTCCAGCTCCACTTATCCCAGGGCCCTCGGAGCCACAGCACCATTCCGGTGGTGCTGTGATTCCTGGGGAATATGGGGACGTTCCTTTCCGGAATGAGCATAATCATTGGTCTAGACGCCTTCCAGATGGACGTGTTATGCTGATTCCACCCGGCAGATACTGACTGATGACTACTGGCCGAGCACATCCACCTTTCGATGATTCCGACGACTCATCATCTGACGACTCAACATCCGACGATTCCAGTGACGATGATTCCGATGAGGACCCTGAGGAGGCATCCGTGCAGCCACCCTCTACCCCGCCAAAGAAGCGGTATCGTTTCGACGGTACTGTTATTCCAAGGGTTGACGGAGGTAGGTCATTCGTTAACGCACGTGGGCTGAAGGTTAGAGTTACCGCCCGTAAGCGGCTTGTGCCGTATCCTGCTGATCCATTCATACATAAGGCTCCCCGTTATGCAGCATCTACTTCTGGTTCCAGACCGTCTGCACCACCCACTCCACCAGCATCGTCTGTACCACCAACTCCACCTGTACCATCAGCACAGCCTGCTCCACCAGCCTCTCCCTCTGTTGAGGAACTGACGAGGGAGGTGGATACCCTCCGCGCTCGGGTAACTGAGTTCGAGGACCAGATGTCCCACATAATGGACATCCTTTACCCACCGTCACCATATGACATTTGTATTAGGTTTCTTTATGTAATCTCGTTTGTAGTTTCATGTTTCACTCATGTATTTTACGAATCTTATGCGAATGTATGCAACTTTTTATTAATGAATGGAACTTAGTGTTGTTTAACCTTTGTACGGTGTTCTATTTACGTTACTGTATGATGATTTTGTGGTATCTGAATCTATTTGCGTTACTTAATTAACATGTGTTGTGTTGATTCCATGTTGGTTACCGTATACTGTATTATTATTATTTGAATGCTGGATTTTGACTTGAGTCAAAATTTTTGCTTAGAAGAACAATGGCCAACGGAAGATCAATGCCCACAGCAGCACAGATCGAAAAAATGATAGCCGAATGGGTAGCCGCAGCTATAGCGGAAATGAACCCTCAAGCTCCACCGGTTATCCAGCACAATCATAACGGGTGCACATACAAGGAATTCAAAAGCTGTAAGCCCCACAACTTCAGTGGTACTGAGGGGCCGGTTGGACTTACTAGGTGGTTTGAGAAATTAGAAGCTGTGTTCCGTGTAAGCAACTGTTCAGAAATGAACAAAACTAAGTATGCCTCCTGTACACTGTCAGACGGCGCCTTAACCTGGTGGAACACACTTGCTCAAGCTAAGGGTATTGATAAGGCGCATGCTACCCCGTGGGAGGAATTTAAGGGGGCCATGATTGAAGAGTATTGCCCCAGGACAGAGATACAGAAGATGGAAACTGAGTTTTGGGGACTGAAAGTGGTAGGAAATGATCTTGATAGTTATAACCGAAGGTATCTGGAATTAGCTCTGATGTGTCCTACAATGGTTACCCCCGAATTTAAACGAATGGAACGGTATTTCTGGGGACTCCTCAAGTCCATTCAGGGAAATGTTACCTCTTCAAAACCAGCTGATGTCCCGGAATCTATGCGCATGGCGCATACCCTGATGAACCAAATCACCAGCCAAGAACCAGAAAAGGCTAAATCCGAATCGGGTAGTAGTGAGAAGCGTAAATGGGACAACAACAAGGGGAGAGTCTATGATCAAAACCCGGCTAAGCGACATGCGGGTTTCAAGGGAAACAACCCCAATCCGAACACTAGCTCGAACTCTAACTACAAGGGTAGTCTGCCGCAGTGCAAGAGATGCTATAAGCATCACACTGGGTACTGCAATGTGGTCTGCGAAAAATGTAAAAGGACTGGGCATATTGGCAAAGACTGCAAGATCACCACCCTGAATGTGAAGACAAATCCTACTGGGCTGAGAAAGTGTTATGAGTGTGGACAACCGGTGTAGTAACCCGAACTTTTCCATGTTTATATATATATTAAATGAAATTGTTATTTACATGATTAAGTGTTTCCAACATGTTAAGCAATCAAACTTGTTAAGACTTGATTAATTGAAATAGGTTTCATATAGACAATTGACCACCCAAGTTGACCGGTGATTCACGAACGTTAAAACTTGTAAAAACTATACGATGACATATATATGGTTATATATATAGTTAACATGATTTTATTATAAGTATGTATCTCATTAGGTATTTTAACAATGAGTTAGATACATAAAAATGAGACTATTAATTTAAGAAACTCGAAAACGATATATATAACGATTATCGTTATAACAACGTCTTACTAGGTACATATGAATCATATTAAGATATTGATACACTTGGTTAATTATTTTAAATGATAATTAAATATATTATTAAGTGTATTAACAATGAAATACATATGTAAAAATAAGACTACTAACTTAATGATTTCGAAACGAGACATATATGTAACGATTATCGTTGTAACGGCATTTAACTGTATATATATATATCATACTAAGATATATTATATATCATAATATCATGATAATATAACAATTTAACATCTCATTTGTTATAATAAACAATGGGTTAACAACATTCAACAAGATCGTTAACCTAAAGGTTTCAAAACAACATTTACATGTAACAACTAACGATGACTTAACGACTCAGTTAAAATGTATATACATGTAGTGTTTTAATATGTATTCATACACTTTTGAAATACTTCAAGACACTTATCAAAATACTTCTACTTAACAAAAATGCTTACAATTACATCCTCGTTCAGTTTCATCAACAATTCTACTCGGATGCACCTGTATTCGTACTCATACAATACACAGCTTTTAGATGTATGTACTATTGGTATATACACTCCAATGATCAGCTCTTAGCAGCCCATGTGAGTCACCTAACACATGTGGGAACTATCATTTGGCAACTAGCATGAAATATCTCATAAAATTACAAAAATATGAGTAATCATTCATGACTTATTTACATGAAAACAAATTTACATATCCTTTATATCTAATCCATACACCAACGACCAAAAACACCTACAAACACTTTCATTCTTCAATTTTCTTCATCTAATTGATCTCTCTCAAGTTCTATCTTCAAGTTCTAAGTGTTCTTCATAAATTCCAAAAGTTCTAGTTTCATAAAATCAAGAATACTTCCAAGATTGCAAGTTTACTTCCAAGTTTTCTAAATCCATTCCAAGTAATCATCCAAGATCAAGAAACCTTTGTTACTTACAGTAGGTTATCTTTCTAATACAAGGTAATAATCATATTCAAACTTTAATTCAATTTCTATAACTATAACAATCTTATTTCGAGTGGAAATCTTACTTGAAATTGTTTTCGTGTCATGATTCTGCTTCAAGAACTTTCAAGCCATCCAAGGATCCTTTGAAGCTAGATCTATTTTTCTCATTTCTAGTAGGTTTATCCAAGGAACTTGAGGTAGTAATGATGTTCATAACATCATTCGATTCATACATATAAAGCTATCTTATTCGAAGGTTTAAACTTGTAATCACTAGAACATAGTTTAGTTAATTCTAAACTTGTTCGCAAATAAAAGTTAATCCTTCTAACTTGACTTTTAAAATCAACTAAACACATGTTATATGTCTATATGATATGCTAACTTAATGATTTAAAACCTGGAAACACGAAAAACACCGTAAAACCGGATTTACGCCGTCGTAGTAACACCGCGGGCTGTTTTGGGTTAGTTAATTAAAAACTATGATAAACTTTGATTTAAAAGTTTTTATTCTGGGAAAATGATTTTTATTATGAACATGAAACTATATCCAAAAATTATGGTTAAACTCAAAGTGGAAGTATGTTTTCTAAAATGGTCATCTAGACGTCGTTCTTTCGACTGAAATGACTACCTTTACAAAAACGACTTGTAACTTATTTTTCCGATTATAAACCTATACTTTTTCTGTTTAGATTCATAAAATAGAGTTGAATATGAAACCATAGCAATTTGATTCACTCAAAACGGATTTAAAATGAAGAAGTTATGGGTAAAACAAGATTGGATAATTTTTCTCATTTTAGCTACGTGAAAATTGGTAACAAATCTATTCCAACCATAACTTAATCAACTTGTATTGTATATTATGTAATCTTGAGATACCATAGACACGTATACAATGTTTCGACCTATCATGTCGACACATCTATATATATTTCGGAACAACCATAGACACTCTATATGTGAATGTTGGAGTTAGCTATACAGGGTTGAGGTTGATTCCAAAATATATATAGTTTGAGTTATGATCAATACTGAGATACGTATACACTGGGTCGTGGATTGATTCAAGATAATATTTATCGATTTACTTCTGTACATCTAACTGTGGATAACTAGTTGTAGGTTACTAACGAGGACAACTGACTTAATAAACTCAAAACATCAAAATATATTAAAAGTGTTGTAAATATATTTTGAACATACTTTGATATATATGTATATATTGTTATAGGTTCGTGAATCAACCAGTGGCCAAGTCTTACTTCCCGACGAAGTAAAAATCTGTGAAAGTGAGTTATAGTCCCACTTTTAAAATCTAATATTTTTGGGATGAGAATACATGCAGGTTTTATAAATGATTTACAAAATAAACACAAGTACGTGAAACTACATTCTATGGTTGAATTATCGAAATCGAATATGCCCCTTTTTATTAAGTCTGGTAATCTAAGAATTAGGGAACAGACACCCTAATTGACGCGAATCCTAAAGATAGATCTATTGGGCCTAACAAACCCCATCCAAAGTACCGGATGCTTTAGTACTTCAAAATTTATATCATATCCGAAGGGTGTCCTGGAATAATGGGGATATTCTTATATATATGCATCTTGTAAATGTCGGTTACCAGGTGTTCACCATGTGAATGATTTTTATCTCTATGTATGGGATGTGTATTGAAATATGAAATCTTGTGGTCTATTGTTACGATTTGATATATATAGGTTAACCCTATAACTCACCAACATTTTTGTTGACGTTTAAAGCATGTTTATTCTCAGGTGAATACTAAGAGCTTCCGCTGTTGCATACTAAAATAAGGACAAGATTTGGAGTCCATGTTTGTATGATATTGTGTAAAAACTGCATTCAAGAAACTGATTTCGATGTAACATATTTGTATTGTAAACCATTATGTAATGATCGTGTGTAAACAGGATATTTTAGATTATCATTATTTGATAATCTACGTAAAGCTTTTTAAACCTTTATTTATGAAATAAAGGTTATGGTTTGTTTTAAAAAATGAATGCAGTCTTTGAAAAACGTCTCATATAGAGGTCAAAACCTCGCAACGAAATCAATTAATATGGAACGTTTTTAATCAATAAGAACGGGACATTTCAGTTGGTATCAGAGCGTTGGTCTTAGAGAACCAGAAATTTGCATTAGTGTGTCTTATCGAGTTTGTTAGGATGCATTAGTGAGTCTGGACTTCGACCGTGTTTTCTTTAAAAATGATTGCTTAACATTTTTGTTGGAAACTATATATTATTAACATGTATATATTATGTGATATATTAATCTCTTAACATATTTGATATTGTGTGATAGATGTCTACCTCTAGCACAAATCCCATTGACTCACCTAATAATAACGAAGAGTCGAATATATATTGGACTGATTCACAAGTTCCCGAAGAAGAACCGGAAGAAAAATCAGAACCGGAAGAAGAATCAGAATCGGAAGAGGAGGAACCGGAGGAGGAAATAGAACCGGTGGGGGAAATAATAAAACGGTTAAGTAAAAGAAAATCCTCAACCAACCGACCAAGGTTAATTATGGTCAATGGTGTTTCCGCCAACGAAGCAAAATATTGGGAGGATTACCAATTCTCCGATGAATCGGATTCCGACGAGAATTCTGATGATGTTATAGAAATTACCCCAACTGAATTTAAAAATGCAAAAGAAAATAATAAGGGAAAGGGCATAAAAATAGAGAAATCTAATTCCAACCCCGATGAACTTTATATGTATCGTCAACCCCCGAAGCCCTTAAGTTGTAACAATGACCCGGGAACCTCTAAACCATCAGGTTTTTCTAAACCGTTGTGGAAAACGACAGCTCGTATTAGGGGAACATCATATATCCCTAGAAACTTGGCAAAACGAACCAAAACCGAAGAAGAAGAAACGAGCGAGTCGGAATAAGATAGTTGTATTCGTGTGGTGTAATATATGTAATATAGTGTGCTTATGCTTTATGATATATGTAAAAATTGCTTGTATTAATAAGTATTTTTTTTTATGAATCTAACTCTTGTCTATTTTACAGTATAAAAACACAAAATGGATAGACAAACTAATATTTTAAGAGACCTACCCGGAGACATGATTGATGAAATCTTTTCTAGAGTCGGTCAGAATTCTTCGGCACAACTATTTACGGCGAAATCAGTTTGTAAGACATTCGAAGAACGTTCCAAGAATGTCTTGGTTTATAAGAGACTTTCGTTTGAAAGATGGGGGATATCACATTGGGAAACCCATAAGTTACGATGTGTTTACTTTGACGCATATATTGCGGGGAACCCAAATGCTATTTTACGCAACGAGTTAAGAAATTAATTTGACTCAATGTATCCGAATATAGGACTTCATGATTTAGAAAAAGCGGCTAGCATGCAACATAAAGAAGCATGCTATGCTTACGGGTTAGTAATGTTCGCTTCTCACCAAAGTGAGAAAAAGAACATCGGGCTACAACTATTAAACAAAACGTTTCCACAAGTGACGGAGTCGGTAATTGGGGTAAGAAATGAGATTTTTAGGTTATTACGAGACTGTTGGTCATTACGTAACCCTCGTCCCTTTGACGACGTTACAACACGCTGTCTTATCAACGGCCATAACGGTTGAAAGGACCCGTCCTAATCCATCCGGACAAAGTCCATATCGATTATAAACGATTCACAACAGTTGATTACATCGTGAGGTTCTTGACCTCTATATGATACATTTTACAAACATTGCATTCGTTTTTGAAAATACAATCTTTCATTACATCAAAAGTTGACAACATGCAAACCATTTCATAATATATCTTACTATAATTGACTTAATAATAATCTTGATGAACTTAACGACTCGAATGCAACGTCTTTTGAAATATGTCATGAATGACTCCAAGTAATATTTCTAAGATGAGCAAATGCACAGCGGAAGATTTCTTGCATACCTGAGAATAAACATGCTTTCAAGTGTCAACCAAAAGGTTGGTGAGTTCATTAGTTTAGCATAAATAAACATTTCATAATTTTAATAGACCACAAGATTTCATATTTCCATATCTCGTAAACATACGTCCCATGCATAGAGACAAAAATATCATTCATATGGATTGAACACCTGGTAACCGACATTCACAATATGCATATAAGAATATCCCCATCATTCCGGGATCCTCCTTCGGACATGATATAAATTTCGAAGTACTAAAGCATCCGGTACTTTAGATGGGGCTTGTTGGGCCCGATAGATCTATCTTTAGAGTTCGCGTCAATTAGGGTGTCTGTTCCCTAATTCTTAGATTACCAGACTATATAAAAAGGGCATATTCGATTAGATAATCCAACCATAGAATGTAGTTTCGATTACTTGTGTCTATATCGTAAAGCATTTATAAAAGCAGCGCATGTATTCTCAGTCCCAAAAATATAAATAAAAAGGGAGTAATGAAAACTCACCTAATGTATTTTGTAGTAAAAAATACATATGACTATATTGAACAATGTAGGGTTGACCTCGGATTCACGAACCTATATCATTCATATCTATATTAGAACATATACTTGTATTCGAACAAATATATATATATATATATATATATATATATATATATATATATATATATATATATATATATATATATATATATATATATATATATATATATATATATATATATATATATATATATATATATATATATATATATTAACTTTATCATTTTTATATTAAATATATATATTTTTCATATATTCATTTTATATACAAAAATATTAATGGTGTGATGTTTTATATATTAAATTTATTTTTATATATGTATAAATATATATCATTTGTTTGTTAAAACATTACTTTTAATAATACTAAGATAATATCTGAAATAATACTAATGATAATACTGATATCGATAATAATGATGATAAAAATAATAATTTTGATATTAATACCTAATAATAATAATACTTATAACAATCTTTTTACTAATGGTAATCTTAATAATAAAAATTTTGTTAATAAAAATGATAAGTCTAAAATGATACTAATACTAATATTAATGATATTAAGTATGATTTGTATTGTTTTTCTAATAACTATAGTAATAATTCTAATCGTAATAATACTTATATTTATATTAATATTAATAATACTAATAATAGCGCTAATAATACTTAATGACGTTACTTAGTCAGAATGATAATCAGATTAATCATAATATTTATGTTAACATAATAATGATAATGATAATACATATATTAGTAGTTAATGAATATAATAATATTAATAATAGTAATAACCATATTCTTAGTGATAACTATAATTGTAATAATAATAATGATAAAGGATAACTAATACTTATTAGTAATAGTAATAATAATAATTATAATATTTAGCAATAATAACCATAATTAATAATGGCAACATTAATAATGACAATAATAATAATAATAATAATAAAACAAAGATAAAAGGTAATACCCTTTGAAAAGCCCTTTCTAAAAAAATTGGCAGCTACAAGAATTGAGCTCGTGACCTCTCGCTACCCTTCACACGCACCTAACCATCAAGCTAGCGCATGCTATTCTGATTTAGTAAGCTGCCCGATTATATTTAACCCGTTAAAATCCCAATTCAAAGTCTGGCCCAACCTTTAAACACTCGAAGCCCAAGTTTAATCTTAGAGCCCACATTGTTAAATAAATAAAGAAAAAAAAACGCAGCAGCTACTCGAACCCAGGACCACTCCTTCAAACAAAAAACTCCTAACCATCAAACCATTTATGATTTTCTGTTTATTTATACCCCGAAATATTTATAATAGTTTTCTTTTTCTGCTCATCTTCTCCTTCCTTCCCTTTATAATCCAATCGACTAGAGTAAACATATTAAACCAATTGGAGAATTTGAAATGGGATTTATATTGAAACCGAAGCATCAAGTATATGTTACTTCCATTTATTAATCGCGAAAACTCAGAAAAAAGGAAAAAAAAATGTCGTTGTGCCTCTGATGAAAAGGAAGAAAAAAAAAATTTGATTTCCTTTTTACTAACGTATTAGATGATGTTTATAACATGAAATATTTTTCAAATTAACCTTAGAAACTTTTGGAAACGTCAATTTAACTCAACTCGAAACAGAAAAATCGAATTTGGCTCAAGAACACAAGTTGACTTTTTTTCTCTCTTAAACTTTGACTTCCAAATTCGTGTTTGATTTGAAGAATTGGAAACTGAGATTGTTCACACACATTCACGACCTGTTTTAAAACAATTCTGTATTTATAGATTTTGATATAAAACCTGAATTTGAATTTTGGCTAAGATAATGAAGGACAGAGGTTTTTCAAATGGGTTTTCTCCAATTTCTTCTTTCTCTTTCATTTTGCAGTACGTACATGATAAAGTGTAGCTAAGTACATGATTTAATAGTAATATGGGATTGTAATTGATATGTGATATGGACAGGAATCGCTTTTCAGACAAGTGGTACCAATTTTCAATAATCGAATAAAAGAAAAAAAAGAATAAAACAAATATAACATTCCAAATCTGTTATATGTCCTTGTTGTACTAATATGTATAATTAAATATTATTAAGTAATAAATAGATTAATACTAATAATACTAAATAGTAGTATTTATATTAATAATACCGTATAATAGTAGAAAATACTAATAATAATTAATAGTACTGATTTCCAATATATATATATATATATATATATATATATATATATATATATATATATATATATATACACGCACACATATCTATTTACATTTAGTTGTTTGTGAATCATCGGGAATGGTCGAAGGTCAATTGAATGTATGACAACAGTTCAAAAACTTTGAGACTCAACATTACAGACTTTGCTTATCGTATCGAAATCAAATAAGATTCAGGTTTAAATTTGGTGGAAAATTCCCGGGTCATCACAGTACCTACCCGTTAAAGAAATTTCGTCCCGAAATTTGAGTGAGGTGGTCATGACTAACAATAAAAATGTTTTCATGACAAATATGAGTTGATGAATGGAGTTTTATCATTATTGACTAATATAGATAAAATGATTCGATTAGGTGAAGCGTACGAATGAAGCTGTCACAACAGATTGAGATAGAGATTTAACTTTTGACGTCGTCACGGTGGAAATTAGAAAATAAAGTGCGTCTTATCTTTTGACGTTGTTTTGATTGAATTTAGAAAAAATAAGGCGTGTCTTAACTTTTGACATAGAGGGTTGAATTTAGAAAATAAGGTGCGTCTTAACTTTCGACGTTATCTTGGTTGAATTCCGGAATTCAAGAGATTTAGAGAAAATCTTCTAAATCTAAAAGATTTGATTCTTCGGCGAATAAAAAAATTAAGATTCTCTAATTAAATGCGGAGATTTGCCTTGATTTTTCTATCAGATATTTCACTATAAATTAACTTCTTCCATTCCGTTACTTTTACCATTCCTATACTAAATTCCCAAATTCAAATGTTTATGAAAATGCTAAATCCAGTTCTGATCCTTGTCCTTATTCTTACTATCACAACTATCATTCTCCTTTTCTAACTTTTACCAGAGGAATCTGCTTACTTCTACTTTGCCCTAGGGGTTATAGTGCTTTTAATCCTCCCGTGTCTTTATGTTGCTATAAACATTGATATACACGGTTTGTAATTTATGTATTGTTATCGGGCTTTATATCTCCCCTTATATTTCGAAGTTCCTTCTTCTGTTTTCCATAGTCATTGTCATCCCCAGTTAATACTCCCTTCTAGTTGCTGCGATTTATACTCCAATTTTTGTTTCAGAGCTTTGTCGCTTCATTTCTTCTTCTTGCGATTAGGCATCTCTTGTAATGGTCCAGAATTCGCAGATATAAGTTTTAGAATGAATATTGTTAATGTTCAAAGAAGGGAATGGTAATGGCACGATCTTGATTTGTTAAATTACCAGAATATCCTGGAAAAGACCGAATCATCAAGAAATATTTTCTTGATATTTTAGAGGTTTAAATAGAATACAAGAGTCGTGTAACATGGCACATGATAACGTTGGAGTCTGTGAATCATCATGTTTCATTAGAAACTCAGCATGACTTACTGTAATATATAATCACGTCGATCAAGTGTCATTATATTATACTAACTCATGCATCAGTTCCCAACATTACTTCAATAACATTCATATTTTAATCTCGAACATTTACAGAATATAGAAACTAACAGTTTCTATATGATGTAACACTGATAGCATGAAGAGATTATTGATTTCAGATAAGAATAATTATAAAAATATCTTCAGAATTATGGAGGATATTTATAATGATAGATACGATGATATCTTGGAATTTCTAATATCGAAGGATGATGAAGAAGATTTATCCGTAAGGGTTTAGATTCTGAAGCACGGTGTTGGCTAAAGATTTCATCAGATATAGAATCATCAGGATTTTTAATGTACAAGTTTAGTCCTTGTGATTTGTTCAGAGACTCCTTCATGGTTAGCTATATCCGTTTTCCAGTTCCAACGTTTCTGAGCTTTTCCAACATAATATTCTTTATCATCAAAATTCCAACAACTAAAGTCGTTTACGGTTGCCTACAGTTTCTGCTGCTCCATTCAGCTTTTTCAACATTCAGAGTATCGATTCGTAAACTGGGTGCCTTTTCAAAATGTCAGAATGGAAGATCATAGTTCTAAGAGATAAATGTTATATGGATACATATAACTATTGATGTAGATATGCTGTGAGTTTTCAAGGTACTGATTTCTGATTCTAGGTTATTAGTATGGCAGTTCTAGTTACAAGATGCGGATGAGTATATGATAGGGTTTCAATGAATAAATATAATAATTTATCAGAGGGATTTAAGCCAAGAAGCAACGAGATTACTGGTACATCTGCTGGTAATATGGTGGAATATAAAAGGTTTGCCATAACAATAAAAGAGCACGCATATATATCGAGGTTATAATAAGGTTATTCCAACTAAAAAGTCGAAGTTGACTTGCTGGAGCTGTGACAAAATTGGCTAATTTGGAAGGAGATTGCAAATTTATTTTCGGTAATAACAACGCCAAAGGAGATAGCACAGATACATATTAAACGTTTACTCAGTTTATGAGAGTTTTCAGGTGCATAACTATATGCATCAATCTTTTCTTCCGTAGATGTAGTGCGGTTGGTTCATCCTCTTGATTGAGGTGTTTTTAAGAATCATGAAAGGTTTGAACGCAAATTGGGATCGTCAAGATACAAATGAGGTTAAAGATGAAATCAAGTGGCAAACTTGAAGAAATGTTTAGTTTCATATGTTATAATCAATATTTTAATTCATTTTAATTGTCTAATGTTATTAGCCCACAGTCGATAGTCCACAGTTAACAGTCTAATAATTCATATATATAGTTTATTAATACGTGTCGTGACCCGTATACGTCTCAGACTCGATCACAACTCAAACTATATATATTATTGTAGAATCAACCTCAACCCTGTATAGAGAACTCGATCATTACTGCATATAGAGTGTCTATGATGATTCCAAATAATATATATAGATGCGTCGATATGATATGTCAAAACCTTGTATTCGTGTCCCGATATTTAAAGTGTGTAAAATAAATAACAGAAATTAAATAACGATAAATAAAGTGCGTAAAGTAAATAACAGAAATTTAATAACAATAAATAAAATTGCGAGAATTAAATTGCGATAAAATAAATTGCGATAATTAAATTGCGATAAATAAAATGTAATACGGAATTAACAGTTAGCTAGGAACAGTTAGCTAGGATTTTGTTAGCGTGGATTCTTAACAAAATTTTATATTGTTAATTAGTCTGTTTCTAATCAATTTTTATTGTGTCCATTTTTTTTTATTTTTTATTTTTTTATTTTTTTTTCATTTTTGCCACTTGTTGGATTCTGATAGGTCAAAATCCTAATATGAAATTGAATTTGAATGAAAATAGTTATTCTTTGGTGAACGGATACGTATATCGGTGGATGTAAGTAGGATAGTATATGACTGTTGAAACAGATTCGAAGAACGTACAATGTAACTTATTAATGTGGAATCTAAATATTCCTCGGGTATTACCTACCCGTTAAAATATTTTCATCATTAACAGTTTGTACAATAAAAATTTTAATTACAATCTTTATGAAAACATATATACATATATATTTTCTTCAGACGTAATCATGGATTTAATGAGTTAATATGATATTAAACTCATTTGCTTTTCGGTTGGAACTAGAATAAATAATCTCTAAAACTTTAGAGATTACATATTCGTCATGTCGAACGAAGATAAATGAGGTAGAACGATACGTAGAACGAAGATCATACTCAAAGTATAGATGATAATATTGAAGCATGTATTGTTGATGGTACTGGTGCTGTTATTGATGGTACTGTTGGTGCCGGTGATGTTGCTGAAGCTGGTACATTTTGCACCATATTCTCCGAATTGATTATTCGAGCGCGAAGTTCGTTGACTTATTACTCCAGGATGATTGTCGATCGGAACGAGCGGATGAATAAGGTTCAGAATTGTGAATAGAATATGATCTTGTCGAGTTACCCTGGAAATGAGACTGAAAATGGTGTCTCGAACAGGTTCGTCGGTAAACGCTTCAGGTTCATTGTCAAGAGGTGAATTCGGTTGGTGGAAGGGATTGCCTTCTGCACGTTTCCATTAATTAAGTCATCTACGAACCCATCAAATGAATTGATAATGGCTTATTGGTTGATTCATGCCGATGACGCTGTTTTCGGAGTTTAGGTGAACATCTATGTCGGAATAGCTGTCGGAATAACTATCGGAATAGCTATCGGAATCTGAGGGACTCGAACTGGTTGCAGGATTCATCTCGTACGATCAGATGAAGGACTTTTCAATAAGAAATAGATTATAGGATGTAGATTAGTACCCTGCATACATAATTTACATATGTATATATAATACTAAAATTTCATAAATTACGGAGGAATCTACGGAATCTGTCAGGCAAAGGTAACAATAACAGATACGCTAAGATATGAATTAGCAGATACGCTAAGATATGAATTTTTGTCTATACACTATTCATGCAATCAATGCAGCAAGACGTGTCTAGACTAAGAATGATAAGCAGATGATTTCCGACTAGAAATGATAAGCAAAACTT
The DNA here is from genome assembly GCF_046630445.1 of Rutidosis leptorrhynchoides. Classification (NCBI taxonomy): domain Eukaryota; kingdom Viridiplantae; phylum Streptophyta; class Magnoliopsida; order Asterales; family Asteraceae; genus Rutidosis; species Rutidosis leptorrhynchoides. The sequence continues at coordinate 40,793,926 of NC_092343.1, forward strand.
TTGACATGCAGACACGGTCGAAGTCCAGACTCACTAATGCCTCCTAACGACTTATCAGTTAGACACACTAATGCAGACCTGGTTCACTAAGACCTCCGCTCTGATACCAACTGAAAGGACTCGTCCTAATCCATCCGAACAAAGTCCATATCGATTATAAACGATTCACAACAGTTGATTACATCGCGAGGTTCTTGACCTCTATATGATACATTTCACAAACATTGCATTCGTTTTTGAAAATACAATCTTTCATTACATCGAAAGTTGACAACATGCAAACCATTTCATAATATATCTTACTATAATTGACTTAATAATAATCTTGATGAACTCAACGACTCGAATGCAACGTCTTTTGAAATATGTCATGAATGACTCCAAGTAATATTTCTAAGATGAGCAAATGCACAGCGGAAGATTTCTTACATACCTGAGAATAAACATGCTTTCAAGTGTCAACCAAAAGGTTGGTGAGTTCATTAGTTTAGCATAAATAATCATTTCATAATTTTAATAGACCACAAGATTTCATATTTCCATTTCTCGTAAACATACGTCCCATGCATAGAGACAAAAATATCATTCATATGGATTGAACACCTGGTAACCGACATTCACAATATGCATATAAGAATATCCCCATCATTCCGGGATCCTCCTTCGGACATGATATAAATTTCAAAGTACTAAAGCATCCGGTACTTTGGATGGGGCTTGTTGGGCCCGATAGATCTATCTTTAGAGTTCGCGTCAATTAGGGTGTCTGTTCCCTAATTCTTAGATTACCAGACTATATAAAAAGGGCATATTCGATTAGATAATCCAACCATTGAATGTAGTTTCGATTACTTGTGTCTATCTCGTAAAGCATTTATAAAAGCAGCGCATGTATTCTCAGTCCCAAAAATATAAATAAAAAGGGAGTAATGAAAACTCACCTAATGTATTTTGTAGTAAAAAATACATATGACTATATTGAACAATGCAGGGTTGACCTCGGATTCACGAACCTATATCATTCATATCTATATTAGAACATATACTTGTATTCGAACAAATATATATATATATATATATATATATATATATATATATATATATATTAACTTTATCATTTTTATATTAAATATATATATTTTTCATATATTCATTTTATATACAAAAATATTAATGGTGTGATGTTTTATATGTTAAATTTATTTTTATATATGTATAAATATATATCATTTGTTTGTTAAAACATTACTTTTAATAATACTAAGATAATATCTGAAATAATACTAATGATAATACTGATATCGATAATAATGATGATAAAAATAATAATTTTGATATTAATACCTAATAATAATAATACTTATAACAATCTTTTTACTAATGGTAATCTTAATAATAAAAATTTTGTTAATAAAAATGATAAGTCTAAAATGATACTAATACTAATATTAATGATATTAAGTATGATTTGTATTGTTTTTCTAATAACTATAGTAATAATTCTAATCGTAATAATACTTATATTTATATTAATAATACTAATAATAGCGCTAATAATACTTAATGACGTTACTTAGTCAGAATGATAATCAGATTAATCATAATATTTATGTTAACATAATAATGATAATGATAATACATATATTAGTAGTTAATGAATATAATAATATTAATAATAGTAATAACCATATTCTTTGTGATAACTATAATTGTAATAATAATAATGATAAAGGATAACTAATACTTATTAGTAATAGTAATAATAATAATTATAATATTTAGCAATAATAACCATAATTAATAATGGCAACATTAATAATGACAATAATAATAATAATAATAATAAAACAAAGATAAAAGGTAATACCCTTTGAAAAGCCCTTTCTAAAAAAATTGGCAGCTACAAGAATTGAACTCGTGACCTCTCGCTACCCGTCACACGCACCTAACCATCAAGCTAGCGCATGCTATTCTGATTTAGTAAGCTGCCCGATTATATTTAACCCGTTAAAATCCCAATTCAAAGTCTGGCCCAACCTTTAAACACTCGATGCCCAAGTTTAATCTAAGAGCCCACGTTGTTAAATAAATAAAAAAAACGCAGCAGCTACTCGAACCCAGGACCACTCCTTCAAACACAACACTCCTAACCATCAAACCATTTATGATTTTCTGTTTATTTATACCCCAAAATATTTATAATAGTTTTCTTTTTCTGCTCATCTTCTCCTTCCTTCCCTTTATAATCCAATCGACCAGAGTAAACATATTAAACCAATTGGAGAATTTGAAATGGGATTTATATTGAAACCGAAGCATCAAGTATATGTTACTTCCATTTATTAATCGCGAAAACTCAGAAAAAAGAAAAAAAAATGTCGCTGTGCCGCTGATGAAAAGGAAGAAAAAAAAAATTTGATTTCCTTTTTACTAACGTATTAGATGATGTTTATAACACGAAATATTTTTCAAATTAACCTTAGAAACTTTTGGAAACGTCAATTTAACTCAACTCGAAATAGAAAAATCGAATTTGGCTCAAGAACACAAGTTGATTTTTTTTTTCTCTTAAACTTTGACTTCCAAATTCGTGTTTGATTTGAAGAATTGGAAACTGAGATTGTTCACACACATTCACGACCTGTTTTAAAACAATTCTGTATTTATAGATTTTGATATAAAACCTGAATTTGAATTTTGGCTAAGATAATGAAGGACAGAGGTTTTTCAAATGGGTTTTCTCCAATTTCTTCTTTCTCTTTCATTTTGCAGTACGTACATGATAAAGTGTAGCTAAGTACATGATTTAATAGTAATATGGGATTGTAATTGATATGTGATATGGACAGGAATCGCTTTTCAGACAAGTGGTACCAATTTTCAACAATCGAATAAAAGAAAAAAGAAATAAAACAAATATAACATTCCAAATCTGTTATATGTCCTTGTTGTACTAATATGTATAATTAAATATTATTAAGTAATAAATAGATTAATACTAATAATACTAAATAGTAGTATTTATATTAATAATACCGTATAATAGTAGAAAATACTAATAATAATTAATAGTACTGATTTCCAATACACACACACACACACACACACACACACACACACACACACACACACACACACACATATATATATATATATACATATATATATATATATATACATATATATATATATATATATATATATATATATATATATATATATATATATATATATATACACGCACACATATCTATTTACATTTAGTTGTTCGTGAATCGTCGGGAATGGTCGAAGGTCAATTGAATGTATGACAACAGTTCAAAACCTTTGAGACTCAACATTACAGACTTTGCTTATCGTATCGAAATCAAATAAGATTCAGGTTTAAATTTGGTCAAAAATTCCCGGGTCATCACAACGGTTATGTTCCACAAGACCAAGGATGGGAAGTAGTCCTAGTAAAACCAGAATGCATGACTTGTTTCTGGACGTATGAATTACGTGTCTTTATTGCCTTTGTTGAACAACTTGTGTACTAGCTAGAATTATCTTCACAACTATCTTGTATCAAAGTTATTGTGTGCTATATTTCATGCTTTATGTAAAATAAGCGGTATTGTAAGTTTGTAAAATATTGTATAAAAGTTTGAACGCGAAATATTATTATAATCAATTTTTCATATAGAATGGTAGTAGTTGAATTGTATATTAGCTACTAAGTATGAACTTAACGGGTAGGTACTACCCGAATTTAAACTTATAAAACGCTAATATGAAGAAAAAGCTTTTATAAATGAGTTCATATTATGCTACGAAATACTATTAACTACTCTTAATATTCTGTATGATTAACTTGTTCCATTTGAATATTTTGAAGGAAATGGCACCGACTACTCGACACACCGTGAATATGAATGAAGAGGAATTCCGTACTTTTCTAGCTTCAAACATAGCCGCAGTACAGGCTGCGCTACATACCAACAATAACCTTGGATCTATCAGTACAGGAAATCGTGTAGGATGCACCTACAAAGAATTCACTGCCTGCAAACCTTTGGAATTTGATGGAACCGAAGGACCGATCGGATTGAAACGGTGGACCGAGAAGGTCGAATCGGTGTTTGCCATAAGTAAGTGTACTGAAGAGGACAAAGTGAAGTACGCTACGCATACCTTCACAGGTTCTGCGTTAACATGGTGGAATACCTATCTAGAGCAAGTGAGACAAGATGATGCGTACGCACTACCGTGGTCAGCATTCAAGCACTTGATGAACGAGAAGTACCGTCCCAGAACTGAGGTCAATAAGCTCAAGACAGAACTTAGAGGGTTACGAACCCAAGGATTTGATATTACCACGTACAAAGATGATTCACAGAATTGTGCCTATTGTGTCCGGGAGCATTCGAAGATGAGGAAGAAAAGATCGACGCGTTTGTGAAAGGATTACCGGAAAGAATCCAAGAAGATATAAGTTCACACGAGCCTGCCTCCATACAACAGGCATGTAGAATGGCTCACAAACTAGTGAACCAGATTGAAGAAAGAATTAAAGAACAGACTGCTGAAGAGACCAATGTGAAGCAAGTCAAAAGAAAGTGGGAGGAAAACAGTGATAAGAATCACCAATACAACAACAACAGCAATTACAACAATAATCGCAACAATTATCCCAACAATCGCAACATCAATCGCAACTACAACAAAATGCCCAACAACAACAACAACAACAACAACAATAACAGCAACTACAATAATCATCCCAACAACAATAAAAACCGCAACAACAACAACAATCAGAAGCAGCTATGCCAAAGGTGTGAAAAGTATCACTCGGGGTTCTGCACCAAATTTTGCAACAAGTGTAAAAGAAATGGTCATAGCGCGGCGAAGTGTGAGGTCTACGGACCAGGGGTTAACAGAACGAAAGGAACAAATGGTGTCGGAACGAGTAATGGCGGAGCAAGTAGTTTCGGAGCAAGTTATGCCAATGTAGTTTGTTATAAATATGGAAAACCAGGCCACATTATTAGAAATTGACCGAACCAGGAGAACACGAATGGACAAGGCCACGGAAGAGTTTTCAATATTAATGCGGCAGAGGCACAGGAAGACCCGGAGCTTGTTACGGGTACGTTTCTTATTGACAATAAATCTGCTTAAGTTGTCCATTGACGCCGTTGGATAGTAAATTTTTACTCGAATTAGCAAACGGTAAATTAATTTCAGCAGATAATATATGCCGGAATCGAGAAATTAAACTGGGTAGCGAAATATTTAAGATTGATTTGATACCAGTAGAGTTAGGGAGTTTTGATGTAATAGTTGGCATAGACTGGCTGAAGAAGGTGAAAGCAGAGATCGTATGTTATAAAAATGCAATTCGCATTGTACGAGAAGAAGGAGAACCCTTAATGGTGTACGGAGAAAAGGGCAACATGAAGCTACATCTTATTAGTAATTTGAAGTCACAAAAACTAATAAGAAAAGGTTGCTATGCTGTTCTAGCACACGTCGAGAAAGTACAAACTGAAGAAAAGAGCATCAATGATGTTCCCGTCGCAAAAGAATTTCCCGATGTATTTCTGAAAGAATTACCGGGATTACCCCCACATCGATCCGTAGAATTTCAAATAGATCTTGTACCAGGAGCTGCACCAATAGCTCGTGCTCCTTATAGACTCGCACCCAGCGAGATGAAAGAACTGCAAAGCCAACTGCAAGAACTATTAGAACGTGGTTTTATTCGACCAAGCACATCACCATGGGGAGCTCTTGTTTTGTTTGTCAAGAAGAAGGATGGTACATTTAGGTTGTGTATTGACTACAAAGAGTTGAACAAACTTACCATCAAAAACCGTTATCCACTGCCGAGAATTGACGACTTATTTGATCAACTACAAGGCTCGTCGGTTTATTCGAAGATCGATTTATGTTCTGGATATCATCAAATGCGAGTAAAGGAGGATGATATTCCAAAAACTGCTTTTAGGACGCGTTATGGTCATTACGAGTTTATGGTTATGCCGTTTGGATTGACTAACGCACCAGCTGTGTTCATGGACCTTATGAAACGAGTGTGTGGGCCATATCTTGACAATTTTGTCATTGTTTTCATCGATGACATACTTATTTACTCAAAGAATGATCAAGAGCACAAGAACATTTGAGAAAAGTGCTAGAAGTATTGAGGAAAGAAAAACTGTACGCTAAGTTTTCAAAGTGTGCATTTTGGTTGGAAGAAGTTCAATTGCTCGGTCACATAGTGAACAAAGAAGGTATCCAGGTGGACCCGGCAAAGATCGAAACCGTTGAAAAGTGGGAAACCCCAAAAACTCCGAAACATATACGTCAATTTTTAGGATTGGCTGGTTACTACAGAAGATTCATCCAAGATTTCTCCAAAATAGCAAAACCCTTGACTGTATTAACGCATAAAGGGAAGAAATTTGAATGGAAGGATGAACAAGAGAAGGCGTTTCAATTATTGAAGAAAAAGCTAACTACGGCACCTATATTGTCATTGCCTGAAGGGAATGATGATTTTGTGATTTATTGTGACGCATCAAAGCAAGGTCTCGGTTGTGTATTAATGCAACGGACGAAGGTGATTGCTTATGCGTCTAGACAATTGAAGATTCACGAGTAAAATTATACGATGCATGATTTGGAATTAGGCACAGTTGTTTTTGCATTAAAGACTTGGAGGCACTACTTATTTGGGGTCAAAAGTATTATATATACCGACCACAAAAGTCTTCAACACATATTTAATCAGAAACAACTGAATATGAGGCAGCGTAGGTGGATTGAATTGTTGAATGATTATGACTTTGAGATTCGTTACCACCCGGGGAAGGCAAATGTGGTAGCCGACGCCTTGAGCAGAAAGGACAGAGAACCCATTCGAGTAAAATCTATGAATATAATAATTCACACTAACCTTACTACTCAAATAAAGGAGGCGCAACAAGGAGTTTTAAAAGAGGGAAATTTAAAGGATGAAATACCCAAAGGATCGGAGAAGCATCTTAATATTCGGGAAGACGGAACCGGGTATAGGGCTGAAAGAATTTGGGTACCAAAATTTGGAGATATGAGAGAAATGGTACTTAGAGAAGCTCATAAAACTAGATACTCAATACATCCTGGAACGGGGAAGATGTACAAGGATCTCAAGAAACATTTGTGGTGGCCGGGTATGAAAGCCGATGTTGCTAAATACAGAGGAGAATGTTTGACGTGTTCTAAGGTCAAATCTGAGCATCAGAAACCATCAGGTCTACTTCAACAACCCGAAATCCCGGAATGGAAATGGGAAAATATTACCATAGATTTCATCACTAAATTGCCAAGGACTGCAAGTGGTTTTGATACTATTTGGGTAATAGTTGATCGTCTCACCAAATCAGCACACTTCCTGCCAATAAGAGAAGATGACAAGATGGAGAAGTTAGCACGACTGTATTTGAAGGAAGTCGTCTCCAGACATGGAATACCAATCTCTATTATCGCTGATAGGGATGGCAGATTTATTTCAAGATTCTGGCAGACATTACAGCAAGCATTAGGAACTCGTCTAGACAAGAGTACTGCCTATCATCCACAAACTGATGGATAGAGTGAAAGGACGATACAAACGCTTGAAGACATGCTACGAGCATGTGTTATTGATTTCGGAAACAGTTGGGATCGACATCTACCGTTAGCAGAATTTTCCTACAACAACAGCTACCATTCAAGCATTGAGATGGCGCCGTTGGAAGCACTTTATGGTAGAAAGTGCAGGTCTCCGATTTGTTGGAGTGAAGTGGGGGATAGATAGATTACGGGTCCGGAGATAATACAAGAAACTACCGAGAAAATCATCCAAATTCAACAAAGATTGAAAACCGCCCAGAGTCGACAAAAGAGCTACGCGGACAGTAAAAGAAAAGATATAGAGTTTGAAATTGGAGAAATGGTCATGCTTAAGGTTTCACCTTGGAAAGGCGTTGTTCGATTTGGTAAACGGGGGAAACTAAATCCAAGGTACATTGGACCATTCAAGATTATAGATCGTGTTAGACCAGTAGCTTACCAACTGGAGCTACCTCAACAATTTGCGGCTGTACATAACACTTTCCACATCTCAAATTTGAAGAAATGTTTTGCTAAAGAAGATCTCGCTATTCCGTTGGACGAAATCCAAATCAATGAAAAACTTCAATTCATTGAAGAACCCGTCGAAATAATGGATCGTGAGGTTAAGAGACTTAAACAAAACAAGATACCGATTGTTAAGGTTCGATGGAATGCTCGTAGAGGACCCGAGTTCACCTGGGAGCGTGAAGATCAGATGAAGAAGAAATACCCGCATTTATTTCCAGAAGATACGTCAACACCTCCAACTGCTTAAAATTTCGGGACGAAATTTATTTAACGGGTTGGTACTGTAGTGACCCGAACTTTTCCATGTTTATATATATATTAAATGAAATTGTTATTTACATGATTAAGTGTTTCCAACATGTTAAGCAATTAAACTTGTTAAGACTTGATTAATTGAAATAGGTTTCATATAGACAATTAACCACCCAAGTTGACCGGTGATTCACGAACGTTAAAACTTGTAAAAACTATACGATGACATATATATGGTTACATATATAGTTAACATGATTTTATTATAAGTATGTATCTCATTAGGTATTTTAACAATGAGTTATATACATAAAAATGAGACTATTAATTTAAGAAACTCGAAAACGATATATATAACGATTATCGTTATAACAACGTCTTACTAGGTACATATGAATCATATTAAGATATTGATACACTTGGTTAATTATGTTAAATGATAAGTAAATATATTATTAAGTGTATTAACAATGAAATACATATGTAAAAATAAGACTACTAACTTAATGATTTCGAAACGAGACATATATGTAACGATTATCATTGTAACGGCATTTAACTGTATATATATCATACTAAGATATATTACATATCATAATATCATGATAATATAAAAATTTAACATCTCATTTGTTATAATAAACAATGGGTTAACAACATTCAACAAGATCGTTAACCTAAAGGTTTCAAAACAACATTTACATGTAACGACTAACGATGACTTAACGACTCAGTTAAAATGTATATACATGTAGTGTTTTAATATGTATTCATACACTTTTGAAAGACTTCAAGACACTTATCAAAATACTTCTACTTAACAAAAATGCTTACAATTACATCCCCGTTCAGTTTCATCAACAATTCTACTCGTATGCACCCGTATTCGTACTCGTACAATACACAGCTTTTAGATGTATGTACTATTGGTATATACACTCCAATGATCAGCTCTTAGCAGCCCATGTGAGTCACCTAACACATGTGGGAACCATCATTTGGCAACTAGCATAAAATATCTCATAAAATTACAAAAATATGAGTAATCATTCATGACTTATTTACATGAAAACAAAATTACATATCCTTTATATCTAATCCATACACCAACGACCAAAAACACCTACAAACACTTTCATTCTTCAATTTTCTTCATCTAATTGATCTCTCTCAAGTTATATCTTCAAGTTCTAAGTGTTCTTCATAAATTCCAAAAGTTCTAGTTTCATAAAATCAAGAATACTTCCAAGATTGCAAGTTTACTTCCAAGTTTTCTAAATCCATTCCAAGTAATCATCCAATATCAAGAAACCTTTGTTACTTACAGTAGGTTATCTTTCTAATACAAGGTAATAATCATATTCAAACTTTAATTCAATTTCTATAACTATAACAATCTTATTTCGAGTAGAAATCTTACTTGAAATTGTTTTCGTGTCATGATTCTGCTTCAAGAACTTTCAAGCCATCCAAGGATCCTTTGAAGCTAGATCTATTTTTTTCATTTCCAGTAGGTTTATCCAAGGAACTTGAGGTAGTAATTATGTTCATAACATCATTCGATTCATACATATAAAGCTATCTTATTCGAAGGTTTAAACTTGTAATCACTAGAACATAGTTTAGTTAATTCTAAACTTGTTCGCAAATAAAAGTTAATCCTTCTAACTTGACATTTAAAATCAACTAAACACATTTTCTATGTCTATATGATATGCTAACTTAATAATTTAAAACCTGGAACCACGAAAAACACCGTAAAACCGGATTTACGCCGTCGTAGTAACACCGCGGGCTGTTTTGGGTTAGTTAATTAAAAACTATGATAAACTTTGATTTAAAATTTGTTATTCTGGGAAAATGATTTTTATTATGAACATGAAACTATATCCAAAAATTATGGTTAAACTCAAAGTGGAAGTATGTTTTCTAAAATGGTCATCTAGACATCGTTCTTTCGACTGAAATGACTACCTTTACAAAAACGATTTGTAACTTATTTTTCCGACTATAAACCTATACTTTTTCTGTTTAGATTCATAAAATAGAGTTCAATATGAAACCATAGCAAATTGATTCACTCAAAACAGATTTAAAATGAAGAAGTTATGGGTAAAACAAGATTGGATAATTTTTCTCATTTTAGCTACGTGAAAATTGGTAACAAATCTATTCCAACCATAACTTAATCAACTTGTATTGTATATTATGTAATATTGAGATACCATAGACACGTATACAATGTTTCGACCTATCATGTCGACACATCTATATATATTTCGAAACAACCATAGACACTCTATTTGTGAATGTTGGAGTTAGCTATACAGGGTTGAGGTTGATTCCAAAATATATATAGTTTGAGTTGTGATCAATACTGAGATACGTATACATTGGGTCGTGGATTGATTCAAGATAATATTTATCGATTTATTTCTGTACATCTAAATGTGGACAACTAGTTGTAGGTTACTAACGAGGACAGCTGACTTAATAAACTTAAAACATCAAAATATATTAAAAGTGTTGTAAATATATTTTGAACATACTTTGATATATATGTATATATTGTTATAGGTTCGTGAATCAACCAGTGGCCAAGTCTTACTTCCCGACGAAGTAAAAATCTGTGAAAGTGAGTTATAGTCCCACTTTTAAAATCTAATATTTTTGGGATGAGAATACATGCAGGTTTTATAAATGATTTACAAAATAGACACAAGTACGTGAAACTACATTCTATGGTTGAATTATCGAAATCGAATATGCCCCTTTTTATTAAGTCTGGTAATCTAAGAATTAGGGAACAGACACCCTAATTGACGCGAATCCTAAAGATAGATCTATTGGGCCTAACAAACCCCATCCAAAGTACCGGATGCTTTAGTACTTCGAAATTTATATCATATCCAAAGGGTGTCCCGGAATAATGGGGATATTCTTATATATATGCATCTTGTTAATGTCGGTTACCAGGTGTTCACCATATGAATGATTTTTATCTCTATGTATGGGATGTGTATTGAAATATGAAATCTTGTGGTCTATTGTTACGATTTGATATATATAGGTTAAACCTATAACTCACCAACATTTTTGTTGACGTTTAAAGCATGTTTATTCTCAGGTGAATACTAAGAGCTTCCGCTGTTGCATACTAAAATAAGGACAAGATTTGGAGTCCATGTTTGTATGATATTGTGTAAAAACTGCATTCAAGAAACTGATTTCGATGTAACATATTTGTATTGTAAACCATTATGTAATGGTCGTGTGTAAACAGGATATTTTAGATTATCATTATTTGATAATCTACGTAAAGCTTTTTAAACCTTTATTTATGAAATAAAGGTTATGGTTTGTTTTAAAAAATGAATGCAGTCTTTGAAAAACGTCTCATATAGAGGTCAAAACCTCGCAACGATATCAATTAATATGGAACGTTTTTAATCAATAAGAACGGGACATTTCAACCGGGCCACTTCAAAAATGAGTGTCCCAATAAGCGAAAGGACGGTGGACCACCGCGTGGCAGAGCTTTCAACGTAAACGCAAGGGATGCCCGTGAGAACCCCGACTTGGTCATGGTATATTCACTATCAACAATCTATTAGCTTCTGTTCTGTTTGATACTGGTGTCGATAGAAGTTATGTATGTAGAAACTTTTGCACTAAGATAAATTGGTCGTTAGTTCCTTTAAAGGAGAGTATGCTTGTATAGGTAGCCAATGGAAAACTTGAGAAGGTTGACCAAATTAGCCGAGGAGCTATTATCAACATAGCTGGTGTGGATTTCGAGATTGACTTGATACCCATTAAGTTGGGAAGCTTTGATGTTATTGTCGGTATGGACTGGTTGACCAAGATAAGGGCTGACATTATCTGTGGAGATAAAGCTCTTCGTATACCACACGGAGATGGTGAGCCACTGATTATTTACGGAGAGAGATGTAGCTCGAAACTGAATCTCATTAGTTGCATGAAAGCGCAAAAGATCATGAAGAAAGGACGTCTTGCTGTTCTAGCACATGTGAAAATGTTAGAAACCGAAGTGAAGATCGTGGGTGATGTACGAATTATGAACGCATTTCCCGACGTCTTTCTAGAGGAATTGCCTAGATTACCGCCACCGAGAGCAGTAGAGTTTCAGATCGATTTAGTACCAGGAGTTGCACCTGTAGCTTGAACACCTTATCGACTCGCACCTTCCGAAATGCAAGAGTTGCAGAGCCAATTACAAGAACTGCTAGACCGTGGATTTATCCAACCAAGTTTCTCGCCTTGGGGCGTACCTGTTTTATTTATGAAGAAGAAGGACGGATCTTTCCGCATGTGTATCGACTACCGTGAACTCAACAAATTGAAGATCAAGAATCGGTATCCTCTTCCCCAAATTGACGATCTTTTTGATCAACTACAAGGATCGAACGTTTACTCTAAGATCGATTTTCGATCCGGTTATCACAAGTTGAGGGTGAAAGAGAGCGATGTGATGAAGACTGCATTCAGAACTCGTTATGGTCATTATGAGTTTCTCGTGATGTCATTCGGTTTAACCAACGCACCTGCCGTATTCATGGACCTCATGAATCGTGTCTGCAAGCCATACCTGGATAAGTTTGTTATCGTCTTCATAGATGATATCCTCATCTACTCCAAAAGCGAAGAAGAACATGAGCAACATCTTCGACTAGTGATTGAACTCTTGAGACAAGAGCAACTTTACGCCAAATTCTCCAAGTGTGAATTTTGGTTGAAGGAAGTCCAATTTCTAGGTCATGTTGTGAGCGACCAGGGTATCAAAGTTGATCCCGCAAAGATTGAAGCTATCAGCAAGTGGGAAACCCCCACTACTCCGACTCACATTCGCCAATTTTTGGGCCTCGCCGATTACTACCGAAGATTTATTGAAGGTTTCTCTCTGATTGCGCGTCCTTTGACCGCGCTGACTCACAAAGGGAAGAAGTTTGTAAGACCCAAATATTTATTGTACATAATGTATTTATGGTGTACGATGCGTGTATGAAGTGTACGTGTTGCTTGCTCGAACGTCGAAGGAAACTGGACGTTGTCCGAAGTGACAAGGTGTGTACGTATCTTTTCAACCCCAAATAAAGTTTGAGTTGATGATTCAAAGCCTTACCATTGAATAGAATATCTTATTACATTTCCAACGATATTTTATTCATCGAAAACGGAGTTACGGTCGAAAAGTTATGGCCAAAACAAGTTGCTGAAACCTGTTTTGGGCTCGACCACAATTTCCAGTTATTTGGAGCGGCGCTCCACCTTCTGGCGCGGCGCGCCGATTGCTGCAGAGGCAATTTTCAGCCTTTTTAAAAGGTTTAAATGAGGGGTACTTTGGTCTTTTCAATTAGGGTAAGTTTGGGGTCATCAAGACTGACCTAGAACTCCATTGGAGCTCATTTTCACTCATCAAACACTCTCATCTTCAAACCCTAGAGTGAGAGGAGAGTTTTAGAGAGAGAGAGAGAGCTCCAATTGGAGAAGAAGAAGGGTGTTTCGGGTCAAACCTCGGGTATTAAAGTTGTTCTACTCGTCAACGGCATCATTTTGGCGGTATTGGTAAGTTCAAACTCCGAACTTCATCTTTGTAATTTGATATTCAAGTTTAGGGTTTTGAACTAGTTAGTTATAAAACCCATTTAGGAGGTGAAATGGGAAATTGTAACTAGTTATTGTTGATGTTGGTGGGTTTAGGGTTGGTTAATGATTTAACCATGTTTAAGGCTTGTATGTAGTGTGTAATCTCTAGTATTAGTGATTCTAGTAGTGTTGAAACTCTTTTGGGTATGTTTGGTTGACTAACTTTGACTAGAGTCAAAGATTAGGGTTTGGTGATGATTATAACCCAATTGTCGATTTAATAAGGTTTATAAACTTAAAATGGATTAAGTTGAAGTATAAAACCGAGTTAAATATGTTTTGTTGTTAAAACTTGATAATGGCGCGATATTGACTTCTTATGGGTCAAATTAGTGTTTAAGTGCCATTTTGGGCAAGATAGGTGTTTAACACCTATGATTGGGTCTAATTGGTGTATTAGGACCATTCTCACTTGTGTTAGTGATTATTGGTTAGTTTGGGCACGGTTTGTGCTTGGAAGTGCATTTGGGTCGAAATTGCACTAGTTGTCAATTTGGGTTGATTTGTAAATCCACCCTAATTATGTTGTGGTGTTTGTGATAATGGAATAGGTACATTCCATCGGTGTGTTGCGGATTATTCGGTGGCATTTCTTCAAGGCGAAAAGGTGAGTGGAATATTTATACATGTATGTGTGTGGTTTATTTACTCGTACGCGATGTGGGCCTTTGGTGCCACATCGTAAGTAGTGGGCGTTATGTCACAAGACGGTGACATATTTGTTGGTATGATGGGATGGGAACTACAAGTCGGTAGTGTCTCGACAGGTTATTCACAAGTCGGTAATACCCTTGGGTGATTCACAAGTCGGTGACACCCTATAGTGTTCACGAGTCGGTGACACTTAGTGGCGCTTCACAAGTCGGTGATGTCACATGGCGTTCACAAGTCGGTGACCCATATGTATTGATGGGGGTTCACAAGTCGGTGATACCCTTGGGTGATTCACAAGTCGGTGACACCCTATAGTGTTCACAAGTCGGTGACACTTAGTGGCGCTTCACAAGTCGGTGATGTCACATGGCGTTCACAAGTCGGTGACCCATAGATATTGATGGGTAGTTCACAAGTCGGTGACACCCTTTGATGAGTCACAAGTCGGTGACAACATACGAGTGAGACTCGACGTTATTGGTCGTCTACAAGTCGGTAGTGCCATAGCGAGGAACGGTTTGTTATATTTATGCATTATTGTGATTTAGTATATTATTGTGGCGATTTATATACTAACGTTGTTGCTAGTCGTATGTTTGGTGTTGCTAGCTCGTTTATGCATTTTGTTTGCATGGTATTGTAAGTGGATGCGTGTAGGTAAATTACATATGTATATGTATAAGTATTGCATTCACTAAGCGTTAGCTTACCCTCTCGTTGTTGACTTTTTTATAGATTGCATGGATGCGGAGGCTCGGGTAAGCGGGGACTAGTGGACTTGCGTAGTTACTTTAGAAGGCTTACTTTTGAATTTATTAGGATTGAGTAGCGTATCCCCAATCGCCATGCTCGGCCTTTATTTTGTATTACAAATCATGTGGTTGAAAACTTGTATTTTCGTACGAAAGTCGTAAAACGGACGATGTGGGCCCGGTCTTCGTAAAACTAATTTTATTAATGGGATGTGTTAGTTCTACATATATTAATGTATGGTTAAAAGCGTTTTGTCTAAATACGCCGGGAAGTGGTCAAACATTTTCGCACTTCATGACTTTTTGGACAGGCCAGTTTGGCGCGTCGCGCAGCCATATGGCGCGCCGCGCCACCTGCTGAACAAAGAAATTTTTTTTTTATTTTGGTAAATTTCACGTGGTCGATTGTATATCGGGTTGGGATGTTACAAGTGGTATCAGAGCATGGTCTAAGGGATTTAGGTGACTTGAGATAGGTGCCTAGACTTAGACTTTTGTGTGTGCTAAATTTTGTGCGGGACTTGTAGGATTACGAGTCGGAATAGGTTATAGTTAGTGCCTTGTTTGTAGGTGGAATAACGTTTATATTAGTAATGCGGATATTATTAATATATTAATTGTGTTGTGATAAAAAATTCTCGCGTATGTGCATATCACGTAGAATTTTGTTTGTGTGCATATATCATCGAGCGAGGCGGTCGTTGTACTAACGAGTCGATACGGCGTGTATACGTAATAAGGACTTGCAAACCTTATTACGGGTACAAATCGTGTCTAGCAAGTGATGTACGACGAGTGTTTAGCAAGATGGGGTGGTATTGTGTGTGTGCTTTATACGTTCGTGATCTAATCGCTTTGCATTCCTTAGAATGGCGACGGGAAATGGGATCGAGATGAACGACGCTGAGTTTAATGCTAGAGTTACACGTATGTTAGGCGATTGTAGTAGTATTCGGATGTTAGAGCGTGTTCGCTTTCGTGTTGAAGTTGATGATCCATGAGGTTCGTCGGGTGGATGAAACCCCTGAGATCAAGTATTTGATCTAGATGAATGTTGGTATTGGAGTCTACGGGACGCAACGTTAGGTGCCTCTTTCATACCTACTAGCGTGGTATTCGACTCCGATGGTGTTACGTTTACATTGAGCATAGAGTACCGGCAAGAAAACCCTTAGGTGTTCGAGTGGCGGTGTGGAAGTTACAAGCGATAGCAACTCGATGATTGCTAGAGTAATACCCGTACGGTTCGGTAAGTGCTTCGGTTGAAGTAGCAAAGGATAATCTGAAATCCTTCGTATGCTCAAGGTTGGAGCAAGGTTTGTTGACGTACGTATTAAGAGATGCAAGACGGGTGAACCTCGTCTTTCTTTTAGGAGTTATGATAATGCGATTGGCGCATTAGTTGTCGGATTAGTGGTCACTATTTCCGTGAGAGTGAGTATGTGTTTATCGTCGGGAGCTATTGTTGGAGACGAATTCGTGAGAATTCGAGGACTATGACCAATGAGGATATTGGTTGTGTATGTTGATGAGTGGCCATTCCATGGGATGCTATTATTTTGACGATGTGTTTACGGAACGGAGTTCTAGGTGGGGGAGTTTATACCCTCGCACGAAGGTATTCTAGTGTGATGTAGTGACTAGCTAGGTCGAGTTAGTCCATTGCAGTTTGACTAACCGAGTCGGGTTAATCAATTAGATGTTAGGTGTTGACCGAGGCGGGTTAACCAAGTGAGTTTGACTAACCGAGTCGGGTTAATCAATTAGATGTTAGGTGTTGACCGAGGCGGGTTAACCAAGTGAGTTTGACTAACCGAGTCGGGTTAATCAATTAGATGTTAGGTGTTGACCGAGGCGGGTTAACCAAGTGAGTTTGACTAACCGAGTCTGGTTAATTAATTAGATGTTAGGTGTTGATCGAGGCGGGTTAACCAAGTGAGTTTGACTAACCGAGTCGGGTTAATCAATTAGATGTTAGGTGTTGACCGAGGCGGGTTAACCAAGTGAGTTTGACTAACCGAGTCGGGTTAATTAATTAGATGTTAGGTGTTGACCGAGGCGGGTTAACCAAGTGAGTTTGACTAACCAAGTCGGGTTAATCAATTAGATGTTAGGTGTTGACCGAGGCGGGTTAACCAAGCGAGTTTGACTAACTGAGTCGGGTTAATTAATTAGATGTTAGGTGTTGACCGAGGCGGGTTAACCAAGCGAGTTTGACTAACCGAGTCGGGTTAATCAATTAGATGTTAGGTGTTGACCGAGGCGGGTTAACCAAGCGAGTTTGACTAACCGAGTCGGGTTAATCAATTAGATGTTAGGTGTTGACCGAGGCGGGTTAACCAAGTGAGTTTGACTAACCGAGTCGGGTTAATCAATTAGATGTTAGGTGTTGACCGAGGCGGGTTAACCAAGTGAGTTTGACTAACCGGGTCGGGTTAATCAATTAGATGATAGGCATTGACCGAGTCGGGTTGACCTAGGGTATTTGACTAACCGAGTCGGGTTAATCAATTTGATGTTAGGTATTGACCGAATGCGTTTGACTAACCAAGTTGGGTTAATCATTTGTCGTTAGAGGTTTGACCGAGGCGGGTTAACCAAACGAGTTTGACTAACCGAGTCGGGTTAATCAATTAGATGTTAGGTGTTGACCGATTCGGGTTGACCATGTAAATTTGACTTAACCAAGTTGGGTTAATCAATTAGGTGATAGGTGTTGATCGAGGCGGGTTGACCAAGTGTGTTTGACTAACGAGTTCGGGCTAATTGTTTTGGTGTGGAGGCTTAACCAAATCGGGTGTAACCATGAGGTGATTAGAGGGTTACTTGTATTGTTCTCCATAATGGTTAGCGTAGAAATGGTATGCCATTCGAGAGGCTTTTACGTTGACCAAGTATGTGTGCAAGAAGAGTCACAGATGTTGACTATCTTTGACGTGTGTAGTTTTCGGCCAGTCTTCATGATTGTTGGATGTGTGATCTATTGGTGGTTTTATACGTCGAGAGTGGGGTCGTGAGGACCACGTCGTGGGATTAGTGAGGCGATAGCCGTGTTTCGCTCACGTGTTGTTACGGGTGTGACAATAGTCGATTTTGGACACCTTAGGATTAGCGTTGCCATAGTCGTTTTGGGCGCTTTTGGTTTTAGTCGTTGCTTATGATGTTAGGATAGTGGCGTATTGGTTGTATTGCACACTACAAAGGATGTTTAGTGGTAAGAGTAATCCGTGAGGATTCATGTGGTTCGATCTTCAACGTTCGGATTGTTGACTTTAGGTTGAGACTTGGTCACTTTTAGCGTTGTCTGTGGTAAAGGTACGCTAAGGAATTTATATCTCGGTACGAGGTTGGTTGAGTTTTTCCCGATATGGGAAATTGAGCAGGTTTTAGTGCTCGAATTGTGGTTTTGATAAATCACGGTTGACGATTTTAGTTGTTAAAAATGATCCATTGGGAAGAATTGTCTAGGAAAGTTCGTATTGGGACTTGAGTGAGGATCGTTGAGTAGGTCCGAAATGGTTAAGTGGAGAAGATCACGAGGACGTGATCGAGTTTAAGTGGGGGAGAGTTGTAAGACCCAAATATTTATTGTACATAATGTATTTATGGTGTACGATGCGTGTATGAAGTGTACGTGTTGCTTGCTCGAACGTCGAAGGAAACTGGACGTTGTCCGAAGTGACAAGGTGTGTACGTATCTTTTCAACCCCAAATAAAGTTTGAGTTGATGATTCAAAGCCTTACCATTGGATAGAATATCTTATTACGTTTCCAACGATATTTGATTCATCGAAAACGGAGTTACGGTCGAAAAGTTATGGCCAAAACAAGTTGCTGAAACCTGTTTTGGGCTCGACCACAATTTCCAGTTATTTGGAGCGGCGCTCCACCTTCTGGCGCGGCGCGCCGATTGCTGCAGAGGCAATTTTCAGCCTTTTTAAAAGGTTTAAATGAGGGGTACTTTGGTCTTTTCAATTAGGGTCGGTTTGGGGTCATCAAGACTGACCTAGAACTCCATTGGAGCTCATTTTCACTCATCAAACACTCTCATCTTCAAACCCTAGAGTGAGAGGAGAGTTTTAGAGAGAGAGAGCTCCAATTGGAGAAGAAGAAGGGTGTTTCGGGTCAAACCTCGGGTATTAAAGTTGTTCTACTCGTCAACGGCATCATTTTGGCGGTATTGGTAAGTTCAAACTCCGAACTTCATCTTTGTAATTTGATATTCAAGTTTAGGGTTTTGAACTAGTTAGTTATAAAACCCATTTAGGAGGTGAAATGGGAAATTGTAACTAGTTATTGTTGATGTTGGTGGGTTTAGGGTTGGTTAATGATTTAACCATGTTTAAGGCTTGTATGTAGTGTGTAATCTCTAGTATTAGTGATTCTAGTAGTGTTGAAACTCTTTTGGGTATGTTTGGTTGACTAACTTTGACTAGAGTCAAAGATTAGGGTTTGGTGATGATTATAACCCAATTGTCGATTTAATAAGGTTTATAAACTTAAAATGGATTAAGTTGAAGTATAAAACCGAGTTAAATATGTTTTGTTGTTAAAACTTGATAATGGCGCGATATTGACTTCTTATGGGTCAAATTAGTGTTTAAGTGCCATTTTGGGCAAGATAGGTGTTTAACACCTATGATTGGGTCTAATTGGCGTATTAGGACCATTCTCACTTGTGTTAGTGATTATTGGTTAGTTTGGGCACGGTTTGTGCTTGGAAGTGCATTTGGGTCGAAATTGCACTAGTTGTCAATTTGGGTTGATTTGTAAATCCACCCTAATTATGTTGTGGTGTTTGTGATAATGGAATAGGTACATTCCATCGGTGTGTTGCGGATTATTCGGTGGCATTTCTTCAAGGCGAAAAGGTGAGTGGAATATTTATACATGTATGTATGTGGTTTATTTACTCGTACGCGATGTGGGCCTTTGGTGCCACATCGTAAGTAGTGGGCGTTTTGTCACAAGACGGTGACATATTTGTTGGTATGATGGGATGGGAACTACAAGTCGGTAGTGTCTCGACAGGTTATTCACAAGTCGGTAATACCCTTGGGTGATTCACAAGTCGGTGACACCCTATAGTGTTCACGAGTCGGTGACACTTAGTGGCGCTTCACAAGTCAGTGATGTCACATGGCGTTCACAAGTCGGTGACCCATATGTATTGATGGGGGTTCACAAGTCGGTGATACCCTTGGGTGATTCACAAGTCGGTGACACCCTATAGTGTTCACAAGTCGGTGACACTTAGTGGCGCTTCACAAGTCGGTGATGTCACATGGCGTTCACAAGTCGGTGACCCATAGATATTGATGGGTAGTTCACAAGTCGGTGACACCCTTTGATGAGTCACAAGTCGGTGACAACATACGAGTGAGACTCGACGTTATTGGTCGTCTACAAGTCGGTAGTGCCATAGCGAGGAACGGTTTGTTATATTTATGCATTATTGTGATTTAGTATATTATTGTGGCGATTTATATATGATAATGCTAAAAACGAACATATATTTCATAGCATTATTCCTCAAGAAAGACAAGCTTTTAGTTGCAATTGTTCTATTTACAAGAGATATTCGTTTAAATAATAAAAGGTGAAGACAAAAGACAGATTCGACAAATTGAAGACGCAAACGACCAAAAAGCTCAAAAGTACAAAAGACAATCAAAAAGGTTCCAATTATTGATAAGAAACGTCTCGAAATCACAAGAGTACAAGATTCAAAACGCAAAGTACAAGATATTAAATTGTACGCGAGGACGTTCGAAAATCCGGAACCGGGACTAGAGTCAACTCTTAACGCTCGACGCAACGGACTAAAAATTACAAGTTAACTATGTATATAAATATAATATATTATATAATTAATTATATTAATTATATATATATTATATATATATAATAAAAACCGTCGGCAGCAAGAAACTCCAAGGGTGTGAGCTGTAAATACCTCTCCGCGACTCGCGGAGTTTTAAGGGCATTTTGCCGCGAGTCGCGGAGCCCCAAAAATCAAGTCTGGCTATAAAGCCAACCGAATTCTGATCAAATTTAACACATTTTTTTTTCTTCCTCTTCATACGTAAATATATTTATATTTATAATTTATATTTTAATTTTAATTTTAATTCTAATAATAAGGGTATGTTAGCGAATGTTGTAAGGGTGTAAGTCGAAATTCTGTCCGTGTAACGCTACGCTATTTTTAATCATTGTAAGTTATGTTCAACCTTTTTACATTAATGTCTCGTAGCTAAGTTATTATTATGCTTATTTAAAACGAAGTAATCATGATGTTGGGCTAATTACTAAAATTGGGTAATTGGGCTTTGTACCATAGTTGGGGTTTGGACAAAAGAACGACACTTGTGGAAACTAGACTATGGGCTATTAATGGGCTTTATATTTGTTTAACTAAATGAAAGTTTGTTAATGTTAATATAAAGATTTACAATTGGGCGTCCCTATAAATTACCATATACACTCGATCGGACACGATGGGCGGGGTATTTATTTGTACGAATAATCGTTCATTTAACCGGACACGGGAATGGATTAATAGCCACTAGAATAATTAAAACAGGGGTGAAATTACATTCAAGGGTAATTGGTGTAATTGTTAACAAAGTGGTAAAACCTTGGTTTACACGCAGTCGATAACCTGGTGTATTCATTAAACAAAGTATTAAAACCTTGTTACAATTCGAATCCCCAATTAGTTGGAATATTTATCTTCGGGTATAATAATAATTTGACAAGGACACTTGCAATTTATATTTATGACTGATGGACTGTTATGGACAAAAACCAGACGGACATATTGAATAATCCAGGACAAAGGACAATTAACCCATGGGCATAAAACTAAAATCAACACGTCAAACATCATGATTACGGAAGTTTAAATAAGCATAATTCTTTTATATCATATTTAATTTCCTTTATTTTATATTTAATTGCACTTCTAATTATCGCACTTTTATTTATTTTATCGCACTTTTAATTATCGTACTTTTTAATTATCGCAAGTTTATTTTATCGCACTTTTATTATTCGCAATTTCATTATCGTTATTTACTTTACGCTTTAATTTAAGTCTTGTATTTATTTTATATTTTACATTAGGTTTTAACTGCGACTAAAGTCTTAAAATCGACAAACCGGTCATTAAACGGTAAAAACCCCCCTTTATAATAATAATATTACTTATATATATATTTGTATTTTTATAAAAGTAAACTAATATAGCGTTGAGCTTTGTTTAAAGATTTCCCTGTGGAACGAACCGGACTTACTAAAAACTACACTACTGTACGATTAGGTACACTGCCTATAAGTGTTGTAGCAAGGTTTAAGTATATCCATTCTATAAATAAATAAATATCTTGTGTAAAATTGTATCGTATTTAATAGTGTTTTCCTAGTAAAATAATAACTATTTTATATACACCTCGCTTCGCATCAAGAATATTTTTGGCGCCGCTGCCGGGGAACAACTCTTAAACGCCGGAAGCGCAACGCTAATAAAAAAAAAAGATTTTTAGTTACTTTTATTAAAAGTCGTTTTTGTAAAAATACGTTTTAATTATTCAAAAATATAAAAAGAAAAAAAAAACAAAAATATTAGTATTTTTAAGATTTTGTTAAATATTTAAGTTTTATAAAGTTTCTTTATTTCTATTTTAGTTTATAAAAATATAAGTTTTATTTTAAAATCTTTTAATTATTTAAAAAAACAGAAAACAGAAAATAAAAAAAAATAAAAAAAATATAAAGAAAAACGCGTAAAAACACAAAGCTGTCAACTGAATTCCTGAACCCCGCGACTCGCGGGGTTTTCTTCTTTATTTACCGCGACTCGCGGAGAACTTCTGACACACGGACAAAACCCTAATCAAGCATTGATTACGGGTTATTTTTAATTATTATTAATTATTAAACCTAATTATAATTATTATTATTATTATTTTTAGTTTTAGTTTTATTTTTACTTTTTATTTATTTATGTATTTAGTATTAATTAAGTTTTTATTAAATTGTAAAATTAGTAGTTTAATAAAATAATAATATAAAAATAATATTTTTATAAAAATTGTACTTTTTACAACTTTTTGTATATTTTTATATTTTGTACCTTTTTAATCGTTGTAACGTAATATTTGTATTTTTTAGCTCATATTTAATTTTAAACTTAGTTTTTGCTATAGTTATTTTTACTCCTAGATTTTTAGGCTTTGCCGTAGAATTCCTTAAGTGCTTTTTCTTTAGACTAAGATTTAGGTGCTTTAGAATTTTGCGACGCCCTTTTTAAGTTTTAGTTTCTTTTTAAGTTATTTCCATTTGGGATTTAGTTTTTCCTGTAAGCTTTAATATTTTTAGACCTTTTACTATGTATCAATTATCATTCCAATTAGTAATTTCAATTTGCGATTATAATTTTAAGTTAGTTGTAGTAATAAGGTTAAATTAGTTAAGTATTTTTAAGTTTTTATAAGTTTCTTTTATTTTTCCGTCACCTTTTATTTTTCAATCATTTTTTTTTTCTTTTTCGACCTTTTTCGACGAACTCTTTTTCTCTCTTATTTCTCGCCATTCTAGTTTTTAGGACATAGATTTTTATTCTACTTCTTATCTAAATTTCTTAAAATTACGAAAATTTATTTTGAGTGGTTAAATTAATAGACATCAAAATTTTCTGGTTCGTAGTAATAGTTGGATTTGTACGTGGACCGGGTTATTGGAGCCAAACAGTCCTCAATTATATTGAGACCAAACGAATCCTGCCCCTCTGCTGCATCTTTTGGCTATTCGAAACGTGGGCAAAATCAGAAAAGTCTATTGATTGGATAACTTATTATAATTTTTCTTTCCTTTTAAAAACTAATAGGATATTCTGTGAATGCACCGAGCAAGACGTTCATCACCTTTTGTACGTTCACCACCTGTAACTCGATCAAGACATCGTTTAACAAATATAACCGCCGTTGATTTTTCTTTAGAATCGTCATCCAGTAGACCAAGTACTTCAGTTCAAATTACCGATAATCCATTTTTTGAACCCAACCTCACAATTGAGAATCCAGAAAATATTCAGGAACGGTTCATAGATCCTGAACCATTAAACTTTCCTCCGGAACCACCAATCATTCAAACAGAGATTGTTGAGGAACGAACTATTAAATCAGAATCATTCAGTGATACCGATTCAACAAATTCAATTATGGAGAATCTGGAACCTTTAAGTATGGAAGACCGAATGAGAGCTAAACGCACTGGCCAAGGTCACGCAATTACTCATCCAGACATTAATGCGCCAGATTATGAAATCAAAGGACAAATTTTACACATGGTGACTAATCAATGCCAATTTAGTGGTGCGCCGAAGGAAGATCCAAATGAACATCTACGTACCTTTAATAGGATCTGCACACTATTTAAAATACGAGAAGTGGAGGATGAACAGATATATCTCATGTTATTTCCCTGGACTTTAAAGGGAGAAGCCAAAGATTGGTTGGAATCGTTACCTGAAGGGGCGATCGATACATGGGACGTTTTAATTGATAAATTTCTTAAACAATTCTTTCCTGCATCTAAAGCCGTAAGACTTCAAGCAGAAATTGTTACGTTCACACAGAAGCCAAATGAAACTCTATATGAGGCGTGGACAAGATATGGAAAATTGTTTAGAGGATGTCCGCAACATGGTTTAGACACCTGTCAAATAGTACAAATATTCTACCAAGGATGCGACATCACTACAAGAAAAGACATAGATATAGCAGCTGGTGGTTCTATTATGAAAAAAACCGAAACTGATGCGTACAAAATTATTGATAATACTGCTTCCCACTCACATGAGTGGCACCAAGAAAAAGACATCATTAGATCATCTAAAGCAGCTAGAGCCGATTCTAGCCATGACTTAGATTCCATTTCAGCAAAGATAGATGCTTTCGAGAGACGAATGGAAAAGATGACTAAGGATATTCACTCAATACGAATTAGTTGTGAGCAGTGTGGGGGACCACATTTGACAAAAGATTGTCTAAGTATTGAATTAACAATGGAACAAAGAGAGAATATTTCATACATAAACCAAAGGCCTGGAAATAATTATCAGAATAATTATCAACCGCCAAGACCGATTTACAATCAAAACCAGAATTATAACCGAAATATTCCATACAACAACCAACAAGGTCCTAGCAATCAACAAGTATCCAATAATACTTACAATCAGCAAAGACCGAATTTTCAAAACAAACCACCACAACAAACCGATGATAAAAAGCCGAATTTAGAAGATATGATGACAAAGCTAGTTGAAACTCAAACGCAGTTTTTCACATCTCAAAAACAAACCAATGAACAAAATGCTCAAGCATTTAGAAATCAACAAGCTTCTATTCAAAATCTGGAACAAGAAGTAAGTAACCTAGCAAGGTTAATAGGTGAAAGAAAACCGGGAAGTTTACCTAGTGATACAAATGCTAACCCCCGGAATGAAACAGCTAAAGCTATTACCACAAGAAGTGGTACAACACTTAAACCACCTGAAATACCTGTAACTTCTGATGAAACTATTCCTACTCCACAAGAACCACAACCTGATCAAGATAAGGAAAAAGAACCGGTAGTTGAAAAGGTTAATGAAGATAACACAGTTAAGGATAAACCTTATGTTAAACCATACCAACCACCACTTCCTTATCCGAGTAAAATGAAGAAAGAAAAACTTGAAGCCGAGCAATCCAAATTCTTGGATATGTTTAAACAGATAAATGTAAATCTTCCTTTCATTGATGTGATTTCAGGAATGCCAAGATATGCTAAATTCTTGAAAGATCTAATCACGAATAGAAAGAAAATGGAAGAACTCTCGGCTGTTACTATGAATGCTAATTGTTCAGCAGTGCTGTTGAATAAGATACCAGAAAAACTATCTGATCCAGGAAGTTTCACAATTCCATGTTTTCTGGGTAGTCTTAGTTCAATAGAAGCATTGGCAGACTTAGGTGCTAGTATAAATCTAATGCCGTATTCACTATACGCTAAACTAGACCTTGGAGAATTGAAACCAACAAGAATAAGCATACAACTAGCCGATCGATCAATAAAATATCCTAGAGGGATAATGGAGAACATGCTAGTTAAAGTTGGTACTTTAGTATTTCCAGTAGATTTTGTTGTTTTGGACATGGAAGAAGATTCTCAAGTTCCTCTAATATTAGGAAGACCATTCTTAAACACGGCTAAAGCAATGATAGACGTGTTCGGTAAGAAACTGACCCTAAGTATAGAGGATGAGAGTGTTACCTTTTCAGTTGATAGAGCAATGCAACAACCACAATCTGCAGATGATACATGTTATTATATTCAAACTATAGATGCACATGCAGAATTATTAGAAGAATTTCCAGAATTACAAGGAACAGGAGAATGTTCTTTAGGAGAAGGTAATGAACCAATTGATGAAGCTGAAATGTTAGCTACACTTATAGCTAATGGATATGAACCAACAACAGAAGAAATTCAAATGCTAAAAGAAGAAGACAGATATCGATATAAATCATCGATAGAAGAACCTCCGAAATTAGAGTTAAAGCCACTTCCAAACCATTTGGAATACGCTTATTTACATGGTGAATCTGAATTACCTGTAATAATATCGTCTTCTCTTACTGAAAATGAGAAATCACAACTCATTTCTGTGTTGAAAGCTCATAAACCAGCCATTGCATGGAAGATTCATGATATTAAAGGAATAAGTCCTTCGTATTGCACACATAAAATCCTTATGGAAGAAGGTCATAAAACGTATGTGCAACGCCAACGAAGACTAAATCCTAATATGCAAGATGTAGTTAAGAAAGAGATTATTAAACTGCTAGATGCAGGTTTAATATATCCAATTTCTGATAGTCCATGGGTAAGCCCAGTTCAATGCGTGCCTAAGAAGGGTGGCATGACTGTCATCACAAATGAGAAAAATGAGCTTATTCCTACTAGGACTGTAACAGGATGGCGTGTATGTATTGATTATAGAAAATTAAATGACGCCACCAGAAAAGATCACTTTCCCTTACCTTTCATAGATCAAATGTTGGAAAGATTAGCCGGAAATAGTTACTATTGTTTTCTAGATGGATTTTCCGGATATTTTCAAATTCCAATAGCACCCTAAGATCAAGAGAAAACCACATTCACGTGCCCTTATGGTACTTTTGCTTACAAACGCATGCCATTTGGACTTTGCAACGCCCCTGCAACCTTTCAAAGGTGTATGATGGCGATTTTTCATGACATGATAGAAGAATGCATGGAAGTATTCATGGATGACTTTTCAGTCTTCGGTGATACATTTAAATCATGTCTAGTTAATCTGGAACGAATGCTAATTAGATGCGAAAAATCAAATCTAGTACTTAATTGGGAGAAATGCCATTTCATGGTTAAAGAAGGCATCGTTCTTGGACATAAAATTTCAAAAGAAGGAATTGAAGTGGATAGAGCCAAAGTAGATGTAATTGCTAAACTTCCACATCCCACCAATGTTAAAGGAGTTAGGAGTTTTCTAGGGCATGCCGGTTTTTACCGACGTTTCATAAAAGATTTTTCTAAAATTGCCACTCCTATGAATAAACTCCTAGAAAAGGATGCGCCATTCATCTTTTCAGATGAATGTATCAAATCTTTTAATATTCTTAAAGAAAAACTCACTAATGCGCCGATCATGATAACACCAAATTGGAATCTACCATTTGAACTAATGTGCGATGCAAGTGATTTTGCAATGGGAGCCGTTTTAGGACAAAGGATTGAAAAACGATTTCAACCTATATATTATGCTAGTAAGACATTACAAGGAGCACAAACGAACTATACAACTACTGAAAAAGAACTCCTTGCTATTGTCTTTGCTTTTGACAAATTTCGATCATATCTAGTTCTAGCAAAAACGGTGGTCTATACCGACCATTCTGCTCTTAGATACCTATTTTCAAAACAAGATGCTAAACCAAGATTAATCCGTTGGATCTTACTCTTACAAGAGTTTGATATTGAAATCCGAGATAAAAAGGGAGCAGAAAATCTCGCCGCTGATCATCTTTCTCGTCTTGAAAATCCCGAATTAGAAGTTCTGAATGAATCGGCCATACAAGACAACTTTCCTGATGAATATCTATTGAAGATAGATTATAAAGAAATCCCATGGTTTGCAGACTATGCAAACTACTTAGTTTGTGGATTCCTTGAAAAAGGATTATCGTACCAAAGACGAAAGAAATTCTTCAGTGATATAAAACACTATTTCTGGGAAGATCCACATCTGTTTAAAAGTTGTCCCGATGGAATAATACGCCGATGTGTATTTGGAGATGAAGCTAGTAAAATTTTAAACCATTGTCACACAGGACCAACAGGAGGGCATTATGGGCCTCAACTAACAGCAAGAAAAGTTTATGAAGCTGGATTCTATTGGCCTACAATTTACAAAGACGCACACCTTCTTTGCAAATCCTGTGATGCATGTCAAAGGACCGGAAAAATAAGTCAACGTGATGAAATGCCACAAAATGTCATCCAAGTATGTGAAGTATTTGACATTTGGGGTATTGACTTTATGGGTCCATTTCCAAAATCTCATAATAATCTATATATACTCGTAGCCATTGATTATGTATCTAAATGGGCGGAAGCACAAGCTCTCCCAACTAACGATGCACGAGTTGTAGTCAACTTTTTAAAACGTCTTTTTGCAAGGTTTGGAACACCGAAAGCTTTAATAAGTGATCGGGGTACTCATTTCTGTAATAATCAACTTGAGAAAGTTCTTAAAAGATATGGAGTAACTCATAAAATCTCCACCGCATATCATCCACAAACAAGTGGACAAGTTGAAAATACCAACCGAGCTTTAAAACGTATTCTAGAGAAAACCATAGGATCAAATCCGAAGGAATGGTCCATTAAATTGGAGGATGCACTCTGGGCTTTTAGAACAGCCTACAAAACTCCAATTGGAACCACACCTTTTAGACTTGTTTATGGAAAAGCATGTCATCTTCCAGTAGAAATTGAACACAAAGCATTTTGGGCTTTGAAGACATGTAATCTTGATTTACATGAAGCCGGACGTCTACGATTAAGTCAACTAAACGAATTAGAAGAATTAAGACATGAAGCATACGAAAATTCGTTAATCTATAAAGAAAGAACGAAGAAATGGCATGATAAAAGAATCAGAAGTTCAAAAGAATTTAAAGAAGGAGACAGAGTTCTTCTTTTCAATTCACGATTCAAGCTATTTCCTGGAAAATTGAAATCAAGATGGTCTGGACCATTCATAGTCAAAAGAGTTTTCCCATACGGAACGATAGAATTGATAAATTCAAATGGGATTGAATTTAAAGTTAATGGTCACAGAGTTAAACATTACATACAGGGTCCGATGGAAGTCGACAACGAAGTTAATCACAATTTCGACACCACAGCTAACTAAGTGTGGGGAGAATCAAGTCTTTAAAGGATAATATGTATTTCTGTTAGAGTTAGATTGTCTGTTTTCGTGTAGTTTTCGAAAATGGAACCCGAATGGTCTTTCCCTAGCAGACCCTAAAGAACTAGTCTTCTCCCCCCATTCTGAATTTTTATTTTTTTAGGTTTTTACGAAATGAAGACTGCCTGTGAACTAAATCATGGTCTAATGCTACACGCTTTGATCACTAAAAGAAATAATGACATACTACCGAGTGAATTAGTATCAGTAATCAGAGAAAGAATGGACGGAGTTACAAAAGGATCCAGATGCGAAGATAATAAGTTACAATTTGGTAAAGGAAAATCAAAATCCGCAGCGAAAAGAAGAGCACGACACCTAGAACGATGTCACAAATGCGGAAAATGGTCACATGGAGGTAAATGTTCAAATAATCAAACCTATTCAAATACCGAATTTGTTACTTTATGCAGAGACGGACCGTTCATATGTTTAGAAGAAAAGACAATGAATGCTCGAGGTTACGCCTATGCAGCCATGGAAAATCAATTAAACCGACTATCTTATGAATATAATAGATCATATAACTAAGAAATCTATTTCACAGGTATGTCTGTACAGTTTTTATTTTTATTTTTATTTTTAACCTTTTGATAATAAACGCTAATTTGTTCGCTAAAAAGTATTAAATTGGTATTGAATAAAATTAGGTTTGGCGACCGAAATTATTGATATCATTCAAAAATTTATTACATCACTGCGAAATTTAACGTTTATTCTTGAGGTATAAATATCTTTAATCAATCAACCCAAAATATTTCAAAAATTCGTCATGAGTTAAATTAGGTCTTGGAACCGAAATTACTTTACCGAAAAGAGGGGCGCATATTTTTGATAATATTTGATTGATTAAAGTGGGATAAAAAGACAAAAAGATTTTTAATTTTATTATGTTTTTAATCTTAATATTTAAATCTTAAATTAATATTGTAAATTTTGTAAAAACAATATATTTAAAATTGTAAATATTTGAAAAATTAATATAAGTTTGGTATGAATTTATAAATTTTTAAATTAAGTTTGGTGTGAATTTTTAAAATATTAATTTTTAATTTTATGCATTTCAAATTTTAAGTTTGGTGTGAATTTTTAATTTTTAATTTTTAATTTTTAATTTTGAATTTTATATTTAAGTTGTGTGAATTTAAAAACAAAAATTTACTTTATCTCATTAAGTTAAGAATATGATTTTTAAAATTCGTCGTAAGTTGAAGACTAGGTCTTTGAACCGAAATTGCTTTACCCGAGGGAGGGACGAGAACTTTTATTATCATTATTTTTAATCTTATTGATTTAAAGTATGCCAAAAACATTAAAAAAAACCCAAAAAAATCTTAGCTTTTAAAACAATCGCTACAAAAAGACAAATTTTAAAATTTTGTCGAGGGACGGACTAGGACATCGATCCAAAACGACCTCGTCCTAAATAACAAAGGAAACAAAATTTTAAAATTAATTTCTTAATTGTTTTATAAGTTAAAGATTATAAAAAAAAAAAAAAAAAAAAAGGGTAAACTCCGCGACTCGCGGAGTTTTCAGGGCAAAACCTCCGCGACTCGCGGAGGGACCAAAACCCAGAAAAAAATAAAAACAGCTGAAACGATCAGTACACTCAACAACACAAAAACAACCCGAAAAATACTGCGAAAACCCACGAAAAACCACCCAAAAACACCCCAAAAATCCCAATTTTTAACCGTTAATCACCAAATTTTTTGCTAAAATCATGTTGAGAAGGATGATATCTAAGAACTACTCAAGAAAAACGGTAAATTTCTACACCTAAACACCATTTAATTCGAATTTTAGTGTTCTTGAGCTATATTTTTCCCAAATTTGATTTTGATGCTTTTTAGTGTAATTAGACTTAAATTGTTTATGTATTATGCTTGTATAACCTAGATTGATGCTGTTTAACATGATTAGAAGCCTTAAACTTCAAATTTTGAATAATCTAGGGTTTGTGTTCTTGAGCAATTTGGGGCTTTTTGATATAAACAGGTTATGGCCGATTTTTGTCATGAATTGTTGCTAAATTGAGTAGTGTAACATGTCTAGGTAGTTAAATGATCCAAACTTTGAGCCTAAACATGATTTTGAGAATTAAAGTGGACTTTTTCAAGTCCAAAATTCATGAACTTGATTTTTGAAAGATAATGCCATTTGAGACTTGTTTATTTGCTAGTAATGATTATTTTGACATGTTATTTGAGTTGAATGCTTATGAACTTGGTGAAAATTTTCGTATATGCTTATTTGAAAAAGTGTAGATTTGATAAAAATGTGAAAATAAGCTTAAGTTTGATATAAATTGATAATGTCATTGTAATTATTTTGATTGATGATTTTGCTGACACTAATGCATATTTGGATGCACAAAATTTGTGTTTGATGTGTTTTGCAGAATGAAAGGGGTGAATCTTCATCCCAGGCCCGCCATGCTCCTGCTGAGAACTTGGAACAACAGGAGGTAGATAACTACTACAAGCAGGATGTACCTCATCCAGTCATGACCTTTTCAGATATGCACTTGGAACAGTTGCACCCGAACCTGCGATTTGACAGACTTTGGATAGATTATCCAAAATATCAACGGGGTTTGCATACTCTTCATTCCAAGGTTGTTGAGGTACCGAGGGTCATAGAATGGGGACCCTTGGAAGCTGTAGAATTGGCCGGGCCAATTAGGGAATTACTTGTACAGAGGTATGGTAATTCTTCTTTTAATGACTGGATATGTTTATTCACCATACGCAGACCTGTATATAAAGTATGGTGTGAAGAGTTGTTATGTAGTATAGAGTTGAATGATCGGGTAGCTAGTTTAACCGATCGTTCTTTTATTAGATTTTTGTTAGGCGGTTCGATGCGCCACATGTCTTTACTGGACATGGCTCAGGCTTTACGTATATACACGCCTGAGGAGTTAGCGTCTGCCGATTGTAGAGGATTGATACTAAACGGTAGAAAGATAGACGAGAATTTTGATACACACGGTGTGTGGAGTCAAATGACAAGCCATCACCGTTTCAAAGGGGGAAACTACTCTTATTTGGATATAGATAGAGCCGAATTAAGAGTAATACATAGGTTTTTAGCTAATTCGATTACACAAAGGGGTAAAAACAAAGAAAAGGTAAATGAACAAGATTTGTTTTACCATATGTGTATTCGAGACCCACACAGCGCTGTAAGTATACCATATTGTGTGGGTTATTATTTATCAGCTATGGTTCGGGGGATGCGTCCACATAGCATAATAGGAGGTGGTATTTTTATTACTTTGATTGGTGAATATCTCGGTGTGGATATAAGTCGGGGGGGATTATTACTAGAAGAGCCGGAACCCCGCGACACTATAGGTTTAAATGTATACCATGGTGCGAAAGTTTTGAAGCGGCGAAATAACGCCGCAGTACGATACAATGGTAGACATCCACAGGTAGAGAGAAACCAGGAACAAGGTAATGTAGGAGGGGGGAATGAGATGCAAGAAATGCATAGGTTTATAGCTTCTCAGGAATACGAAAATGCTAGACAGAGAGCATTTGAAGATTGGCAAGTTCATCAGAACCAGATCATACCGCATTGCCAACATATAGGTAGAAACTATATTCCTACACCGAAACCCGTCTTCCCTCCTTGGTCGATAGAGATGCAGCCACCATATCCTACGTATGATCCTGCCGAAGCATTCTATAGCACGTATGGTTATGCCTGGAACCCCTATTGGTACCAATATCATCCTTAGTTTACTTATTATTTTTTTTTTATTATTTTGTAATTTGTATTTATTAATACATTTAATATTTTTGTTAATATTGTAATCATTTTTATAATTATCTAACTTTTATTCTTAGATTTTAATAATTTTTGAATGTGGGGTAATAAACCAAACTTCAAAAATATGTATATATGTTTGCAGTTTATCTTATGTACACAACAGGGTAAAACAACGCATTTTCAAAGACTGGCATTAAGTTCAGCAAAAGCAACTAATTTTGACGACAAGATGCAAAATACATGTGAAATAACAACAAGACGGAATGAACAAATGATGTGCACCATTTATCATTCAGCAAACAAACGCCAATATATTTGGAAACTTTGATAAAAATTTAATCATTTTCACACAAATCACCCTCAATAATTTAAATTGTTACTGATTTCTTGCAAATGAGGGCATTGCAAGATCTTAAGTGTGGGAAGGGATTAAATTCTTTCGGATTTTAAAATTTTTATATTAAACACTTGGTTACCATTAAAAATACTAGTAAAGCAGTAGTTGTATTAGAATCTAGTGCTCTCTGATAATAAAGAACAGCCCTGGTCTTATATACTGACTACCCAATTCTAGTAAAATTTTTCAAAATTTTCAATTAAATGAATTCAAAATCATGTTTATACATATTTATGAACGATAAAACTAGGTTTTAACACCGAAATTATTGTTACCTCGGAAAGGACATAAATTGAGAAACAAACTAAAATGTTAAAATTCATTTAAAATGGAATAGAGGACGATAAAAAGAAAAATAAAAAGCCAAGTGTGGGAAAATTTACCAAGTTATTTTAAACATATGTCACATATATTTGTAACAAATAACTGAAAATACTTTTGCTTTGAACTAAACTAAACTGTTTTACCCGATGAAAGAAAAGAAGAGATGGATCTACACGATGAATCAATTCCATCATTAAAAGGAAGTAAAGTCTTCCGAAAAAGACACGCGCTTCTTGATTTAGGTCATGAAGTTGTCGTCCAGACCAGCTGTAGGTTGACGAAAAATCTAGAAAAGTCATCACTAAAATCAGCAGGAAATCCACGGACCTCAGCATAAAACAGGGTCGCCAAGTGGTCAGATTTATCCTAACCATGAGAAGGATTTATCTCGTACAATGGGGGGGCACCGTGCAAATTAGCTTGATAAGACTAATGAATCAGATCCCCAGAAAGGATAATCTCCTTAAAGATTAAAAATCAGCTTTTAAGCCTGATATTACTCAATCCTTGAGATTGACCTTAAAGATTGAGAATTACAAACTCATGGAATTCAATGATATCTAAACTCGAGCTTAAACGAGAAAATATTTTGATCAAAATTACAAACCGATTTGTTTTCTGAAAACCCTATTTTCAATGCGTTCATTACCATTGAACGTAAAATCCTAGGAATTCACCTGGAATTCATTAGGTCACCTGAACTAAATCGGGTGTCAACCGTAAGAACGGTGGTTGCATAGCATGGTCAAAGACAGGACTTTGTGCCAAACCGACAAATTATAAGGGTGAGCTTTACTATTGCTCCTACCAAGGATAGTAATTGCGTCCGACACGTTATAAACCATAATCAAAAGCATGTCACGAGACATTGCCTTAACAGTTGCTTGTTCAACGCTTTCCTTTACAACCGGACGGTAGTTTGCCGAAAGGTAATATACGGAACAAGTAAACTGGACGTGTTGCTTTCCAAATACAAGGTTAGCAAGTGGGTGACACAAAACCGCAAGTTTTGAGCTAAAATTTTCAAATCTGTAACCCACCAAACCCACAAAAATATTTTGCAAACACCGGTAAAGGGTTATTCCGGAAAACTTATCTAGGGTAAAAACTAGATTTCAAAAGATCAAATGTTTTCATAAAGATCCAATTTCCTTAATGGATCTAAATTTTTATAGTCATGTGGGACTGTAAACCATATCGTTACTACCATTGTTTATACCGCCGTATAGAAATCACTGATGTACAAAGTGTGAAGAATAAAGAAGTGATTCTAGTATTTCAAGACGATATTGCTTGAGGACAAGCAACGCTCAAGTGTGGGAATATTTGATAATGCTAAAAACGAACATATATTTCATAGCATTATTCCTCAAGAAAGACAAGCTTTTAGTTGCAATTGTTCTATTTACAAGAGATATTCGTTTAAATAATAAAAGGTGAAGACAAAAGACAGATTCGACAAATTGAAGACGCAAACGACCAAAAAGCTCAAAAGTACAAAAGACAATCAAAAAGGTTCCAATTATTGATAAGAAACGTCTCGAAATCACAAGAGTACAAGATTCAAAACGCAAAGTACAAGATATTAAATTGTACGCGAGGACGTTCGAAAATCCGGAACCGGGACTAGAGTCAACTCTTAACGCTCGACGCAACGGACTAAAAATTACAAGTTAACTATGTATATAAATATAATATATTATATAATTAATTATATTAATTATATATATATTATATATATATAATAAAAACCGTCGGCAGCAAGAAACTCCAAGGGTGTGAGCTGTAAATACCTCTCCGCGACTCGCGGAGTTTTAAGGGCATTTTGCCGCGAGTCGCGGAGCCCCAAAAATCAAGTCTGGCTATAAAGCCAATCGAATTCTGATCAAATTTAACACATTTTTTTTTCTTCCTCTTCATACGTAAATATATTTATATTTATAATTTATATTTTAATTTTAATTTTAATTCTAATAATAAGGGTATGTTAGCGAATGTTGTAAGGGTGTAAGTCGAAATTCTGTCCGTGTAACGCTACGCTATTTTTAATCATTGTAAGTTATGTTCAACCTTTTTACATTAATGTCTCGTAGCTAAGTTATTATTATGCTTATTTAAAACGAAGTAATCATGATGTTGGGCTAATTACTAAAATTGGGTAATTGGGCTTTGTACCATAGTTGGGGTTTGGACAAAAGAACGACACTTGTGGAAACTAGACTATGGGCTATTAATGGGCTTTATATTTGTTTAACTAAATGAAAGTTTGTTAATGTTAATATAAAGATTTACAATTGGGCGTCCCTATAAATTACCATATACACTCGATCGGACACGATGGGCGGGGTATTTATTTGTACGAATAATCGTTCATTTAACCGGACACGGGAATGGATTAATAGCCACTAGAATAATTAAAACAAGGGTGAAATTACATTCAAGGGTAATTGGTGTAATTGTTAACAAAGTGGTAAAACCTTGGTTTACACGCAGTCGATAACCTGGTGTATTCATTAAACAAAGTATTAAAACCTTGTTACAATTCGAATCCCCAATTAGTTGGAATATTTATCTTCGGGTATAATAATAATTTGACAAGGACACTTGCAATTTATATTTATGACTGATGGACTGTTATGGACAAAAACCAGACGGACATATTGAATAATCCAGGACAAAGGACAATTAACCCATGGGCATAAAACTAAAATCAACACGTCAAACATCATGATTACGGAAGTTTAAATAAGCATAATTCTTTTATATCATATTTAATTTCCTTTATTTTATATTTAATTGCACTTCTAATTATCGCACTTTTATTTATTTTATCGCACTTTTAATTATCGTACTTTTTAATTATCGCAAGTTTATTTTATCGCACTTTTATTATTCGCAATTTCATTATCGTTATTTACTTTACGCTTTAATTTAAGTCTTGTATTTATTTTATATTTTACATTAGGTTTTAACTGCGACTAAAGTCTTAAAATCGACAAACCGGTCATTAAACGGTAAAAACCCCCCTTTATAATAATAATATTACTTATATATATATTTGTATTTTTATAAAAGTAAACTAATATAGCGTTGAGCTTTGTTTAAAGATTTCCCTGTGGAACGAACCGGACTTACTAAAAACTACACTACTGTACGATTAGGTACACTGCCTATAAGTGTTGTAGCAAGGTTTAAGTATATCCATTCTATAAATAAATAAATATCTTGTGTAAAATTGTATCGTATTTAATAGTGTTTTCCTAGTAAAATAATAACTATTTTATATACACCTCGCTTCGCATCAATATACTAACGTTGTTGCTAGTCGTATGTTTGGTGTTGCTAGCTCGTTTATGCATTTTGTTTGCATGGTATTGTAAGTGGATGCGTGTAGGTAAATTACATATGTATATGTATAAGTATTGCATTCACTAAGCGTTAGCTTACCCTCTCGTTGTTGACTTTTTTATAGATTGCATGGATGCGGAGGCTCGGGTAAGCGGGGACTAGTGGACTTGCGTAGTTACTTTAGAAGGCTTACTTTTGGATTTAATAGGATTGGGTAGCGTATCCCCAATCGCCATGCTCGGCCTTTATTTTGTATTACAAATCATGTGGTTGAAAACTTGTATTTTCGTACGAAAGTCGTAAAACGGCCGATGTGGGCCCGGTCTTCGTAAAACTAATTTTATTAATGGGACGTGTTAGTTCTACATATATTAATGTATGGTTAAAAGCGTTTTGTCTAAATACGCCGGGAAGTGGTCAAACATTTTCGCACTTCATGACTTTTTGGACAGGCCAGTTTGGCGCGTCGCGCAGCCATATGGCGCGCCGCGCCACCTGCTGAACAAAGAATTTTTTTTTTTTTTTTTGGTAAATTTCACGTGGTCGATTGTATATCGGGTTGGGATGTTACAAAGTTCATTTGGGAACCCGAACAAGAATTAGCATTTCAAACCTTGAAAAAGAAGTTAACCACCGCACCTATCTTGTCACTTCCTGAAGGCAATGACGATTTTGTCGTTTATTGCGATGCTTCGAAAAGTGGTTTTGGTTGTGTACTGATGCAACGCACCAAGGTTATCGCTTACGCCTCCCGACAACTGAAGATTCACGAACGAAATTACACAACGCACGATCTCGAGCTTGGAGCAGTTGTCTTTGTATTAAAGATGTGGAGACACTATCTTTATGGAACAAAGAGCACTATTTTCACCGATCATAAAAGCCTCCAACACATCTTTGACCAGAAGCAACTGAATATGAGATAGCGTCGATGGATCGAGACACTGAACGACTATGATTGTGAACTTCGTTATCACCCTGGCAAGGCCAATGTTGTAGCTGACGCTTTGAGACGAAAGGAGAGGATGGCACCTCTCCGAGTTCGGGCACTGAACATCACCATTCATTCGAACCTCAATAGCCAGATCCGAGCAGCGTAAGATGAGGCTCTCAAGGAGGAGAATATATCTCATGAATACTTGAACATTCTCGTTTCTCGATTTGAAGTTAAGGAGACTGGACTCCGATGCTATGCCGGAAGAATTTGGGTACATCGTTATGGAGATCTATGGAACCTTATACTAGATGAAGCCCACAAGTCGAGATATTCGATTCATCCAGGAGCCGGTAAAATGTACCACGATCTTAAGGAACAGTATTGGTGGCCTAATCTTAAGAAGGACGTTGCAACATATGTTGGGAAGTGTTTGATTTGCTCGAAAGTTAAGGCCGAACATCAGAAACCTTCTGGGTTACTTCAACAACCGGAAATCCCGCAATGGAAGTAGGAAAGGATAACAATGGATTTCATTACGAAGCTACCAAATACGGTGGGCGGATATGATACCATCTGGGTTATTGTTGACCGTCTTACTAAATCAGCACACTTCTTAGCCATGAAGGAAACGGATACGATGGAGAGACTTGCTCAACTATACATAAAAGAGGTTGTATCTCATCATGGTGTGCCCTTATCGATCATCTCTGATCGCGATCCCCGTTTTGCTTCTAGATTTTGGCGTTCTTTACAAGAAGCCTTGGGGACTCGTCTCGACATGAGTACTGCGTATCACCTACAGACCGACGGACAAAGCGAACGCACAATTCAGACCTTGGAGGACATGTTGCGTGCTTGTGTTATTGATTTCGGAAAGGCTTGGGAAAGGCATTTGCCGCAAGCCGAATTCTCTTACAACAACAGTTATCATTCGAGTATTAATGCCGCACCTTTTGAAGCGTTGTATGGCCGCAAATGCCGATCTCCTATTTATTGGGCCGAAGTAGGCGAAATGCAAATCACCGGACCCGAGATAGTCCATGAAACAACTGAGAAGATTGTCCAAATTCAAGCGAGACTCAAGACGGCTCGTGATCGCCAAAAGAGTTATGCCGACCTTAAACGTAAAGACTTTGAATTCAACGTGGGTGACCGTGTAATGTTGAAGGTCGCGCCTTGGAAAGGTGTGATCCGTTTTGGAAAACGTGGGAAGTTAAACCCGCGATACATTGGTCCTTTCGACATCTTGGAGTGTGTTGGACCCGTTGCTTACCGTTTGGATCTTCCAACTCAATTGAACTCAGTTCATCCTACCTTTCATGTATCGAATTTGAAGAAGTGTCTTGCTGAACCAGAACATGTCATACCATTGGAGGAACTTACAATTGATGACAAACTCCACTTCGTGGAAGAGCCTGTCGAAATTGTGGACCGTGAGGTCAAAACTTTGAAACACAACAGGATTCCGATCGTCCGAGTCCGATGGAATGCCAAACGAGGACCTGAGTTTACCTGGGAACGAGAGGATCAAATGATGCAGAAATATCCTCACCTTTTCCCAGCTCCTCCATCTACCTCAGCTTAAAATTTTGGGATGAAATTTTCTTTAACAGGTGGGTAATGTAACGACCCTGGATTTTCCAACTTTTATTATTAATAATTTATTATTAATGCTTGCGTTTTAATAAATGTATTTTTATACATTTACTTGTTGCCGTATTTGACTTTTCATGGCCCGACTTGTCTTTGTGACACACGTACTTTTCACGAATAATATTTCGAATATTATTTACGTACATGATTAATTATTATTAATCATTTTTAATTAACTAATGCAAGTAGTTAAATTACTTGGGCTTTGTTTATTTAATTGCTACATACTTGGACTTGGGCCTTTATTAATGGACATGGACTTGGAAGCCCACCTTACTTCTCTTAATGGACTAGTTAGCCCATTATTATGCAAGTATTTCATTAAGATAAAACTAGATTAGTTAGTCATATGAGGAGACTAGTTACAAGTATACTTACACCCCTTTCCCATGCCATTTAACTTTATTACTACTTCTAGCTTACACCATCTCCCCATGCATGAAAGTTGCATTTGACCCTTTCCCCTTTGATGCCCAAACCGTCGGTTTTGATGGGGTGTGAGGGAGTTCCATTTTTCAAATTTTGTTACTTATTCACAAGTGTATTACTTCACTTTTACACACACTTCATTTTACTACTCTTTTCTCTCAACTTTTTCTCTCAATCTTGTAAGTAACAAAGCTTTAATTTCTTTCTTTTTCTTCCATTAAAACCGAAATATATCATCATCATTTTACTTGTTTTGCTACTTGTTTGATTGTTTGTTGTTTGTTGTTTGTTGTTAAAGATCAAGTTTTCTAACTTGTATCTTCATGTAATCTTGGTTACTTTCATCTTTGTTTGATGAAGAACCAAGAACAAGAATCTAAACTTGTTAGTTTATGGTTCTACACTTAAATGTTTTAAAGATCTAAAAGTTCATAAGCTTTATAATTATACTTGTGTTCATGTTTTGTAGACTTGAAGTTTACTTTCTTATGATCCAAACTTTGATTTGAATCTTCTCAAGTATGAAACAAACATGAACATAATACTTGTAACTTTAGTTATTTCTTTCTTTTATAAGTACTTTAAAGTTGTGATGTTGTTAATTTGGTCAAGTATTACTAGTTAAACTTGATCTCATATTTCTTGAAACTAAAGTTAACTTTATAAGTTCAAGAACATGAAAGTATAACTTTTTAGTTATAACTTCATACACTTGTGTTAGATCTAAGTTTCTATAGCTTATGGTCTTCCAAATTTGTTGTAAACAAGAGCTTATAAGCTTATATACATTTTACAAAATGAAAATCTAAGTTTCATAACTTATGGTTTCATTAAAGTAAAGATTCAAGTCTTATAACTTAGGATCTAACTTAAGAACACTAGATCTAGACTTTCTAGTCTAGAATCTTTAAGATCTAACTAAGATCTAAGTTCTACAACTTAAGATCTTATTTATTTAGTTTACTTTCAAGTTTGTAGCTTAATATTACTATTAGAACTCATGTATGTGTCGGATCTAAGATCTTGATGTAACTTTGGTTCATCAAACTACTTATAACTCTTAAGTGAGTTGTGATACATATCTTAGACTTACACTAGTGTTATGATGGTCAAAACTTGGTTAAGATGATGCAAACACATCAACGAGTTGTACACTTGAAGCTATAAGCATCAAGGATGAGAACCGTGATGAGCATCAAGCACCAAGAACCCACCGGAACACATTTCTTACTGTTTTCTGGGACTGATCAATAATCTGGGTGTAACAACCCGAGTTTTTCCGTTAAAACTTCCGTTAAATACTTGACGATCGTTAGTTAAATCATACAATTTTCATACGCCAATTTTTTTTTTCCAGAATAGTTAACAGTGGCTACGTGAAACTTTTTTGTATTTAAAGTAATTAAATGCATACTTGATCCTTAGTGGATTACTTGAATTAATATGTTATATTAATTAGTGAACTTAATTCGGTTGACGAATTAAACTAGAAACGATACGATTAAAGTTAATCGCCTAGAAAACTTTTCAGTTAACGGAACTCAGAAAAATGATAGAATAATTATTCTTAATAATTATTGAACTTATGAAAGAAATTTAATTTATTATTTACTTAATGAATTAAACACGGTGATTTTGTTTCAACGACTAGTTAACGTTCCGGAGATTCGGTACGGTTAATGGCACTCGAAACGAACCACGCGCGAACGAGCTTTTACACAAAACGAGCCCGAGACCCGAGCCCGAGGCCACATGGCCATGACCTCATACCTCATCATCCTTGGTCCCATGAGTAGCCAATGCATGTTGACTATTAGTTTAGGCCCATGTTTGTTGACTTTTGGTTGTTTAGGACACTAACTATATTCTCTTAATTTCTAAGTAACAAGAGAACATATCCCATTCTTTTTCCTATCATTCTTGCTCCATGATTGCAACCCCATACACACCAAATAATCCCATACCTTCATCCCTACAATTCTCCATCAAGTTTTGATCTCTTGTTTTTGCTTCTTTGATCAATATTGTTGCTTGCATCGTTCTCTACGCGTTTGTATAAACGATTTTGTGATCAAAGGTATAAACACATAAACTCTAATCTCTAAAATCAGATTGTTATTAAGGTTTCATGGATTAGGTTGTCTATTG
Organism: Rutidosis leptorrhynchoides; assembly: GCF_046630445.1. NCBI lineage: Eukaryota > Viridiplantae > Streptophyta > Magnoliopsida > Asterales > Asteraceae > Rutidosis > Rutidosis leptorrhynchoides. The sequence continues at coordinate 40,836,987 of NC_092343.1, forward strand.
CTCAAGTCTTGATGTTTGATGAATACTAGATGCGATAAATTGCTCGTCTTGATTGTTTTATGCGAAAACTGAATTTGTATTTGATGTGTACAGTAATTTTAATTTTTCAATTGTATGATATTATATTATAATTAGATTCCTTGCGAAAAACTATTGATTTTAGGCTTTGGATTCGCTTGATTTCATTTCCGGATGATCAAGTTATGGCCAATTGAAATTAACGTTGTGTTTTTGTGATTGATCAGAAATATGGGTTTGATAGACCACGAATTGGATTGTGAAATTTATACCATTGGATAGGTAATTTAAAAACACTCAGTTTACACTAGGATATCATGTCATTTGCTTATGTAAAACCCGAGATATGCTTGAATTAGTGTAAAAGTAGTTTTATACAGCACTTGCATGAAAACGACCTTGTATGATAAAATGTGTTAGCTTCTGTGATTAAAGCTTTGCATATTTGAAATCTACACAAAAAGTAATTCATCTTTCATGTAGATATCATAGGCTAATTGTATCTAGATTTTCGGCTAATCGTGTGCGAATGTGACTAGCGAAACTAGAATCGAATCTGTAAATTGCTCTCTGTTTTATACTCTGTGGATTGTGTTTATTGAATGAGCATGTAAGCTTCGGGAATATGAATTTTAACATGATATGTGACTTATTATTAGCTTATGTCAATCTCTGAAACCTTATGCATTGGGCACAATAGGGCCATACTTTATGTAAATTCTGATTTGAGCTGAAAAACTGAATGTTCAATTTGCGTGAATAAACTGTACAAATTGGCTAAACCAAAATTGCTCAATTTTTGATATGTGTTAGTTTAACTTGTTTGTGAACTATGGCCACTGGTCTTGTATTGATTTCATGTTCCTAACTCCGGTTATAGCTAAACCCAAATCAGTGCGCGGTCAGAAACTGACTTGGTGAAACCCAAATGTACCCCTTCTGATTCCTGACTTTTAATTATCGTATGAGACCCTGGCTGGACTTTTTGGAATCAATTTTGAGTATACTTATGATCTGGAGTTTTCCATATATACTTGAATTTTGTACTATGAGATAATATGCTAAGTTTGCTACATGTACATGAACTTTGTGCACAACGATAAACTGAAATTGTGAAATTGACCAATTATGATCTAAAACGTGTTGTTTGACTTAGGTTTGATATGTTGACCAACATTTGACATGAACCTACTGATGTTGACTTTAGTTGACTACTTTGACCAAGTTTGACTTTCGGTTTGACTTCGGTTGACTTTGTTTGACTTGCATGAATTAGTTGACTGTATGTTGACTTCTACTTTGAAACGCGTCGATTCGAGCAGTAAGACAACTTATACTATGAAACCACACTTGTTTAAGACATATTTATTGACCAACCTAAATACATATACTTAGATTGCATTACTCGGCTATAAACCGTACAAGTAAATTGTCCACTTTTCAATCCGAGCTTTATTCAAAGGTGAGTCTACAGTCCCGCTTTTTACATGTTTTCAGGGATTAGAATACACGATGTTATACTTACATTATCAAATAATTTTTGTATTGACACGAGTACTATATCTGCATATTGAGTTTGTTCAAAAAGCCTCTAGCTTGAATACTTTAGATACCATCGGTGTAGGCACAATTTAGATGGACGGATCCGTTAGGTTGACAACCTCACCCACTATAAAAAACTGTGGTGCATTTACTTTGAACATTAAGACACTCGAACAAGTGAATAACATTTTATGAGGTAAAGGCGAGTATAGTGGATTCTATACTCGGGTCATTGCTAGTATTCAGGTGCTCATTGATTATGCAAACGTTTCGCAACTTGGAGTTGTACTTGTAAAATCTCGTGGTCAAGGAACTTAAACTATTTTCTGATAACTGTTTTTCAGATACTATACAACATTATTTAAAACTGTGGTTTACGAACAAATGAGATAAAACTTGACATGGTATTGTCTACGAATATTTGAAACTTGACATGGTATTGTCTACAAATGATTGAAACTTGACATGGTAGTGTCAACAAACTTTTGAAATGGGACACGGTGTTGTCTACAAACTTTTAACGTTAAACCTTGGTGGTCTTCCACTAATAACCGTTTTCGAAATGTATTTCTTAAACATACTGTATTGTTTTCCTAAAACCTGTAGATTCACTCAACATTGTTGTTGATCCATTTTGCGTGTTTTATTCTCAGGTATTAATTGCTTCCGCTGTAGAATATTGCTGTTATGTAGAAGTCAAGCCAAGCACTGGGACCAGAGTTAACATTCCGTTAAAGGGATTTTTGACGGGGTGTTAAAGATGGTATCAGAGCTTTGGCTATAGGGAACTAGGATACATTAGTGTGTCTAACTGTAGGGCGCATTAGTGAAGTCTAGTCTATAGCCGTGTGTCTTGGATGACTTTTATACACCATACATGCACTATTTGCTTTACAATACGACATGTAGGGCTACACATTACATCACGTACATATACACCCTATACCCATATGATATGGACTTGAACTAAACGTTATACTACGGATCACATACGTACACGCGACGCGAGATTTAACTAAATTAAGTTGATTACGCCATCTTGAACTTATGGAGTTATGTCGAATGGAAATGTGAGATAGCGTAATGTAATAACCGGGATTACATTACGGTAACTCATATAGAAGTTCCGACATCGCAAAATAAGGAATTGGGAGCGAGTCAAGTAGGTTACTTGGATAAATACCGTTTAGAACATAAACCTTTTAATTTCAAATATGAGTAGAAATTTACACCGTACAATTTAATTGTTATTATAACCTATAAGGAGCGTGTAATCACGTCACAATTCGTCACTACCCGACGCTGTCCGTCACCCCTGATTTCTACTTGGCACTACGAAGACACTGCCTGGACATACTCATCATCTTATACCACTACTCCTTGCTATTTATCGTTGGTTACTACTACTCAACGCCGCCTCTCACCACTAGTCGCGACCGATCACTACTTCTCACTGCTTAAAATTTTTTATCCACCGACATCTTACTGTAATTATTGTACCAATTACATATAGGCTAATCCTGTCGCTATCATACTTATTATATTAGATTTTGTCAGATATATTTCCTAAATTTCCTCCGTAAATTACGGAAATCTTTTTGCTATATACACGTATTCAAGGAGACAAACATAGCATCCAACACTCAATTCATATCAAACCCTATTCCAAACACATAATATGGATTTCTTACCTGATTCCTCGAGCTCCATGGATAGTGTAACCGGAACGAACGAACCTATTAGCCATCATCTTTTCTGGAATCATTGGGGGTGGGTTCGTAGTCGACTTAATCAATGGAGGCGAGAAGAAGGCGATCTCTTCCACCAACCGAATTCACCTCTTGGTGAAGAACCTGAAGCACTTACCGATGAACCAATCCGGAACACCATTTTCACCCTCATTTCCAGGATATCCCGCCACGAATATCTAATATCCAGAATTCTAGATCTTATTCATCCACTTATCCGAACCGCCAATCATTCCAGAATAGTAGAAGAAGTCAACGAGCTTCGCGCTCGAGTAGTGGCTCTGGAGAATATGGTGCAAAATCTAAGAGCATCAGCAGCACCAGCAGCATAGCCAGCACCACCAGTACCATCAACATCACCACCAACAGCATCAGCTTCACCAACAACAACATCCACATCCCATACCTCAACATCACACTCGATACTTCGGATATCAACATCATACACCCCATAGATACCAAGGAATATTAGTAATTGTGAGCTAAGACGTATTGACTCATTCTTCCTGGAAAAAAAAAATATATGTATACTTTATATATATATGGTTTGGAACAATAATAAATCTTTTCGTACTAAACTATTACGTGTGAATCTTAACTAGTATGTACTACTTGGTTAAATCATATCACTAATATGCTATGATGTACATCCTTCGTTAATGACTTAACAATCATTAATCACTGCTTCAGCACAATAAACTCCATTTCATAATAAAATAAGTGTATTATTCAAATACATGTTTGATTTTTCACTTCTATTTTCGATGTACTCGAAACTTTCTAGAAAACATTATTCGTGCCTTGTAAATTTCACAAGAACTTCACGAGCATCAATATCATATACCGAGGTATATCAATAAACAATGAACGATGAAGTATTGATTCATAACTTTATTAGCGAAATATTTCGCGACAATTATGAAATCTCTAAGGCTTTGGAGATTATCTTCAACCGTAAATCAAATGAGTTTAATATTATATTAACTCATTAAATCCATGATTACATCTGAAGAATATATACGAATATATATCTTCATAAAGATTGTAATTAAAAACTCTTCTGTACAAACTGTAAATTGTAAAAATATTTAAAGGGTAGGTAAAACCTGAGAATTATTTATATCTCACATTAATATGTTACATTATACATTCTTCAAATTCTGATTCAATAATCAGTAACTATACTAATTACACTCACAAGATATGTGTATCCGCTCACTAAAGAACAACTACTACATATGTTGATTTTGACGTATCGGAATCTAAGTAAAGCTTTAGCAAGTGCTATCTTCCTAAAGATCACTACATTCATGAATTATATTCATTTGTATTCTATGATGAATTATCACATCAAACCATCGAAATTATCATCCATTACTTTTGAAATCAACAACACCTATTCGTCAACCATTAGATCCGTTAACGATTACAATCGGCGTTTAATCATCTAAAAATAAAATCTCTTGAAACCATCTCGGATTGATAACCAACGATTCAGATTCGTTAACCTTGAGAATGCTGACGAAGCAGCAAAAGCTATAGATGGTCTTAATGGCCAAAAGTTTGATGATAAAGAATAACGTATTGAAAAAGGCTCAGATTTAGAACTGAAAAACGGATTGAGCTAACCATGAAGGAGACCAAGAACAAATACAAGGACCAAACCCTATATTCAAAGAATCCAGGTAATTCTGGATCCGATGACATCTTTAGAGAATATCTTACTCCGAAGTCATGCTGAATTTTTAATGGAAGATGATGATTCACAGACCTTACAATCATCATGAACCATATTACATAACTCTTTCATTCTATTTAACTTCTAAACATATCAAGGAAATATATTTCTTGATGATTCGGTCTTTTTTCGGATATTATGGTAATTTGACAAATCAAATTGTGCTATTACCTTTCCTTTCTACTTTGTATATTATGATCATTCGAAACTCCATACCTACGAATTCTAGACCATTACTTGCTTGATTTAAAGTCGAGAAGAGAAAACAAGGTGAAAACGGATACTATAACGATGAACAGCGAATGTTTCTGCATTATCACCAGCCATTGATCTGTATTATTTGACCATGTATAGAAGAACAAGTTGAAGATCTTCTTGGATAAAAAGCATGAGTCTTCGAAAAATAGGTCAGAATATAAAAGACAACAAACATGGAAGATCATAAACCATTTATATCAATAAGTATTGAAAAACAGAGGAGTGGTAGAATTAAAAATACTGTCACCCCTAGAGCATTATAGAAGAACAGAGATTCTTCTGGTGGTAGACTAAAAAGAAGAATGACTGTATACACAGTCAAAATAGTAACGAAAATCAAGAGAGGATGAAGCATCTTCACAAAATTTTCGAAAATGGAATTTTGAAAGTAAGAAGATTGAGGTTGAGAAAATAAGGACGCAGAGATGATTAATTTATATCAAAACTTTTTACCATAGCAACGCGTCAGCCGATTAAGATAATCGTATTAAATCAAAAAGAAAAGGATTCTAATTTCCATAAACGAATATATTCAAATCCCTTAAATTTAGGAGATTCAATAGTGATTACATCGAAAAGTCAAGGCGGAAAACTATTACTTCAATACATCCGTTAGTGACATATTCAGTCGTATTTTTACACGTAACCGAATCATTTCATTCATATTCTTGATGATAAGAAATTCCATACACTTAACTCGTATTCATTACGAAACCGAACGGACCTTAGAAGTCCATCCGTATAGAGATCTCGAAAGATTATTTAATCTTATCATATTATTTGACGAAACACTCGTATATGAACAAATTCTTTTATTAAAAGAATGTATGAAGGCTTACGTCTGGAAAGACAGACTATTCAAGCCAAGTATAAACTTTATTTGCAAACTTAGTTATAGAATTCAAGCTCACGTTGAAACGTGGATTTCTAATGATACGAAAATATTTTATTTTCATCAATAACTGCCATCATCCAAATTTCGGGACGAAATTTTCAATAACAGGTGGGTAATGTAACAACCCGAGTTTTTTCGTTAAAACTTCCGTTAAATACTTGACGATCGTTAGTTAAATCATACAATTTTCATACGCCAATTTTTTTTTCCCAGAATAGTTAACAGTGGCTACGTGAAACTTTTTCGTATTTAAAGTAATTAAATGCATACTTGATCCTTAGTGGATTACTTGAATTAATATGTTATATTAATTAGTGAACTTAATTCGGTTGACGAATTAAACTAGAAACGATACGATTAAAGTTAATCGCCTAGAAAACTTTTCAGTTAACGGAACTCAGAAAAATGATAGAATAATTATTCTTAATAATTATTGAACTTATGAAAGAAATTTAATTTATTATTTACTTAATGAATTAAACACGGTGATTTTGTTTCAACGACTAGTTAACGTTCCGGAGATTCGGTACGGTTAATGGCACTCGAAACGAACCACGCGCGAACGAGCTTTTACACAAAACGAGCCCGAGATCCGAGCCCGAGGCCACATGGCCATGACCTCATACCTCATCATCCTTGGTCCCATGAGTAGCCAATGCATGTTGATTATTAGTTTAGGCCCATGTTTGTTGACTTTTGGTTGTTTAGGACACTAACTATATTCTCTTAATTTCTAAGTAACAAGAGAACATATCCCATTCTTTTTCCTATCATTCTTGCTCCATGATTGCAGCCCCATACACACCAAATAATCTCATACCTTCATCCCTACAATTCTCCATCAAGTTTTAATCTCTTATTTTTGCTTCTTTGATCAATATTGTTGCTTGCATCATTCTCTACGCGTTTGTATAAACGATTTTATGATCAAAGGTATAAACACATAAACTCTAATCTCTAAAATCAGATTGTTATTAAGGTTTCATGGATTAGGTTGTCTATTGCTCAAGTCTTGATGTTTGATGAATACTAGATGCGATAAATTGCTCGTCTTGATTGTTTTATGCGAAAACTGAATTTGTATTTGATGTGTACAGTAATTTTAGTTTTTCAATTGTATGATATTATATTATAATTAGATTCCTTGCGAAAAACTATTGATTTTAGGCTTTGGATTCGCTTGATTTCATTTCCGGATGATCAAGTTATGGCCAATTGAAATTAACGTTGTGTTTTTGTGATTGATCAGAAATATGGGTTTGATAGACCACGAATTGGATTGTGAAATTTATACCATTGGATAGGTAATTTAAAAACACTCAGTTTACACTAGGATATCATGTCATTTGCTTATGTAAAACCCGAGATATGCTTGAATTAGTGTAAAAGTAGTTTTATACAGCACTTGCATGAAAACGACCTTGTATGATAAAATGTGTTAGCTTCTGTGATTAAAGCTTTACATATTTGAAATCTACACAAAAATTAATTCATCTTTCATGTAGATATCATAGGGTAATTGTATCTAGATCTTCGGCTAATCGCGTGCGAATGTGACTAGCGAAACTAGAATCGAATCTGTAAATTGCTCTCTGTTTTATACTCTGTGGATTGTGTTTATTGAATGAGCATGTAAGCTTTGGGAATATGAATTTTAACATGATATGTGACTTATTATTAGCTTATGTCAATCTCTGAAACCTTATGCATTGGGCACAATAGGGCCATACTTTATGTAAATTCTGATTTGAGCTGAAAAACTGAATGTTCAATTTGCATGAATAAACTGAACAAATTGGCTAAACCAAAATTGCTCGATTTTTGATATGTGTTAGTTTAACTTGTTTTGGAACTATGGCCACTGGTCTTGTATCTATTTCATGTTCCTAACTCCGGTTATAGCTAAAACCAAATCAGTGCGCGGTCAAAAACTGACTTGGTGAAACCCAAATGTACCCCTTCTGATTCCTGACTTTTAATTATCGTATGAGACCCTGGCCAGACTTTTTGGAATCAATTTTGAGTATACTTATGATCTGGAGTTTTCCATGTTTACTTGAATTTTTTACTATGAGATAATATGCTAAGTTTGCTACATGTACATGAACTTTGTGCACAACGATAAACTAAAATTGTGAAATTGACCAATTATGATCTAAAACGTGTTGTTTGACTTAGGTTTGATATGTTGACCAACATTTGACATGAACCTACTTATGTTGACTTTAGTTGACTACTTTGACCAAGTTTGACTTTCGGTTTGACTTCGGTTGACTTTGTTTGACTTGCATGAATTAGATGACTGTATGTTGACTTCTACTTTGAAACGCGTCGATTCGAGAAATAAGACAACTTATACTATGAAACCACACTTGTTTAAGACATATTTATTGACCAACCTAAATACATATACTTAGGTTGCATTACTCGGCTATAAACCGTACAAGTAAATTGTCCACTTTTCAATCCGAGCTTTATTCAAAGGTGAGTCTACAGTCCCGCTTTTTACATGTTTTCAGGGATTAAAATACACGCTGTTATACTTACATTATCAAATGATTTTTGTATTGACACGAGTACTATATCTGCATATTGAGTTTGTTCAAAAAGCCTCTAGCTTGAATACTTTAGATACCATCGGTGTAGGCACAATTTAGATGGACGGATCCGTTAGGTTGACAACCTCACCCACTATAAAAAACTGTGGTGCATTTACTTTGAACATTAAGACACTCGAACAAGTGTATAACATTTTATGAGGTAAAGGCGAGTATAGTGGATTCTATACTCGGGTCATTGCTAGTATTCAGGTGCTCATAGATTATGCAAACGTTTCGCAACTTGGAGTTGTACTTGTAAAATCTCATGGTCAAGGAACTTAAACTATTTTCTGATAACTGTTTTTCAGATACTATACAACGTTATTTAAAACTGTGGTTTACGATCAAATGAGATAAAACTTGACATGGTATTGTCTACGAATATTTGAAACTTGACATGGTATTGTCTACAAATGATTGAAACTTGACATGGTAGTGTCAACAAACTTTTGAAATGGGACACAGTGTTGTATACAAACTTTTAACGTTAAACCTTGGTGGTCTTCCACTAATAACCCTTTTCGAAATGTATTTCTTAAACATACTGTATTGTTTACCTAAAACCTGTAGATTCACTCAACATTGTTGTTGATCCATTTTGCGTGTTTTATTCTCAGGTATTAATTGCTTCCGTTATAGAATATTGCTGTTACGTAGAAGTCAAGCCATGCACTGGGACCAGAGTTAACATTCCGTTAAAGGGATTTTTGACGGGGTGTTAAACTGGGCTACTGGAAAAGTTGATTTCCAACTAGTTCGGTTCAAGTAGATGATTTTCCATTTAAACCTCGTCTTAATCCGAGTTACGGTTTAGGATTTATGGCCATCCGAAAGTCACTACACCCTTTTAACGTTGTGCTAAAATTTCTAACCTACTCGTACTTAAACCGTCACCACGGTTAAACGAAGACTAGTTTGGTTCTGGAAATTGGCCAGCCTCTAGGGGACTCATATACGGAGCCATGGCCACTGGTATTACCTCATTTCAGTGTGTATAGAGGTCGTGGCGACTGAACGAAGTCAGCCTTTATTTCAAACTCTATTCTTGATTGAAACTTACTTTACACTTTTGATTAATGATGAATGATGATGATACTTAAGACCTAATTTACATGCTTTTAAACCTTTGGGAACAATTTACTGACTTAGTAACTTTTAACTTAGGTTGAGGACCTTTCGGACCAACCACTTGCTTACTATTCCCGCGTATCGACTTTTACTACTTTCCACTGTGAGTTATAGCATCCTTTTTTTACTTTAACTATTTTGGGAACTGTTTACGTTTTACATACTAGGCACGGGTACTTAAACTTTATATATGTGTGGGTTATACAACGGCATAAACTTTCCCCTTAGCTAGGTAACGTTTAGTCATTGGTCTTTGAACCGGTGAACGCGAATCTTAGATATGGATCCATAGGGTTTGACATCCCCACTCGGGCTAGTAGCGCTAGCATTTAACGGGTGTTTAATACTTCGTAAACTTTCGCACTCGCCAAGTGTACTTTTAGGGGGTGATATTTACGTTAAGTTAGTTACCAAGTGCCCACGGTTATACATATACTTTTCATACTGTTTTGAAATACTGAAATCTCGTGGCCTACCTTACATTACTGTTATACTTAAACTATAGCTCACCAACCTTTGTGTTGACGTTTTTAAGCATGTTTTTCTCAGGTGCTTAAGGTTTGATTGCTTCCGCTGTAGTTGCCATGCTTTGTAGACTCCCGCTGTGCTTATTAGAGATGTCTTCGCATGAAACGTTTTTTTTGCATTCAAACTTTATTACTTTTGAACAATGAATCTGTAACGACCTATGGGTCACGTACTATTATTATCGCCTTCTATTCGTAGAGGCACATTATCGTATGTTAAACATTTGGCGTTGGTTATGAAGTCACCTTTTCTTATGAATGCAAACTTATTTTAAAACATCATATAGTGTTTGACCTTGTAATGATCCTATTGTTGATGATTCGTACACGATGGTTTTATACGGGGCGTCACAATAATCATATTAGAACGGGTCATTTGACCCCAAGTGACTGAATTATCATTTGAACAATATAACTTCAGTAAATATTTGACACACCTAGAGGTAATTATGCTTTACCTGCCAATTTTAGTCAATTGCGATATATAGAATAAAAAGTTTCTTTCTTGCACGAGTCATTGCCACATATAATAAGCGCCTTTCCTCCTATAAATGTCCAAAGAAGAGAGATACATAAGGGTACTTTTGTCTTTTCAAATAAATAACATATATTGATGTAAAGAAGAAAGATACATGAATATGGATTCAAGAGCATGCTTACCTCAAAGATGTTGAAAGCTGCCTAAAGTGTATTATTTTTTATGCATACAAACAGAACCTCTCATATCTTTCTATACCAATACTTATAACTGGTACATTGGTTATTTGATATTAACAGTTTAATAATGAGGTTTAACAGGTGTTTGCGGGTCAATTCACACAAATCCAGACCCAATTGACCCTTAACTGAACCCGCCCATCTTGCTACCTTTAAGCATAACTAAAAGTGTTTCAATACCTTCACAATGAAGACAGTGTCCTACTCCAATACTTTTGACTACCAAGTAACATAAGAATGAAATTAAAAAAAAAAAAAACTATAAAATTCAATAATTCAATGGTTTACACAATGATTAAAGAATGTACCTGCTGAATGGTAGTAAGAGTAACATCATGATTATTATGCTTTTGATCAAGCATCCAAAAGCTAGGGCTTCTTATCTGGATCCTCTTTGTTACATAAGATATAATACAATCATTCAGGTTTATGGACATCTCAAATCTTCCTTACTACTTGAGGTAGTACACTTTGTATTAAGAAATATAAGTACCTGATACACAATACATTTGCTACTATATAAGATCTATTTTATATATAAACCCTAAACCTAAATCCTAAATATAAACCCAAAACTCTAAACCTAAACTCTAAACCCTAAATATAAACCCTAAGTCCTAAAATCTAAACCCTAAAATCTAAACCATAAACCCTAAATCTAAACCCTTAGCACTAAAATCGAAACCCTATCATAAACCATAAACCCTAAATCTAAACTCTAAACCCTAAACCTAAAGTAAATACGCTGTAGTAAAGTAATTGAAATGATATAAAACAGTGAGCCCATTGAAATGTCCCGTTCTTATTGATTAAAAACGTTCCATATTAATTGATTTCGTTGCGAGGTTTTGAACTCTATATGAGACGTTTTTCAAAGACTGCATTCATTTTAAAACAAACCATAACCTTTATTTCATCAATAAAGGTTTAAAAAGCTTTACGTAGATTATCAAATAATGATAATCTAAAATATCATGTTTACTCGCGATCATTATATAATGGTTTACAATACAAATATGTTACAACGAAATAAGTTTCTTGAATGCAGTTTTTACACAATATCATACAAGCATGGACTCCAAATCTCGTCCTTATTTAAGTATGCGACAGCGGAAGCTCTTAATAATCACCTGAGAATAAACATGCTTAAAACGTCAACAAAAATGTTGGTGAGTTATAGGTTTAACCTATATATTATCAAATCATAATAATAGACACAAGATTTCATATTTCAATACACATCCCATACATAGAGATAAAAATCATTCATATGGTGAACACCTGGTAACCGACATTAACAAGATGCATATTTAAGAATATCCCCATCATTCCGGGATCCTCCTTCGGACATGATATAAATTTTGAAGTACTAAAGCATCCGGTACTTTGGATGGGGCTTGTTGGGCCCGATAGATATATCTTTAGAGTTCGCGTCAATTAGGGTGTCTGTTCCCTAATTCTTAGATTACCAGACTTAATAATAAGGGGCATATTCGGTTTAATAATCCAGCCATAGAATGTAGTTTCATTTACTCGTGTCTATTTCGTAAAACAGTTATAAAAATTGCGCATGTATTCTCAGCCCAAAAATATAAAGGGTAAAAAGGCAAATGAAAACTCACTTTCACAGATTTTTTACTTCATCGGGAAGTAAGACTTGGCCACTGGTCAATTCACGAACCTATAACAAATATGTACATATATATCAAAGTATGTTCAAAATATATTTACAACACTTCTAATACATTTTGATGTTTTAAGTTTATTAAGTCTGCTGTCCTCGTTAGTAACCTACAACCAGTTGTCCACAGTTAGATGTACAGAAATAAATCGATATATATTATCTTGAATCAATCCACGACCTAGTGTATACATATCTCAGTATTGATCACAACTCAAACTATATATATTTTGGAATCAACCTCAACCCTGTATAGCTAACTCCAACATTCACATATAGAGTGTCTATGGTTGTTTCGAAATATATATAGATGTGTCGACATGATAGGTCGAAACATTGTATACGTGTCTATGGTATCTCAAGATTACATAATATACAATACAAGTTGATTAAGTTATGGTTGGAATAGATTTGTTACCAATTTTCACGTAGCTAAAATGAGTAGTTTTTACCAATTTTGTTTTGCTCGCCATTTCTTCGTTTCTAATCCGTTTTGAGTGATTTAAGCGGCCACGATTTCGTATTGAACTTGAATTTATGAAACTAAACAGAAAAGGTATAGGGTTATAGTCAGAAATACAAGTTACAAGTCATTTTTGAAAGAGGTAGTCATTTCCGTTGAAAGAACGACATCTTGATGACTGTTTTGAAAAACATATTTTCACTTTGAGTTTAACCATGATTTTTGGATATGGTTTCATGTTCATAAGAAAAATCATTTTCCCAGAAGTATAGCTTTTAAATCAAAGTTTTTCATAGTTTTTAATTATCCAAACCAAAACAGCCCCCGGTGGTAACTACGACGACGTAAATCTGGTTTTATGGTGTTTATCGTGTTTCCGGGTTTTAAATCATTAAGTTAGCATATCATTTAGATATAGATCATGTGTATAGTTGATTTTAAAAGTGTAGTTAGAAGGATTAACTTTATTTGCGAACAAGTTTAGAATTAACTAAACTATGTTCTAGTGATTACTAGTTTACCACTTCGAATATGATAGCTTTTTATGTATGAATCGAATGATGTTATGAACATTATTACTACCTTAAGTTCCTTGGATAAACCTACTGGAAAAGAGAAAAATGGATCTAGCTTCAACGGATCCTTGGATGGCTCGAAGTTCTTGAAGCAGAATCATGACACGAAAACAAGTTCAAGTAAGATCATCACTTGAAATAAGATTGTTATAGTTATAGAAATTGAACCAAAGTTTGAATATGATTATTCAATTGTATTAGAATGATAACCTACTGTAAGAAACAAAGATTTCTTGAGGTTGGATGATCACCTTACAAGATTGGAAGTGAGCTAGCAAACTTGAAAGTATTCTTGATTTTATGTAACTAGAACTTGTAGAATTTATGAAGAACACTTAGAACTTGAAGTTAGAACTTGAGAGAGATCAATTAGATGAAGAAAATTGAAGAATGAAATTGTTTGTAGGTGTGTTTGGTCATTGGTGTATGCATTAGATATAAAGGATATGTAATTTTGTTTTCATGTAAATAAGTCATGAATGATTACTCATATTTTTGTAATTTTATGAGATATTTCATGCTAGTTGCCAAATGATGGTTCCCACATGTGTTAGGTGACTCACATGGGCTGCTAAGAGCTGATCATTGGAGTGTATATACCAATAGTACATACATCTAAAAGCTGTGTATTATACGAGTACGAATACGGGTGCATACGAGTAGAATTGTTGATGAAACTGAACGAGGATGTAATTGTAAGCATTTTTGTTAAGTAGAAGTATTTTGATAAGTATCTTGAAGTCTTTCAAAATTGTATGAATACATATTAAAACACTACATGTATATACATTTTAACTGAGTCGTTAAGTCATCGTTAGTCGTTACATGTAAGTTTTGTTTTGAGACCTTTAGGTTAACGATCTTGTTAAATGTTGTTAACCCAAAGTTTATAATATCAAATGAGATTTTAAATTAATATATTATCATGATATTATGATATATTAATATATCTTAATATGATATATACATTTAAATGTTGTTACAACGATAATCGTTACATATATGTCTCGTTTCGAAATCCTTAAGTTAGTAGTCTTGTTTTTACTTATGTAGTTCATTGTTAATACACTTAATGATATATTTAATTATCATATTATCATGTTATATATAATATAACAATGTATTAATATGCTTCATATATATTTAGTAAGACGTAGTTATAACGATAATCGTTATATGTATCGTTTCGAGTTTCATACGTCAATAGTCTCCTTTTTAAGTATATAACTTATTGTTACTATTTTTAATGAGATATTTGATGATCATTATATCATGTTAAACATATATATTTATTCATTTATGTATCATCATGTCATATACAACTTATAACATTCGTGAATCATTGGTCAAACTAGGTAATCAGATGTTTACAAAATTTTCGTTTCAATTAACCAAGTCTTAACAAGTTTGATTGCTTAACATGTTGGAAACATTTAATCATGTAAATATAGTTTTCATTAAACATATAATCATAGAAAGGTTCGGAAAAGTTCGGGTCACTACAGTACCTACCCGTTAAATAAATTTCGTCCCGAAATTTTAAGCGATTGGAGGTGTTGGCTCATCTTCTGGAAATAAGTGCGGGTACTTCTTCTTCATCTGATCTTCTCGTTCCCAGGTGAACTCGGGTCCTCTACGAGCATTCCATCGAACCTTAACAATCGGTATCTTGTTTTGTTTAAGTCTCTTAACCTCACGATCCATTATTTCAACGGGTTCTTCAATGAATTGAAGTTTTTCATTGATTTGGATTTTGTCCAACGGAATAGTGAGATCTTCTTTAGCAAAACATTTCTTCAAATTCGAGACGTGGAAAGTGTTATGTACAGCCGCGAGTTGTTGAGGTAACTCAAGTCGGTAAGCTACTGGTCCGACACGATCAATAATCTTGAATGGTCCAATATACCTTGGATTTAATTTCCCTCGTTTACCAAATCGAACAACACCTTTCCAAGGTGCAACCTTAAGCATGACCATCTCTCCAATTTCAAATTCTATATCTTTTCTTTTAATGTCAACGTAGCTCTTTTGTCGACTTTGGGCGGTTTTCAATCGTTGTTGAATTTGGATGATCTTCTCAGTAGTTTCTTATATTATCTCCGGACCCGTAATCTGTCTATCCCCCACTTCACTCCAACAAATCGGAGACCTTCACTTTCTACCATAAAGTGCTTCAAACGGAGCCATCTCAATGCTTGAATGGTAGCTATTGTTGTAGGAAAATTCTGCTAACAGTAGATGTCGATCCCAACTGTTTCCGAAATTAATAACACATGCTCGTAGCATGTCTTCAAGCGTTTGTATCGTCCTTTCACTCTGCCCATCAGTTTGTGGATGATAGGCAGTACTCATGTCTAGATGAGTTCCTAATGCTTGCTGTAATGTCTGCCAGAATCTTGAAATAAATCTGCCATCCCTATCAGAGATAATAGAGATTGGTATTCCATGTCTGGAGACGACTTCCTTCAAATACAGTCGTGCTAACTTCTCCATCTTGTCATATTCTCTTATTGGTAGGAGGTGTGCTGATTTGGTGAGACGATCAACTATTACCCAAATAGTATCAAAACCACTTGCAGTCCTTGGCAATTTAGTGATGAAATCCATGGTAATGTTTTCCCATTTCCATTCTGGGATTTTGGGTTGTTGAAGTAGACCTGATGGTTTCTGATGCTCCGCTTTGACCTTAGAACACGTCAAACATTCCCCTACGTATTTAGCAACATCGGCTTTCATACCTGGCCACCAAAAATGTTTCTTGAGATCCTTGTACATCTTTCCCGTTCCAGGATGTATTGAGTATCTGGTTTTATGAGCTTCTCTAAGTACCATTTCTCTCATATCTCCAAATTTTGGTACCCAAATCCTTTCAGCCCTATACCGGGTTCCATCTTCCCGAATATTAAGATGCTTCTCCGATCCTTTGGGTATTTCATTCTTTAAATTTCCCTCTTTTAAAACTCCTTGTTGCGTGATAGGTCAGATCATGTTGAGATTGAGAGAAATGATAAGATAAAGAGAGATTCGGTAGATAGGAATGAGACTCGGTATTAGAGAGAATCGGTACAATTACATTCCACAGCTTCTAGAACTCAGTTACAATGCAATGGCTATCTAATTAGGACTACTTAGGTTCCTTATATAGCCCTCTTCTAAGGAACCTACATTTAAGCTTATTTTCACATTAACACTATACAACTTCGGGGTCCTAACAATCTCCCCCTTAGTGTTAAATGTGAACTTTACAACATAATCCTATTTAAAACATCTAAAGGAACTTTGTTCCTCTGAAGTGAACTTTAGATTTGAATCTCTTGAGATTCTCATATCTTCGTATATTCACTCTTGTTTTGAGACGACTTTTTAATCTTGTGAGAATGTATTTGACAATCTCAATGTCTTCAGTTGAATAGCAGTTATTGATCAATCTCCATCTCATGTACTTGAAAGCATACATCAACGTTCCGTCTGAGTATCTTCTGAAATCTGAGACTCTGATGAAGATCTTTGTATAGTGAGAATTGACAAATACAAACCCATATGGACAGTCGCTCACTTCAAGTAAGGACATGTATCTTAGCTCTTCAATCACTTGATTTGGTGGTTTGATTCCGAGCTTTTTGTGTCCAGATTCCAATCCCAACTGAAAATCATGAACTGACATCCATCTCATCGAATCAAGAATAAACCTGTAGACTGCCTTCATTGCAGTAGCATGATAAATCGTTGCAGATTCATTCAAGTTAATCAGATAGTTATAAATGAAAATAATGTCATCCATCTTCAGTTTATCAAAATCCGCTTCTGAGAATTGGTAATCCTCATCATCCATTCTTGTAACTTGAAACAATGGCATCTTCACTCCATCCTTATTAATCATCAAAATATTATTTATGCTTTTAATCTCTGAACTCCGCTGAATTTGAAGTTTCTCTTCATTCTTCAATTTGAATTTGTCACGAACACTCAGATAAGCTTTGAGAAATTCTGGTTTCTTATGATATTTCCAAGCACCCAGAACACTCATTGATGCAGAAAGGACGAGATCAGAATCTCCATAAATTCTATATGCTTGTTGTTCAATGAATGGAGAACGAAGAATACTTTTCTCTTCATCCTCACTCAGTTGGTAATTTGCATCTTCAAGAACAATCTCTGCAATTTGAAAAGGAACATTCAAATCGGGAGGAGTCGTGGTATCTTCTTTGCCATTAGAGAAAATCTCCTTTTCGAAGTGTATTCCAAATTCGTCAGTTGGAGATATCAAAGTAACAAATTGATGATCATTGAATTCATTGGCGACACTCGATGACCCCTTTAAAATATCTTCAATGTTGTCAAAGTTTTGACTGTCCTCTTGAGTTAACTCTTTCTCTGATTGATCAGCTGAATCCATAATCATTAACATTCCTGAGTCACCCTCTCTCTGACTTTCCGATTCATCTAGAAAACTTTCACACTGAATTTCTTCAATTTCATCACTAGAATCAGATATATCAACAACATCTTTATCCTTCTGTTGACTAGATGTACCAGCTTCATAAGTTGATCTTTGAAAAACACTGGACCAATAACCACCTTGTCTATTCTCCCCCTTATGAAGATTGTCGGGATCGAAATCATCATGATCAGGCATGTGAATTGGTCCAGGTGACTTGCATGGAGATAAAGGATATACTATCCTTGCTTGCTCAAGATAAATCATCATAGTTTCGCGAACTTCATCAAGATTAATTCGTTTAGCAAACTCAGCAAGATAGAGCTCCTCCACCTCATTGTCAGAAAGATATTGTAATCCATATCTATTTGAACTTCGAGAAGGTGACCCTGTTGGTGAAACAATAGTGTAACCATGAACAAAAGCAGCATCAGCAGCAACTGTTGAAGGCGATGTCGGTGGAAGTGTTTGAGTTGCCGTGAGGGCAGGTAAGGATGATTGTGCGGTGTTATTCTTATATGTAGGGCTGTACGTACTACTAGTCAGATTCGTGTTATCCCCTTCTGATGGAGGTTGGGTAACAACTGGAGTTGTCACCGACGAAGTTTCTTTCAAAGCATCCGCCTCCATGACTTTGGTCTCATGGGACTCTGACAAAGTAGTAGAACTACCCGTCTGTTTAGTTCTCGCAGAGATATTGCTATCCCCGACTCCTGAAATCATTGATATACCATGAGGTGGCACATCTCTTTCAGTTAAAGACTCTTCCTCCAGACCCTGAGATTCAGAATCCGGAAGAGAAGTGGTTTGAACCAATGGATCACTTTCATGAACCAAGGGAACAGTCTGCTGGAAGTCTGATAAATATCCCGAAGGATTGTCATGTTGACTCATTTCCATGGGACGCGGCAGATCTTCCTCATCAAGATAAGCCGGACCTCGAGACCCTGTTGTACGTTGAGGTACAGGAGGATTTCCAGCCGATACGCAGGGTGCCTTTTCAAGATTTTTCGGCTCCCCTTCGGCCGTTCTGGACTTCAATGATTGAGTTTCCTCAATCGATTGAGTCAACGCAGACTTTACTGCAGAGGAAGACTTTACTTCCTTAGATGCCGAAGCACCTTGCTTTGTAGGATTTATTATTAAGTCCTGTTTAGATTGGATGGGCTTAGTGGTCGTTTTACCATCCGTGCGTTTAGATCTCTTGCCTACCGAAGCTTGCGCTTCATTTAGCGTAGGGCTTACTGTTATTCTTGAATGTGATACGGAGATGGGTGAGGGTGACCTAATTGGTTCTAGGTCTTGGTCCGTATCACCACTGGTTGGAGTAACTGTTTGGTGGATGATGGGTGTCAAAGTCCTAGATCTAGTTACTCGTTGGGTTGGTGGAGTCTGAATCATCTCATCAGGCATGTATCGAGTTCTCTTAGGAGAATGTTCAGGAGATGATTCAGATGCTGTTGCTGAAGTGTCACTGCTTACTTCAGGTGTTGTGGAAAGGGTTTGTTCAATCCTAGTTGGACTAGGTTCCCTGATCCTCACGGGTTGAGCATGGTGTACTACCCTAGATCGTTTGAGGTTTACCCTAAGTGGAGGATTAGCTGGCCCGTTGAAATGTCCCGTTCTTATTGATTAAAAACGTTCCATATTAATTGATTTCGTTGCGAGGTTTTGACCTCTATATGATATATTTTACAAAGACTGCATTCATTTTTAAAACAAACCATAACCTTTATTTCATAAATAAAGGTTTAAAAAGCTTTACGTAGATTATCAAATAATAATGATCTAAAATATCCTGTTTACACATGACCATTACATAATGGTTTACAATACAAATATGTTACATCGAAATCAGTTTCTTGAATGCAGTTTTTACACAATATCATACAAACATGGACTCCAAATCTTGTCCTTATTTTAGTATGCAACAGCGGAAGCTCTTAGTATTCACCTGAGAATAAACATGCTTTAAACGTCAACAAAAATGTTGGTGAGTTATAGGTTTAACCTATATATATCAAATCGTAACAATAGACCACAAGATTTCATATTTCAATACACATCCCATACATAGAGATAAAAATCATTCATATGGTGAACACCTGGTAACCGACATTAACAAGATGCATATATATAAGAATATCCCCATCATTCCGGGACACCCTTCGGATATGATATAAATTTCGAAGTACTAAAGCATCCGGTACTTTGGATGGGGTTTGTTAGGCCCAATAGATCTATCTTTAGGATTCGCGTCAATTAGGGTGTCTGTTCCCTAATTCTTAGATTACTAGACTTAATAAAAAGGGGCATATTCGATTTCGATAATTCAACCATAGAATGTATTTTCACGTACTTGTGTCTATTTTGTAAATCATTTATAAAATCTGTATATTAGATTTTAAAAGTGGGACTATAACTTACTTTCACAGATTTTTACTTCGTCGGGAAGTAAGACTTGGCCACTGGTTGATTCACGAACCTATAACAATATATACATATATATCAAAGTATGTTCAAAATATATTTACAACACTTTTAATATATTTTGATGTTTTAAGTTTATTAAGTCAGCTGTCCTCGTTAGTAACCTACAACTAGTTGTCCACAGTTAGATGTACAGAAATAAATCGATAAATATTATCTTGAATCAATCCACGACCCAGTGTATACGTATCTCAGTATTGATCACAACTCAAACTATATATATTTTGGAATCAACCTCAACCCTGTGATGACCCGGGAATTTCTGACTAAATTTAAACTTAATCTTTATATGTTTCCGACACGATAAGCAAAAGTCTGTAATAGTGAGTCTCGAAAATGTTGGAACTACGTTCATATAATAAATTACCCTTTGACCATGCCTGACGATTCACGAATATATATATATATATATATATATATATATATATATATATATATATATATATATATATATATATATATATATATATATATATATATATATATATATATATATATGTATGTATGTGTATATATAACTAAGGGTATATATAAAATTTGAAATAATAAAATACAATCTAATCAGTTGAATTAAATTGAATATTTAAAGTAATACATAAAATAATTAAGTGACAATTTAAATGAATATATACATATGTAATGTATTATATAATAAATATTCTAGATATATTATCATAGAATATGTTATCAATACGACATAAATAATAATATATAATAGTAATATATTTAATTTAATTACAAGTTAAAATATAATTATTATATTAATATTGTTATTACTTTTAATAATAATATCGATACTAGTGTTATTAATTTTTTTTATATAATATATAGATATGAAATTTGATATAAATGATTAATTATTACTAATAATATTATTAACATCAATATAATTGGTATTATTATTATCATTACCATTAATTATATTATTATTATAAATTTCACTAATATTATTGTTATTGAGACTTATTAGTATTATTACTACTATTATTATTACTATCATTAAAAATTAATATTATTGTTATAAATTATTATTAATATTATTGTTATTAGAAAATAATATATTTTACTAACCTTAATAATATAATTATTATTGTTATTATGTATTTTTATTACTAATTTTATTATTATTACATTATTACTTTTATTGACATTTATAATATTATAAGTGTAATATTAATAAAAATATATATAAAAGAACTGATTATAAAATATACCGAAATATATAAGCATGGCTATATATATATATATACAGATTACGAAAAATTATAAAAAACAGATAGCTATACTACGTATACATAAATACAGAATCATAAATACAGACATATACTGTTACAAATACAGAATAGAAGAAATCTGTTTCCAATCGTTTTCAAATCTAAAGGTAATTTGTTTCCTGTCTGTAACCAGTACAATTTGATTCCCACTTAATCACAAGACTTCAAAATCTGTTAAGAATCCCTTTCTCCTTTTAGTTATTTATAATTTTGTGTGTACGGGATCAATAATCAGCCGACTTTAAATCGAGATATAATTGATAAATATTAGTGTTATTCCATTACTACGACCTTCTGTCATCCATTAAAATCTATATCTTTAAATTATTTGAAAGCACGTTATCGAATTAAATTGTAAAAGAATGAAGAACAGGTGCTACCCTATTCTTACTTTCATTTTTCAAATAGAACGATTCCATAATTTATTTCAAAATCTATTAATGTAATACTGTTTTAAATACTTCGTTTAAACTTTCTGTAAGCTTTCAAATCCTAATTTTTGGTATCAAGAAGGAATTCGTGAGTCAAAGTTTTATAATCAAAAAGTCAACCTTTGTTCTTCAGTCAAATTCGCACGTTCTGTTCCCATCTGAATTAAATTGATAATTTTTACAGCTTATAGAAGTGATTTGAAACATTTTTTATGTTTTGAACTTTGTCTAAAACCCACTTAAACTTCGAATTCGATTAATGGTTCATAACGGGATATGTTTGTCTGTACAGTGAGTTTTTAAACCTTTTATTTTATTATTTATTTTTTTTCCACGAGATCTTTAAACGCTTTTGTACTCTTCTCAAATATTAATTCAACCATAAAATTCGTTACATTGATTACTTAGAGCTTCCCTGGTTGTCTGTGTAATGGAATGAAGATGATGATAATAAGATACAGGTTAAATTAATCGGATTAGAGAGTTTAATCAGGAAAGCAAGCTTGGTCCATTGGTTTGAAGTGTGTATGGGTTACCGAGAGGTCTCGGGTTCGAGCCCGTCGGATGGCATTTTTTTTGTAAACTGACTTTTGAGGTAGTTCCTTTATTAAAAAGTATTATTATTATTATTATTATTATTATTATTATTATTATTATTATTATTATTATTATTATTATTATTATTATTATTATTATTATTATTATTATTATTATTATTATTATTATATTTGTTATTGTCATTGTTATTATTGTTATTATTGATGATTGATATTATTATTAAACATTAGCATTTTTAAAAGTATTATTATTATCATTTAGGATTTGTATTAATATCATTATCGAAATTATTATTATTACAAGTATTAAAATTATTATTATTAGTAATGCTAGAATAAGTGTTAATTATTATTATGAATAAAATTACCATTTATAAATAATATTAATATTATTATCATTTTGTTACCAAGTAACTTAATTAAATATTATTAGTGTCATTATTATTAGTATTAGTAATATTGATAAAAGTATTATTATGATTAGGATATTATCATTGGATATCAGAATGATTAATTATTATTAAGTATTACGATCATTAGTTATTACTGTTACTATTACTAATGTATGTATTAGTTACCATTTGTTATTATTATCAAAACTATCTTTTAAATAGATAAATATTTTTGTATCAAAAATATATTTGTTACATATACTATAATTATATTAAAATTCCACATAACTATATATATATATATATATATATATATATATATATATATATATATATATATATATATATATATATATATATATATATATATATATATATCAAACCTATTAACATTATCTATATAAATACATACAAATAACAAACTATTGATTTTTAAATATAACATTTAAACAATTATGTATATAAATATGGATATATTAATATAACTATATAAATATTAATCATTATGAAAATATACAAAAATTAAATAAACATTATATATAAATTAATGATATAATAAATAAATTTGTTCAGTTACAATTATGTGTATTAATAAATATCCAAATGATATAGGTTCGTGAATCCGAGGCCAACCCTGTATTGTTCAATATCGTCATATGTATTTTTACTACAAAATACAGAATGTGAGTTTCATTATTCCCTTTTTATATATATTTTTGGGGTGAGAATACATGCAAATGCTTTATTAACTGTTTTACAATATTTATATGCGTGAGTTTCATTTGATTTCCTTTTTACTCATTATATTTTTGAGCTGAGAATACATGCAAATGCTTTATTAACTATTTTACAATATTTATATGCCTGAGTTTCATTACTCCCCTTTTAAATGCTTTTGCAATATATATTTTTAGAACTGAGAATGCATGCGCTGTTTTTTATAAATGTTTTACAAAATGGACACAAGTGTTTGAAACTACATTATATGGTTGAATGATCGAAATCGAATATGCCCCTTTTTATATAGTCTGGTAATCTAAGAATTAGGGAACAGAAACCCTAATTGACGCGAACTCTAAAGATAGATCTATCGGGCCCAACAAACCCCATCCAAAGTACCGGATGCTTTAGTACTTCGAAATTTATATCATGTCCGAAGGAGGATCCCGGAATGATGGGGATATTCTTATATGCATATTGTGAATGTCGGTTACCAGGTGTTCAATCCATATGAATGATATTTTTGTCTCTATGCATGGGACGTATGATTATGAGAAATGGAAATATGAAATCTTGTGGTCTATTAAAATTATGAAATGATTATTTATGTTAAACTAATGAACTCACCAACCTTTTGGTTGACACTTTAAAGCATGTTTATTCTCAGGTATGAAAGAAATCTTCCGCTGTGCAATTGCTCATTTTAAAGATATTACTTGGAGTCATTCATGACATATTTCAAAAGACGTTGCATTCGAGTCGTTGAGTTCATCAAGATTATTATTAAGTCAATTATAGTTAGATATTATAAAATGGTATACATGCCGTCAACTTTCGATGTAATGAAATATTGTCTTTTCAAAAACGAATGCAATGTTTGTAAAATGTATCATATAGAGGTCAAGTACCTCGCGATGTAATCAACTGTTGTGAATCGTTTATAATCGATATGGACTTCGTCCGGATGGATTAGGACGGGTCTTCACAGTTGGTATCAGAGCGGTGGTCTTAGCGAACCAAGTCTGCATTAGTGTGTCTAACTGATAAGTCGATAGGATGCATTAGTGAGTCTGGACTTCGACCGTGTCTGCATGTCAAAAGTTTTGCTTATCATTTCTAGTCGGAAATCATCTGCTTATCATCCTTAGGAAATTACCTGCTTATCATTCGTAGTCTAGACATGTCTTACTGCCTTGACTTGCATAGACAGTGTATAGATAAATTCATATCTTAGCATATCTGATTATTCATATCTTAGCGTATCTGATTATTCATATCTTAGCGTATCTGTTACTGTAGACCTTGCCTGTCAACTTCCGTAGATTCCTCCGTAACTTATGGGATTTTAGTATGATATATGCACATGTAAATTATGTATTGCAGGGTACTAATCTATATCATATAGTCTATTTCTTATCGAAAATCCTTCATTTGATCGTACGATATGAATCCTTCAACCAGTTCGAGTCCCTCAGATTCCGATAGCTATTCCGATAGTTATTCCGATAGCTATTCTGACATGGATATTCACCTAAGCTCCGAGAGCGGTGCCACCAGAATGAATCAACCAACCAACCATCCTCAATTCATATGATGAGTTCATAGTCGACTTAATTAATGGAGATGAGAAGAAGGCAATCCCTTCCACCAACCGAATTCACCTCTTGACAATGAACCTGAAGCGTTTACCGGCGAACCTGTTCGAGACACCATTTTCAGTCTCATTTCCAGGGTAACTCGACAAGATTATTCTATCCACAACTCTGAACCTTATTCATCTGCTCGTTCCGACCGACAATCGTCCTGGAGTAATGAGTCAACGAACTTCGCGCTCGAATAATCAATTCGGAGAATATGGTGCAAAATGTACCAGCTTCAGCAACATCACCGGCATCAACAGTACAATCAATAACAGCACCAGTACCATCAACAATCCATGTTTCAATATCATCAACTGTACTTTAAGTATGATCTTTGTTCTACGTATCGTTCAACCTCATTTATCTTCGTTCGACATGGCGAATATGTAATCTCTAAAGTTTTAGAGATTATTTATTCTAGTTCCAACCGAAAAGCAAATGAGTTTAATATCATATTAACTCATTAAATCCATGAATACATCTGAAGAAAATATATATGTATATATGTTTTCATAAAGTTGTAATTAAAAATTCTCTTGTACAAACTGTTAATGGTGAAAATATTTTAACAGGTAGGTAATACCCGAAGAATATTTAGATTTCGCATTAATAAGTTACACTGTACATTCTTCGAATCTGATTCAACAGTTATTTACTATCCTACTTGCAACCACAACTATACGAATCCGTTCATCACAGAATAACCATTTTCATTCAATTTCATATTTGAATTTTGACCTATCGGAATCCGACAAGTGGCATAATGAAGAAAATATTGGACAAAATAAAACTTGTTAGAAACAAACAAACTAACTATGAGAAATTTTGTTAAGAATCCATGCTAACAAATCCTATCTAACTGTTCTTAGCTAACTGATTACATTTTGTTTATCGCAAATTATTTTATCGCAATTTACATTCTCACAATTTTATTTATCGTCATTAAATTTCTGTTATTTACTTTACGCACTTTATTTATCGTTATTTAATTTTCTGTTATTTATTTTACGCACTTTAAATATCGAGACACGTATACAAGGTTTTGACATATCATATCGACGCATCTATATATATTATTTGGAATCACCATAAACACTCTATATGCAGTAATGATCGAGTTCTCTATACAGGGTTGAGGTTGATTCTACAATAATATATATAGTTTGAGTTGTGATCGAGTCTGAGACGTATACGGGTCACGACACGTATTAATTAATTCGAATATTATGTATTAAACTATATATGAATAATAGGGCTATCAACTGTGGACTATCGATTGTGGACTAATAACAGTGGACAATTAAAAGGAATTAAAATATTGATTATAACATATGAAACTAAACAATTCTTCAAGTTGCCACTTTAATTCGTCTTAAACATCATTTGTATCTTCACGATTACATTCTGCGTTCAAATCTTTCATGATTCTTGAAAACACCTCAATCGAGAGGATGAACCAACCGCACTTCATTTACGGGAGAAAAGATTAATGCATATAGTTATGCACCTAAAAACACTCGAAACCTGAGTAAACGTTTAACACGTAGCTGTGCTAATACATTTAGCGTTATTATTACCGAAAATAACTTTGCATCTGCTGTTCGAGATAGCCATTTTTGTCACAGCTCCAGCAAGGCAACTTCAACTTTTCGTACGAAACAACCTTATTATAATGTTGTTATATACGCGTGCTCTTTTATTGTTACAAGGGAACCTTTCATATTCCACCATATTACCATCAGCGTTTAATCATCTAAAAACACAATTTTCCTGAAACCATCTCGAATTAATAACCGATGATTCAGATATCATAGCATTAAATGCGGAGGAAACAAAAAAATGGTAGATGGTCTAAACGACCAAAAGTTTGATGATAAAGAAAGGAGTGTTAGGAACGCTCGATAGAAAATTGGATATTGAAAAACAGATTGAGCTACCCACGAAGGAGACCAAGGACAAATACAAGGACCAAACCCTATATTCAAAAGATTCAGGTAATTCTGGATCCGTTGAAATCTTTAGAGGATATCTTGCTCCGAAGTCATGTTAAAATCTTGCGGAAAATCTTTCTCCATCAACCATCAAACTTAGAAATTCCAAAATATCATCATCAATATCTTCGATAATTCTGAGGATATTTTCATAAATATTCTCGTCCGAAATTATATACCTCTTCGTGCTTCCTGTGTATCATTATATTGGAAACATTCAATAGAAAATTTAGTACCGAAAAGCAGATTATGCGAAACTATGAAGAAATCCGTGGACAAATCACAAAGAATAAGTTTGACTTCAAAGAATCCAAATGATTCTGTTTCAGATGAAATCTTTAACGAATACCTTGCTTCCGAATCTAAACCCTTACGGATAAATCTTTTTCATCATCCATCGATATTAGAAATTCCAAGATACATCGTATCTTTCATTATAAATATCCTCCATATTTCTGGAGATATTTTCATAACTATTCTTATCCGAAATCATTAATCTATTTGTGCTATCAGTGTTACATCATATAGAAACTGTTAGTTTCTATATTCTGTAACTTTCAAGCTTAAGATATGAATGTTATTGAAGTAATGTTGAAAACTGATGCATGAGTTAGTATCATATAATGACACTTGATCAACGTGATTATATTACAGTAAGTCATGCTGAGTTTCTAATGAGACGTGATGATTCACAGACTCTAACATCATCATGTGCCATGTCACACGACTCGTTCATTCTACTTCACCTCCAAACATATCAAGAAAATATATTCTTGATAGTTTTATTCTCAGTAATTCTGGTAATTTGACAAATCAAATCGTACCGTTACGATTTCCTTCTTAGAACATTACCAATATTCATTCTAAAACTTATATCTGTGAATTCTGGACCATTACAAGAGATGTCTAATCGCAATAAGAAGAAACGGAGGGACAAGGCTCCGAAACAGAAATTGGAGTATAAATCGCAGCAAATAGGAGGGAGTATTAACTGTGAGTAACAATGATTATAGGAAACAGAAATAGGGACATTGAAGTATAAGGGGAGATATAAAGCCCAATAACAACACGGAGGTTACAAACCGTGGATATTAATACGAATAACAATATAAAGACATAGTATAATTAAGAATAGTATCACCCCAAGATAATAGTAGAAGTAAACAGATTCTTCTAGAAGAAGATGGAAAAGAAGGATGACAGAAATGATAATTAGAAAAATATCAAGGATTAGAACTGGATTAAGCATTTTCAAAATCTTTTGGATGTATGAACTAAGAAAGAAAGTATAGGAATGGTGAGAATAATGGAACGGAAGAACTTAATTTATAATGGAAATATCAGACATAGAAATCGCGGAAGATCACCGTATTTAATTATAGAGATCTTAATTTCTTTATTCGTCGAAGAATCAAATCTTTTCGATTTCGAAGATTTTCTATAAATACCTTGAATTCCGGAATTCAACCAAAACAACGTCAAAAGTTAAGACGCAACTTATTTTCTAAATTCAATCGTGAGTACGTCACCGGTTAAGTCGAAACTTCATTCTCTCATTTCACTTTTTTCCGATAGTTTCATTCGTGCACATCGATTAATCGAATCATTTTATCCATATTACTCAATGATGATAAAACTCAATTTATCAACTCAATTTTCATCATAAAAACATTTTTATTGTTAACCATGACCACCTCACTCAAATTTCGGGACGAAATTTCTTTAACAGGTAGGTACTGTGATGACCCGGGAATTTCCGACTAAATTTAAACTTAATCTTTATATGTTTCCGACACGATAAGCAAAAGTCTGTAATAGTGAGTCTCGAAAATGTTGGAACTACGTTCATATAATAAATTACCCTTTGACCATGCCTGACGATTCACGAATATATATATATATATATATATATATATATATATATATATATATATATATATATATATGTATGTATATATAACTAAGGGTATATATAAAATTTGAAATAATAAAATACAATCTAATCAGTTGAATTGAATTGAATATTTAAAGTAATACATAAAATAATTAAGTGACAATTTAAATGAATATATACATATGTAATGTATTATATAATAAATATTCTAGATATATTATCATAGAATATGTTATCAATACGAAATAAATAATAATATATAATAGTAATATATTTAATTTAATTACAAGTTAAAATATAATTATTATATTAATATTGTTATTACTTTTAATAATAATATCGATACTAGTGTTATTAATTTTTTTTATATAATATATAGATATAAAATTTGATATAAATGATTAATTATTACTAATAATATTATTAACATCAATATAATTGGTATTATTATTATAATTACCATTAATTATATTATTATTATAAATTTCACTAATATTATTGTTATTGAGACTTATTAGTATTATTACTACTATTATTATTATTATCATTAAAAATTAATATTATTGTTATAAATTATTATTAATATTATTGTTATTAGAAAATAATATATTTTACTAACCTTAATAATATAATTATTATTGTTATTATGTATTTTTATTACTAATTTTATTATTATTACATTATTACTTTTATTGACATTTATAATATTATAAGTGTAATATTTATAAAAATATATATAAAAGAACTGATTATAAAATATACCGAAATATATAAGCATGGCTATATATATATATATATATATATATATATATATATATATATATATATATATATATATATATATATATACCTAAATATATGCAGATTACGAAAAATTATAAAAAACAGATAGCTATACTACGTATACATAAATACAAAATCATAAATACATACATATACTATTACAAATACAGAATAAAAGAAATCTGTTTCCAATCGTTTTCAAATCTAAAGGTAATTTGTTTCCTGTCTGTAACCAGTACAATTTGATTCCCACTTAATCACAAGACTTCAAAATCTGTTAAGAATCCCTTTCTCCTTTTAGTTATTTATAATTTTGTGTGTACGGGATCAATAATCAGCCGACTTCAAATCGAGATATAATTGATAAATATTAGTGTTATTCCATTACTACGACCTTCTGTCATCCATTAAAATCTATATCTCTAAATTATTTGAAAGCACGTTATCGAATTAAATTGTAAAAGAATGAAGAACAGGTGCTACCCTGTTCTTACTTTCATTTTTCAAATAGAACGATTCCATAATTTATTTCAAAATCTATTAATGCAATACTGTTTTAAATACTTCGTTTAAACTTTTTGTAAGCTTTCAAATCCTAATTTTTGGTATCAAGAAGGAATTCGTGAGTCAAAGTTTTATAATCAAAAAGTCAACCTTTGTTCTTCAGTCAAATTCGCACGTTCTGTTCCCATCTGAATTAAATTGATAATTTTTATAGCTTATAGAAGTGATTTGAAACATTTTTTATGTTTTGAACTTTGTCTAAAACCCACTTAAACTTCGAATTCGATTAATGGTTCATAACGGGATATGTTTGTCTGTACAGTGAGTTTTTAAACCTTTTATTTTATTATTTATTTTTTTTTCCACGAGATCTTTAAACGCTTTTGTACTCTTCTCAAATATTAATTCAACCATAAAATTCGTTACATTGATTACTTAGAGCTTCCCTGGTTGTCTGTGTAATGGAATGAAGATGATGATAATAAGATACAGGTTAAATTAATCGGGTTAGAGAGTTTAATCAGGAAAGCAAGCTTGGTCCATTGGTTTGAAGTGTGTATGGGTTACCGAGAAGTCTGGGGTTCGAGCCCGCCGGATGGCATTTTTTTTGTAAACTGACTTTTGAGGTAGTTCCTTTATTAAAAAGTATTATTATTATTATTATTATTATTATTATTATTATTATTATTATTATTATTATTATTATTATTATTATTATTATTATTATTATTATTATTATTATATTTGTTATTGTCATTGTTATTATTGTTATTATTGATGATTGATATTATTATTAAACATTAGCATTTTTAAAAGTATTATTATTATCATTTAGGATTTGTATTAATATCATTATCGAAATTATTATTATTATTACAAGTATTAAAATTATTATTATTAGTAATGCTAGAATAAGTGTTAATTATTATTATGAATAAAATTACCATTTATAAATAATATTAATATTATTATCATTTTGTTACCAAGTAACTTAATTAAATATTATTAGTGTCATTATTATTAGTATTAGTAATATTGATAAAAGTATTATTACGATTTGGATATTATCATTGGATATCAGAATGATTAATTATTATTAAGTATTACGATCATTAGTTATTACTGTTACTATTACTAATGTATGTATTAGTTACCATTTGTTATTATTATCAAAACTATCTATTAAACAGATAAATATTTTTGTATCAAAATTATATTTGTTACATATACTATAATTATATTAAAATTCCACATAACTATATATATATATATATATATATATATATATATATATATATATATATATATATATATATATATATATATATATATATATATATATATATATATATATATATATATATATATATATATATATATCAAACCTATTAACATTATCTATATAAATACATACAAATAACAAACTATTGATTTTTAAATATAACATTTAAACAATTATGTATATAAATATGGATATATTAATATAACTATATAAATATTAATCATTATGAAAATATACACAAATTAAATAAACATTATATATAAATTAATGATATAATAAATAAATTTGTTCAGTTACAATTATGTGTATTAATAAATATCCAAATGATATAGGTTCGTGAATCCGAGGCCAACCCTGTATTGTTCAATATCGTCATATGTATTTTTACTACAAAATACAGAATGTGAGTTTCATTATTCCCTTTTTATATATATTTTTGGGGTGAGAATACATGCAAATGTTTTATTAACTGTTTTACAATATTTATATGCGTGAGTTTCATTTGATTCCCTTTTTACTCATTACATTTTTGAGCTGAGAATACATGCAAATGCTTTATTAACTGTTTTACAATATTTATATGCGTGAGTTTCATTACTCCCCTTTTAAATGCTTTTGCAATATATATTTTTGGGACTGAGAATGCATGCGCTGTTTTTTATAAATGTTTTACGAAATGGACACAAGTGTTTGAAACTACATTATATGGTTGAATGATCGAAATCGAATATGCCCCTTTTTATATAGTCTGGTAATCTAAGAATTAGGGAACAGAAACCCTAATTGACGCGAACTCTAAAGATAGATCTATCGGGCCCAACAAGCCCCATCCAAAGTACCGGATGCTTTAGTACTTCGAAATTTATATCATGTCCGAAGGAGGATCCCGGAATGATGGGGATATTCTTATATGCATATTGTGAATGTCGGTTACCAGGTGTTCAATCCATATGAATGATATTTTGTCTCTATGCATGGGACGTATGTTTATGAGAAATGGAAATATGAAATCTTGTGGTCTATTAAAATTATGAAATGATTATTTATGTTAAACTAATGAACTCACCAACCTTTTGGTTGACACTTTAAAGCATGTTTATTCTCAGGTATGAAAGAAATCTTCCGCTGTGCAATTGCTCATTTTAAAGATATTACTTGGAGTCATTCATGACATATTTCAAAAGACGTTGCATTCGAGTCGTTGAGTTCATCAAGATTATTATTAAGTCAATTATAGTTAGATATTATAAAATGGTATACATGCCGTCAACTTTCGATGTAATGAAATATTGTCTTTTCAAAAACGAATGCAATGTTTGTAAAATGTATCATATAGAGGTCAAGTACCTCGCGATGTAATCAACTGTTGTGAATCATTTATAATCGATATGGACTTCGTCCGGATGGATTAGGATGGGTCTTCACAAACCCTGTATAGCTAACTCAACATTCACATATAGAGTGTCTACGGTTGTTCCGAAATATATATAGATGTGTCGACATGATAGGTCGAAACATTGTATACGTGTCTATGGTATCTCAAGATTACATAATATACAATACAAGTTGATTAAGTTATGGTTGGAATAGATTTGTTACCAATTTTCACGTAGCTAAAATGAGAAAAATTATCCAATCTTGTTTTACCCATAACTTCTTCATTTTAAATCCGTTTTGAGTGAATCAAATTGCTATGGTTTCATATTGAACTCTATTTTATGAATCTAAACAGAAAATTATAGGTTTATAGTCCGAAAAATAAGTTACAAGTCGTTTTTGTAAAGGTAGTCATTTCAGTCGAAAGAACGACGTCTAGATGACCATTTTAGAAAACATACTTCCACTTTGAGTTTAACCATAATTTTTGGATATAGTTTCATGTTCATAATAAAAATCATTTTCCCAGAATAACAACTTTTAAATCAAAGTTTATCATAGTTTTTAATTAACTAACCCAAAACAGCCCGCGGTGTTACTACGACGGCGTAAATCCGGTTTTACGTTGTTTTTCGTGTTTCCAGGTTTTAAATCATTAAGTTAGCATATCATATAGATATAGAAAATGTGTTTAGTTGATTTTAAAAGTCAGGTTAGAAGGATTAACTTTTATTTGCGAACAAGTTTAGAATTAACTAAACTATGTTCTAGTGATTACAAGTTTAAACCTTCAAATAAGATAGCTTTATATGTATGAATCGAATGATGTTATGAACATCATTACTACCTCAAGTCCCTTGGATAAACCTACTGGAAATGAGAAAAATAGATCTAGCTTCAAAGGATCCTTGGATGGCTTGAAAGTTCTTGAAGCAGAATCATGACACGAAAACAATTTCAAGTAAGATTTCCACTCGAAATAAGATTGTTATAGTTATAGAAATTGAATTAAAGTTTGAATATGATTATTACCTTGTATTAGAAATATAACCTACTGTAAGTAACAAAGGTTTCTTGATCTTGGATGATTACTTGGAATGGATTTAGAAAACTTGGAAGTAAACTTGCAATCTTGGAAGTATTCTTGATTTTATGAAACTAGAACTTTTGGAATTTATGAAGAACACTTAGAACTTGAAGATAGAACTTAAGAGAGATCAATTAGATGAATAAAATTGAAGAATTAAAGTGTTTGTAGGTGTTTTTGGTCGTTGGTGTATGGATTAGATATAAAGGATATGTATTTTTGTTTTCATGTAAATAAGTCATGAATGATTACTCATATTTTTGTAATTTTATGAGATATTTCATGCTAGTTGCCAAATTATGGTTCCCACATGTGTTAGGTAACTCACATGGGCTGCTAAGAGCTGATAATTGGAGTGTATATACCAATAGTTCATACATCTAAAAGCTGTGTATTGTACGAGTACGAATACGGGTGCATACGAGTAGAATTGTTGATGAAACTGAACGAGGATGTAATTGTAAGCATTTTTGTTAAGTAGAAGTATTTTGATAAGTGTCTTGAAGTCTTTCAAAAGTGTATGAATACATATTAAAACACTACATGTATTTACATTTTAACTGAGTCGTTAAGTCATCGTTAATCGTTACATGTAAATGTTGTTTTGAAACCTTTAGGTTAACGATCTTGTTGAATGTTGTTAACCCATTGTTTATTATAACAAATGAGATGTTAAATTGTTATATTATCATGATATTATGATATATAATATATCTTAGTATGATATATATACAGTTAAATGCCGTTACAATGATAATCGTTACATATATGTCTTGTTTCGAAATCATTAAGTTAGTAGTCTTATTTTTACATATGTATTTCATTGTTAATACACTTAATAATATATTTACTTATCATTTAACATAATTAACCAAGTGTATCAATATCTTAATATGATTCATATGTACTTAGTAAGACGTTGTTATAACGATAATCGTTATATATATCGTTTTCGAGTTTCTTAAATTAATAGTCTCATTTTTATGTATATAACTCATTGTTAAAATACCTAATGAGATACATACTTATAATAAAATCATGTTAACTATATATATAACCATATATATGTCATCGTATAGTTTTTACAAGTTTTAACGTTCGTGAATCACCGGTCAACTTGGGTGGTTAATTGTCTATATGAAACCTATTTCAATTAATCAAGTCTTAACAAGTTTGATTGCTTAACATGTTGGAAACACTTAATCATGTAAATAAAAATTTCATTTAATATATATATATATAAACATGGAAAAGTTCGGGTCACTACAGTACCTACCCGTTAAATAAATTTCGTCCCGAAATTTTAAGCAGTTGGATGTGTTGACGTATCTTCTGGAAATAAATGCGGGTATTTCTTCATCATCTGATCTTCACGCTCCCAGGTGAACCCGGGTCCTCTACGAGCATTCCATCGAACCTTAACAATCGGTATCTTGTTTTGTTTAAGTCTCTTAACCTCACGATCCATTACTTCGACGGGTTCTTCAATGAATTGAAGTTTTTCATTGATTTGGATTTCGTCCAACGGAATAGTGAGATCTTCTTTAGCAAAACATTTCTTCAAATTTGAGACGTGGAAAGTGTTATGTACAGCCGTGAGTTGTTGAGGTAGCTCCAGTTGGTAAGCTACTGGTCCGACACGATCTATAATCTTGAATGGTCCAATGTACCTTGTATTTAGTTTCCCCCGATTACCAAATCGAACAACGCCTTTCCAAGGTGAAACCTTAAGCATGACCATTTCTCCAATTTCAAACTCTATATCTTTTCTTTTACTGTCCGCGTAGCTCTTTTGTCGACTCTGGGCGGTTTTCAATCTTTGTTGAATTTGGATGATTTTCTCGGTAGTTTCTTGTATTATCTCCGGACCCGTAATTTGTCTATCCCCCACTTCACTCCAACAAATCGGAGACCTGCACTTTCTACTATAAAGTGCTTCAAACGGCGCCATCTCCATGCTTGAATGGTAGCTGTTGTTGTAGGAAAATTCTGCTAACGGTAGATGTCGATCCCAACTGTTTCCGAAATCAATAACACATGCTCGTAGCATGTCTTCAAGCGTTTGTATCGTCCTTTCACTCTGTCCACCAGTTTGTGGATGATAGGCAGTACTCATGTCTAGACGAGTTCCTAATGCTTGCTGTAATGTCTGCCAGAATCTTGAAATAAATCTGCCATCCCTATCAGAGATAATAGAGATTGGTATTCCATGTCTGGAGACGACTTCCTTCAAATACAGTCGTGCTAACTTCTCCATCTTGTCATCTTCTCTTATTGGCAGGAAGTGTGCTGATTTGGTGAGACGATCAACTATTACCCAAATAGTATCAAAACCACTTGCAGTCCTTGGCAATTTAGTGATGAAATCCATGGTAATATTTTCCCATTTCCATTCCGGGATTTCGGGTTGTTGAAGTAGACATGATGGTTTCTGATGCTCAGCTTTGACCTTAGAACACGTCAAACATTCTCCTACGTATTTAGCAACATCGGCTTTCATACCCGGCCACCAAAAATGTTTCTTGAGATCCTTGTACATCTTCCCCGTTCCAGGATGTATTGAGTATCTGGTTTTATGAGCTTCTCTAAGTACCATTTCTCTCATATCTCCAAATTTTGGTACCCAAATACTTTCAACCCTATACCGGGTTCCGTCTTCTCGAATATTAAGATGCTTCTCCGATCCTTTGGGTATTTCATCCTTTAAATTTCCCTCTTTTAAAACTCCTTGTTGCGCCTCCTTTATTTGAGTAGTAAGGTTAGTGTAAATCATTATATTCATATATTTTACTCGAATGGGTTCTCTGTCCTTTCTGCTCAAGGCGTCGGCTACCACATTTGCCTTTCCCGGGTGGTAACGAATCTCAAAGTCGTAATCGTTCAACAATTCAATCCACCTACGCTGCCTCATATTCAGTTGTTTCTGATTAAATATGTGTTGAAGACTTTTGTGGTCGGTATATATAATACTTTTGACCCCATATAAGTAGTGCCTCCAAGTCTTTAATGCAAAAACTACCGCGCCTAATTCCAAATCATGCGTCATATAATTTTGCTCGTGAATCTTCAATTGTCTAGACGCATAAGCAATCACCTTCGTCCGTTGCATTAATACACAACCGAGACCTTGCTTTGATGCGTCACAATAAATCACAAAATCATCATTCCCTTCAGGCAATAACAATATAGGTGCCGTAGTTAGCTTTTTCTTCAATAATTGAAACGCCTTTTCTTGTTCATCCTTCCATTCAAATTTCTTCCCTTTATGCGTTAATGCAGTCAAGGGTTTTGCTATTTTGGAGAAATCTTGGATGAATCTTCTGTAGTAACCAGCCAATCCTAAAAATTGACGTATATGCTTCGGAGTTTTTGGGGTTTCCCACTTTTCAACGGTTTCGGTCTTTGCCGGGTCCACCTGGATACCTTCTTTGTTCACTATGTGACCGAGGAATTGAACTTCTTCCAACCAAAATGCACACTTTGAAAACTTAGCGTACAGTTTTTCTTTCCTCAATACTTCTAGCACTTTTCTCAAATGTTCTTCGTGCTCTTGATCATTCTTTGAGTAAATAAGTATGTCATCGATGAAAACAATGACAAACTTGTCAATATATGGCCCACACACTCGGTTCATAAGGTCCATGAACACAGCTGGTGCGTTAGTCAATCCAAACGGCATAACCATAAACTCGTAATGACCATAACGCGTCCTAAAAGCAGTTTTTGGAATATCATCCTCCTTTACTCGCATTTGATGATATCCAGAACGTAAATCGATCTTCGAATAAACCGATGAGCCTTGTAGTTGATCAAATAAGTCATCAATTCTCGGCAGTAGATAACGGTTTTTGATGGTAAGTTTGTTCAACTCTCTGTAGTCAATACACAACCTAAATGTACCATCCTTCTTCTTACAAACAAAACAGGAGCTCCCCATGGTGATGTGCTTGGTCGAATGAAACCACGTTCTAATAGTTCTTGCAGTTGGCTTGGCAGTTCTTTCATCTCGCTGGGTGCTAGTCTATAAGGAGCACGAGCTATTGGTGCAGCTCCTGGTACAAGATCTATTTGAAATTCAACAGATCGATGTGGAGGTAGTCCCGGTAATTCTTTCGGAAATACATCGGGAAATTCTTTTGCGACGGGAACATCATTGATGCTCTTTTCTTCAGTTTGTACTTTCTCGACGTGTGCTAGAACAGGATAGCAACCTTTTCTTATTAGTTTTTGTGCCTTCAAATTACTAATAAGATGTAGCTTCATGTTGCCCTTTTCTCCGTACACCATTAAGGGTTCTCCTTCTTCTCGTACAATGCGAATTGCATTTTTATAACATACGATCTCTGCTTTCACCTTCTTCAGCCAGTCCATGCCAACTATTACATCAAAACTCCCTAACTCTACTGGTATCAAATCAATCTTAAATATTTCGCTACCTAGTTTAATTTCTCGATTCAGGCATATATTATCTACTGAAATTAATTTACCGTTTGCTAATTCGAGTAAAAATTTACTATCCAACGGCGTCAATGGACAACTTAATTTAGCACAAAAATCTCTACTCATATAGCTTCTATCCGAACCCGAATCAAATAAAACGTAAGCAGATTTATTGTCAATAAGAAACGTACCCGTAACTAGCTCCGGGTCTTCCTGTGCCTCTGCCGCATTAATATTGAAAACTCTTCCACGGCCTTGTCCATTCGTGTTCTCCTGGTTCGGGTAATTTCTAATAATGTGGCCTGGTTTTCCACATTTATAACAAACTACATTGGCATAACTTGCTCCGACACTACTTGCTCTACCATTACTCGTTCTGACACCATTTGTTCCTTTCGTTCTGTTAACCCCTGGTCCGTAGACCTCACACTTCGCCGCGCTATGACCATTTCTTTTACACTTGTTGCAAAATTTGGTGAAGAACCCCGAGTGATACTTTTCACACCTTTGGCATAGCTGCTTCTGATTGTTGTTGTTGTTGCGGTTGTTATTGTTGTTGGGATGATTGTTGTAGTTGTTGTTGTTGTTGTTATTGTTGTTGTTGTTGTTGTTGTTGTTTTTGTTGTTGTTGTTGTTGGGCCGTTTGTTGTAGTTGCGATTGATGTTGCGATTGTTGGGATAATTGTTGCGATTATTATTGTAATTGTTGTTGTTGTTGTATTGGTGATTCTTATCACCGTTTTCCTCCCACTTTCTTTTGACTTGCTTCACATTGGCCTCTTCAGCCGTCTGTTCTTTAATTCTTTCCTCAATCTGGTTCACAAGTTTGTGAGCCATTCTACATGCCTGTTGTATGGAGGCGGGCTCGTGTGAACTTATATCTTATTGGATTCTTTCCGGTAATCCTTTCACAAACGCGTCGATCTTCTCTTCCTCATCTTCGAACGCTCCCAGACACAATAGGCACAATTCTGTGAATCATCTTTCGTACGTGGTAATATCAAATTCTTGGGTTCGTAACCCTCTAAGTTCTGTCTTTAGCTTATTGACCTCGGTTCTAGGACGATACTTCTCATTCATCAAGTGCTTGAATGCTGACCACGGTAGTGCGTACACATCATCTTGTCCCCCTTGCTCTAGATAGGTATTCCACCATGTTAACGCAGAACCTGTGAAGGTATGCGTAGCGTACTTCACTTTGTCCTCTTCAGTACACTTACTTATGGCAAACACCGATTCGACCTTCTCGGTCTACCGTTTCAATCCGATCGGTCCTTTGGTTCCATCAAATTCCAAAGGTTTGCAGGCAGTGAATTCTTTGTAGGTGCATCCTACACGATTTCCTGTACTGCTAGATCAAAGGTTATTGTTGGTATGTAGCACAGCCTGTACTGCAGGTATGTTTGAAGCTAGAAAAGTACGGAATTCCTCTTCATTCATATTCACGGTGTGTCGAGTAGTCGGTGTCATTTCCTTCAAAATAGTCAAATGGAACAAGTTAATCATACAGAATATTAAGAGTAGTTAATAGTATTTCATAGCATAATATGAACTCATTTATAAAAGCTTTTTCTTCATATTAGCATTTTATAAGTTTAAATTCGGGTAGTACCTACCCGTTAAGTTCATACTTAGTAGCTAATATACAATTCAACTACTACAACTCTATATGAAAAACTGATTATAATAATATTTCGCGTTCAAACTTTTATACAATATTTTACAAACTTACAATACCGCTTATTTTACATAAAGCATGAAATATAGCACACAATAACTTTGATACAAGATAGTTGTGAAGATAATTCTAGCTAGTACACAAGTCATTCAGCAAAGGCAATAAAGACACGTAATTCATACGTCCAGAAACAAGTCATGCATTCTGGTTTTACTAGGACTACTTCCCATCCTTGGTCTTGTGGAACATAACCGTTATGGCCGTTGATAAGACAGCGTGTTGTAACGTCGTCAAAGGGACGAGGGTTACGTAATGTCCAACAGTCCCGTAACAATCTAAAAACCTCATTTCTTACCCCAATTACCGACTCCGTTACTTGTGGGAACGTTTTGTTTAATAGTTGTAGCCCGATGTTCTTGTTCTCACTTTGGTGAGAAGCGAACATTACTAACCCGTAAGCATAGCATGCTTCTTTATGTTGCATGTTAGCCGCTTTTTCTAAATCATGAAGTCCTATATTCGGATACATTGAGTCAAAATAATTTCTTAACCCGTTGCGTAAAATAGCATTTGGGTTCCCTGCAATATATGCGTCAAAGTAAACACATTGTAACTTATGGGTTTCCCAATGTGATATCCCCCATCTTTCAAACGAAAGTCTCTTATAAACCAAGACATTCTTGGAACGTTCTTCGAATGTCTTACAAACTGATTTCATCTTAAATAGTTGTGCCGAGGAATTCTGACCGACTCTAGACAAGATTTCATCAATCATGTCTCCGGGTAGGTCTCTTAAAATATTGAGTTGTCTATCCATTTTGTGTTTTTAAACTGTAAAATAGACAAGAGTTAGATTCATAAAAAAATTTACTTATTAATACAAGCAATTTTTACATATATCATAAAGCATAAGCACACTATATTACATATATTACACCACACGAATACAACTATCTTATTTCGACTCACTCGTTTCTTCTTCTTCGGTTTTGGTTCGTTTTGCCAAGTTTCTAGGGATATATGATGTTCCCCTAATACGAGCCGTCATTTTCCACATTGGTTTAGAAAAACCTGGTAGTTTAGAGGTTCCCGGGTCATTGTTACAACTTAAGGGCTTCGAGGGTTGACGATACATATAAAGTTCATCGGGATTGGAATTAGATTTCTCTATTTTTATGCCCTTTCCCTTATTATTTTCTTTTGCCTTTTTAAATTCAGTTGGGGGTAATTTCTATAACATCATCGGAATTTGAATCGGAGAATTGGTAATCCTCCCAATATTTTGCTTCCTTGGCGGAAACACTATTGACCATAATTAACCTTGGTCGGTTGGTTGAGGATTTTCTTTTACTTAACCGTTTTATTATTTCCCCCACCGGTTCTATTTCCTCCTCCGGTTCCTCCTCTTACGGTTCTGATTCTTCTTCCGGTTCCGACTCTTCTTCCGGTTCCTCTTCGGGAACTTGTGAATCAGTCCACGAATCATTCCAATTTACATTTGACTCTTCATTATTATTAGGTGAGTCAATGGGACTTGTTCTAGAGGTAGACATCTATCACATAATATCAAACGCGTTAAGAGATTAATATATCACATAATATTCACATGTTAAAAATATATAGTTTCCAACAAAATTTGTTAAGCAATCATTTTTCAAGTAAACACGGTCGAAGTCTAGACTCATTAATGCATCCTAACAAACTCGATAAGACACACTAATGCAAAATTCTGGTTCTCTAAGACCAACGCTCGGATACCAACTGAAATGTCCCGTTCTTATTGATTAAAAACGTTCCATATTAATTGATTTCGTTGCGAGGTTTTGACCTCTATATGAGACATTTTCCAAAGACTGCATTCATTTTTAAAACAAACCATAACCTTTATTTCATAAATAAAGGTTTAAAAAGCTTTACGTAGATTATCAAATAATGATAATCTAAAATATCCTGTTTACACACGACCATTACATAATGGTTTACAATACAAATATGTTACATCGAAATCAGTTTTCTTGAATGCAGTTTTTACACAATATCATACAAACATGGACTCCAAATCTTGTCCTTATTTTAGTATGCAATAGCGGAAGCTCTTAGTATTCACCTGAGAATAAACATGCTTT
This sequence comes from Rutidosis leptorrhynchoides, assembly GCF_046630445.1. NCBI lineage: Eukaryota > Viridiplantae > Streptophyta > Magnoliopsida > Asterales > Asteraceae > Rutidosis > Rutidosis leptorrhynchoides. The sequence goes on from NC_092343.1 coordinate 40,879,981, forward strand.
AAACGTCAAAAAAAATGTTGGTGAGTTATAGGTTTAACCTATATATATCAAATCGTAACAATAGACCACAAGATTTCATATTTCAATACACATCCCATACATAGAGATAAAAATCATTCATATGGTGAACACCTGGTAAGCGACATTAACAAGATGCATATATATAAGAATATCCCCATCATTCCGGGACACCCTTCGGATATGATATAAATTTCGAAGTACTAAAGCATCCTGTACTTTGGATGGGGTTTGTTAGGCCCAATAGATCTATCTTTAGGATTCGCGTCAATTAGGGTGTCTGTTCCCTAATTATTAGATTACCAGACTTAATAAAAAGGGGCATATTCGATTTCGATAATTCAACCATAGAATGTATTTTCACGTACTTGTGTCTATTTTGTAAATCATTTATAAAACCTGCATGTATTCTCATCCCAAAAATATTAGATTTTAAAAGTGGGACTATAACTCACTTTCACAGATTTTTACTTCGTCGGGAAGTAAGACTTGGCCACTGGTTGATTCACGAACCTATAACAATATATACATATATATCAAAGTATGTTCAAAATATATTTACAACACTTTTAATATATTTTGATGTTTTAAGTTTATTAAGTCAGCTGTCCTCGTTAGTAACCTACAACTAGTTGTCCACAGTTAGATGTACAGAAATAAATCGATAAATATTATCTTGAATCAATCCACGACCCAGTGTATACGTATCTCAGTATTGATCACAACTCAAACTATATATATTTTGGAATCAACCTCAACCCTGTATAGCTAACTCCAACATTCACATATAGAGTGTCTATGGTTGTTCCGAAATATATATAGATGTGTCGACATGATAGGTCGAAACATTGTATACGTGTCTATGGTATCTCAAGATTACATAATATATAATACAAGTTGATTAAGTTATGGTTGGAATAGATTTGTTACCAATTTTCACGTAGCTAAAATGAGAAAAATTATCCAATCTTGTTTTACCCATAACTTCTTCATTTTAAATCCGTTTTGAGTGAATCAAATTGCTATGGTTTCATATTGAACTCTATTTTATGAATCTAAACAGAAAAAGTATAGGTTTATAGTCGGAAAAATAAGTTACAAGCCATTTTTGTAAAGGTAGTCATTTCAGTCGAAAGAACGACGTCTAGATGACCATTTTAGAAAACATACTTCCACTTTGAGTTTAACCATAATTTTTGGATATAGTTTCATGTTCATAATAAAAATCATTTTTCCAGAATAACAACTTTTAAATCAAAGTTTATCATAGTTTTTAATTAACTAACCCAAAACAGCCCGCCGTGTTACTACGACGGCGTAAATCCGGTTTTACGGTGTTTTTCGTGTTTCCAGGTTTTAAATCATTAAGTTAGCATATCATATAGATATAGAAAATGTGTTTAGTTGATTTTAAAAGTCAGGTTAGAAGGATTAACTTTTATTTGCGAACAAGTTTAGAATTAACTAAACTATGTTCTAGTGATTACAAGTTTAAACCTTCGAATAAGATAGCTTTATATGTATGAATCGAATGATGTTATGAACATCATTACTACCTCAAGTTCCTTGGATAAACCTACTGGAAATGATAAAAATAGATCTAGCTTAAAAGGATCCTTGGATGGCTTGAAAGTTCTTGAAGCAGAATCATAACACGAAAACAATTTCAAGTAAGATTTCCACTCGAAATAAGATTGTTATAGTTATAGAAATTGAATTAAAGTTTGAATATGATTATTACCTTGTATTAGAAAGATAACCTACTGTAAGTAACAAAGGTTTCTTGATCTTGGATGATTACTTGGAATGGATTTAGAAAACTTGGAAGTAAACTTGCAATCTTGGAAGTATTCTTGATTTTATGAAACTAGAACTTTTAGAATTTATGAAGAACACTTAGAACTTGAAGATAGAACTTAAGAGAGATCAATTAGATGAAGAAAATTGAAGAATTAAAGTGTTTGTAGGTGTTTTTGGTCGTTGGTGTATGGATTAGATATAAAGGATATGTATTTTTGTTTTTATGTAAATAAGTCATGAATGATTACTCATATTTTTGTAATTTTATGAGATATTTCATGCTAGTTGCCAAATGATGGTTCCCACATGTGTTAGGTGACTCACATGGGCTGCTAAGAGCTGATAATTGGAGTGTATATACCAATAGTACATACATCTAAAAGCTGTGTATTGTACGAGTACGAATACGGGTGCATACGAGTAGAATTGTTGATGAAACTGAACGAGGATGTAATTGTAAGCATTTTTGTTAAGTAGAAGTATTTTGATAAGTGTCTTGAAGTCTTTCAAAAGTGTATGAATACATATTAAAACACTACATGTATTTACATTTTAACTGAGTCGTTAAGTCATCGTTAGTCGTTACATGTAAATGTTGTTTTGAAACCTTTAGGTTAACGATCTTGTTGAATGTTGTTAACCCATTGTTTATTATAACAAATGAGATGTTAAATTGTTATATTATCATGATATTATGATATATAATATATCTTAGTATGATATATATACAGTTAAATGCCGTTACAATGATAATCGTTACATATATGTCTCGTTTCGAAATCATTAAGTTAGTATTCTTATTTTTACATATGTATTTCATTGTTAATACACTTAATAATATATTTACTTATCATTTAACATAATTAACCAAGTGTATCAATATCTTAATATGATTCATATGTGAAATGTCCCGTTCTTATTGATTAAAAACGTTCCATATTAATTGATTTCGTTGCGAGGTTTTGACCTCTATATGAGACGTTTTTCAAAGACTGCATTCATTTTAAAACAAACCATAACCTTTATTTCATCAATAAAGGTTTAAAAAGCTTTTACGTAGATTATCAAATAATGATAATCTAAAATATCCTGTTTACACACGACCATTACATAATGGTTTACAATACAAATATGTTACAACAAAATAAGTTTCTTGAATGCAGTTTTTACACAATATCATACAAGCATGGACTCCAAATCTCGTCCTTATTTAAGTATGCGACAGCGGAAGCTCTTAATAATCACCTGAGAATAAACATGCTTAAAACGTCAACAAAAATGTTGGTGAGTTATAGGTTTAACCTATATATATCAAATCGTAACAATAGACCACAAGATTTCATATTTCAATACACATCCCATACATAGAGATAAAAATCATTCATATGGTGAACACCTGGTAACCGACATTAACAAGATGCATATATAAGAATATCCCCATCATTCTGGGACACCCTTCGGATATGATATAAATTTTGAAGTACTAAAGCATCCGGTACTTTGGATGAGGTTTGTTAAGCCCAATAGATCTATCTTTAGGATTCGCGTCAATTAGGGTGTCTGTTCCCTAATTCTTAGATTACCAGACTTAATAAAAAGGGGGCATATTCGATTTCGATAATTCAACCATAGAATGTAGTTTCACGTACTTGTGTCTATTTTGTAAATCATTTATAAAACCTGCATATATTCTCATCCCAAAAATATTAGATTTTAAAAGTGGGACTATAACTCACTTTCACAGATTTTTACTTCGTCGGGAAGTAAGACTTGGCCACTGGTTGATTCACGAACCTATAACAATATATACATATATATCAAAGTATGTTCAAAATATATTTACAACACTTTTAATATATTTTGATGTTTTAAGTTTATTAAGTCAGTTGTCCTCGTTAGTAACCTACAACTAGTTGTCCACAGTTAGATGTACAGAAATAAATCGATAAATATTATCTTGAATCAATCCACGACCCAGTGTATACGTATCTCAGTATTGATCACAACTCAAACTATATATATTTTGGAATTAACCTCAACCCTGCATAGCTAACTCCAACATTCACATATAGAGTGTCTATGGTTGTTCCGAAATATATATAGATGTGTCGACATGATAGGTCGAAACATTGTATACGTGTCTATGGTATCTCAAGATTACATAATATACAATACAAGTTGATTAAGTTATGGTTGGAATAGATTTGTTACCAATTTTCACGTAGCTAAAATGAGAAAAATTATCCAATCTTGTTTTACCCATAACTTCTTCATTTTACATCCGTTTTGAGTGAATCAAATTGCTATGGTTTCATATTGAACTCTATTTTATGAATCTAAACAGAAAAAGTATAGGTTTATAGTCGGAAAAATAAGTTACAAGTCGTTTTTGTAAAGGTAGTCATTTCAGTCGAAAGAACGACGTCTAGATGACCATTTTAGAAAACATACTCCCACTTTGAGTTTAACCATAATTTTTGGATATAGTTTCATGTTCATAGTAAAAATCATTTTCTCAAAATAACAACTTTTAAATCAAAGTTTATCATAGTTTTTAATTAACTAACCCAAAACAGCCCGCGGTGTTACTACGACGGCGTAAATCCGGTTTTACGGTGTTTTTCGTGTTTCCAGATTTTAAATCATTAAGTTAGCATATCATATAGATATAGAACATGTGTTTAGTTGATTTTAAAAGTCAAGTTAGAAGGATTAACTTTTGTTTGCGAACAAGTTTAGAATTAACTAAACTATGTTCTAGTGATTACAAGTTTAAACCTTCGAATAAGATAGCTTTATATGTATGAATCGAATGATGTTATGAACATCATTACTACCTTAAGTTCCTTGGATAAACCTACTGGAAAAGAGAAAAATAGATCTAGCTTCAACGGATCCTTGGATGGCTCGAAGTTCTTGAAGCAGAATCATGACACGAAAACAAGTTCAAGTAAGATCATCACTTGAAATAAGATTGTTATAGTTATAGAAATTGAACAAAAGTTTGAATATGATTATTACCTTGTATAAGAATGATAACCTACTGTAAGAAACAAAGATTTCTTGAGGTTGGATGATCACCTTACAAGATTGGAAGTGAGCTAGCAAACTTGAAAGTATTCTTGATTTTATGTAACTAGAACTTGTAAAATATATGAAGAACACTTAGAACTTGAAGATAGAACTTGAGAGAGATTAATTAGATGAAGAAAATTGAAGAATGAAAGTGTTTGTAGGTGTTTTTGGTCGTTGGTGTATGGATTAGATATAAAGGATATGTAATTTTGTTTTCATGTAAATAAGTCATGAATGATTACTCATATTTTTGTAATTTTATGAGATATTTCATGCTAGTTGCCAAATGATGGTTCCCACATGTGTTAGGTGACTCACATGGGCTGCTAAGAGCTGATCATTGGAGTGTATATACCAATAGTACATACATCTAAAAGCTGTGTATTGTACGAGTACGAATACGGGTGCATACGAGTAGAATTGTTGATGAAACTGAACGAGGATGTAATTGTAAGCATTTTTGTTAAGTAGAAGTATTTTGATAAGTGTCTTGAAGTCTTTCAAAAGTGTATGAATACATATTAAAACACTACATGTATATACATTTTAACTGAGTTGTTAAGTCATCGTTAGTCGTTACATGTAAATGTTGTTTTGAAACCTTTAGGTTAACGATCTTGTTGAATATTGTTAACCCATTGTTTATTATAACAAATGAGATGTTAAATTATTATATTATCATGATATTATGATATATAATATATCTTAGTATGATGTATATATAGTTAAATGTCGTTACAACGATAATCGTTACATATATGTCTCGTTTCGAAATCATTAAGTTAGTAGTCTTATTTTTTCATATGTATTTCATTGTTAATACACTTAATAATATATTTACTTATCATTTAACATAATTAACCAAGTGTATCAATATCTTAATATGATTCATATGTACCTAGTAAGACGTTGTTATAACGATAATCGTTATATATATCGTTTTCGAGTTTCTTAAATTAATAGTCTCATTTTTATGTATATAACTCATTGTTAAAATACCTAATGAGATACATACTTATAATAAAAACATGTTAACTATATATATATAACCATATATATGTCATCGTATAGTTTTTACAAGTTTTAACGTTCGTGAATCACCGGTCAACTTGGGTGGTCAATTGTCTATATGAAACATATTTCAATTAATCAAGTCTTAACAAGTTTGATTGCTTAACATGTTGGAAACACTTAATCATGTAAATAACAATTTCATTTAATATATATATATATAAACATGGAAAAGTTAGGGTCACTACAGTACCTACCCGTTAAATAAATTTCGTCCCGAAATTTTAAGCAGTTGGAGGTGTTGACGTATCTTCTGGAAATAAATGTGGGTATTTCTTCTTCATCTGATCTTCACGCTCCCAGGTGAACTCGGGTCCTCTACGAGAATTCCATCGAACCTTAACAATTGGTATCTTGTTTTGCTTAAGTCTTTTAACCTCACGATCCATTATTTCAACGGGTTCTTCGATGAATTGGAGTTTTTCGTTGATTTGGATTTCATCTAACGGAATAGTGAGATCTTCTTTAGCAAAACATTTCTTCAAATTCGAGACGTGGAAAGTGTTATGTACAGTCACGAGTTGTTGAGGTAACTCAAGTCGGTAAGCTACTGGTCCGACACGATCAATAATCTTGAATGGTCCAATATACCTTGGATTTAATTTCCCTCGTTTACCAAATCGAACAACGCCTTTCCAAGGTGCAACTTTAAGCATGACCATCTCTCCAATTTCAAATTCTATATCTTTTCTTTTAATGTCAGCGTAGCTCTTTTGTCGACTTTGGGCGGTTTTCAACCGTTGTTGAATTTGGATGATCTTCTCGGTAGTTTCTTGTATAATCTCCGGACCCGTAATCTGTCTATCCCCCACTTCACTCCAACAAATCGGAGACCTGCACCGCTTCAAACGGCGCCATCTCAATGCTTGAATGGTAGCTGTTGTAGTAGGAAAATTCTGCTAATGGTAGATGTCGATCCCAACTGTTTCCGAAATCAATAACACATGCTCGTAGCATGTCTTCAAGCGTTTGTATCGTCTTTTGGCTCTGCCCATCAGTTTGTGGATGATAGGCAGTACTCATGTCTAGACGAGTTCCTTATGCTTGCTGTAATGTCTGCCAGAATCTTGAAATAAATCTGCCATCCCTATCAGAGATAATAGAGATTGGTATTCCATGTCTGGAGACGACTTCCTTCAAATACAGTCGTGTTAACTTCTCCATCTTGTCATCTTCTCTTATTGGTAGGAAGTGTGCTGATTTGGTGAGACGATCAACTATTACCCAAATAGTATCAAAACCACTTGCAGTCCTTGGCAATTTAGTGATGAAATCCATGGTAATGTTTTTCCATTTCCATTCCGGGATTTCGGGTTGTTGAAGTAGACCTGATGGTTTCTGATGCTCAGCTTTGACCTTAGAACACGTCAAACATTCTCCTACGTATTTAGCAACATCGGCTTTTATACCCGGCCACCAAAAATGTTTCTTGAGATCCTTGTACATCTTCCCCGTTCCAGGATGTATTGAGTATCTGGTTTTATGAGCTTCTCTAAGTACCATTTCTCTCGTATCTCCAAATTTTGGTACCCAAATCCTTTCAGCCCTATACCGGGTTCCGTCTTCCCGAATATTAAGATGCTTCTCCGATCCTTTGGGTATTTCATCCTTTAAATTTCCCTCTTTTAAAACTCCTTGTTGCGCCTCCTTTATTTGAGTAGTAAGGTTATTATGAATCATTATATTCATAGATTTTACTCGAATAGGTTCTCTGTCCTTCCTGCTCAAGGCATCGGCTACCACATTTGCCTTCCCCGGGTGGTAACGAATCTCAAAGTCGTAATCATTCAATAATTCAATCCACCTACGCTGCCTCATATTCAGTTGTTTCTGATTAAATAAGTGTTGAAGACTTTTGTGGTCAGTATATATAATACTTTTGACCCCATATAAGTAGTGCCTCCAAGTCTTTAATGCAAAAACAACCGCGCCTAATTCCAAATCATGCGTCATATAATTTTGCTCGTGAATCTTCAATTGTCTAGAGGCATAAGCAATCACCTTCGTTCGTTGCATTAATACACAACCGAGACCTTGCTTTGATGCGTTACAATAAATCACAAAATCATCATTCCCTTCAGGCAATGACAATATAGGTGCCGTAGTTAGCTTTTTCTTCAATAACTGAAACGCTTTCTCTTGTTCATCCTTCCATTCAAATTTCTTCTCTTTATGCGTTAATGCAGTCAAGGGTTTTGCTATTCTGGAAAAGTCTTGGATGAACCTTCTGTAGTAACCAGCTAGTCCTAAAAACTGGCGTATGTGTTTCAGAGTTTTCGGGGTTTCCCACTTTTCAACAGTTTCTATCTTTGCCGGATCCACCTTAATACCTTCTTTGTTCACTATGTGACCGAGGAATTGAACTTCTTCCAACCAAAATGCACACTTTGAAAACTTAGCGTACAATTCTTCCTTCCTCAATACTTCTAACACCTTTCTCAAATGTTCACCGTGTTCTTGGTCATTCTTTGAGTAAATAAGTATGTCATCAATGAAAACAATGACAAACTTGTCAAGGTATGGTCCACACACTCGGTTCATAAGGTCCATGAACACAGCTGGTGCATTAGTTAAACCAAACGGCATGACCATAAACTCGTAATGACCGTAACGTGTTCTGAAAGCAGTCTTTGGAATATCATCTTCTTTCACCCGCATTTGATGATACCCGGAACGTAAGTCAGTCTTTGAATAAACAGACGAGCCTTTTAGTTGATCAAATAAGTCGTCGATTCTCGGTAGTGGGTAGCGGTTCTTGATGGTAAGTTTGTTCAACTTTCGGTAGTCGATACACAACCTGAATGTACCATCTTTCTTCTTGACAAACAAAACAGGAGCTCCCCACGGTGATGTACTTGGTCGAATGAAACCACGCTCTAAAAGTTCTTGTAATTGGCTTTGCAGTTCTTTCATCTCGCTGGGTGCGAGTCTGTAAGGAGCACGAGCTATTGGTGCAGCTCCTGGTACAAGATCTATTTGAAATTCAACGGATCGATGTGGGGGTAATCCCGGTAATTCTTTCGGAAATACATCGGGAAATTCTTTTGCAATGGGAACATCATTGATGCTCTTTTCTTCAGTTTGTACTTTCTCGACGTGTGCTAGAACAGCATAGCAACCTTTTCTTATTAGTTTTTGTGCCTTCAAATTACTAATAAGATGTAGCTTCGTGTTGCCCTTTTCTCCGTACACCATTAAGGGTTTTCCTTTTTCTCGTATAATGCGAATTGCATTTTTGTAACAAACGATCTCTGCTTTCACTTCTTTCAACCAGTCCATACCGATTATCACATCAAAACTCCCTAACTCTACTGGTATCAAGTCAATCTTAAATGTTTCGCTAACCAGTTTAATTTCTCGATTCCGACATATATTATCTGCTGAAATTAATTTACCATTTGCTAATTCGAGTAAAAATTTACTATCCAAAGGCGTCAATGGACAACTTAATTTAGCACAAAAATCTCTACTCATATAGCTTCTATCCGCACCCGAATCAAATAAAACGTAAGCAGATTTATTGTCAATAAGAAACGTACCCGTAACAAGCTCCGGGTCTTCCTGTGCCTCTGCCGCATTAATATTGAAAACTCTTCCGCGGCCTTGTCCATTCGTGTTCTCCTGGTTCGGGCAATTTCTAATAATGTGGCCTGGTTTTCCACATTTATAACAAACTACATTGGCATAACTTGCTCCGACACTACTTGCTCCGCCATTATTCGTTCCGACACCATTTGTTCCTTTCGTTCTATTAACCCCTGGTCCGTAGACCTCACACTTCGCCGCGCTATGACCGTCTCTTTTACACATGTTGCAAAATTTGGTGCAGAACCCCGAGTGATACTTTTCACACCTTTGGCATAGCTGCTTCTGATTGTTGTTGTTGTTGCGGTTATTATTGTTGTTGGGATGATTGTTGTAGTTGTTGTTGTTGTTGTTGTTGTTGTTGGGCCGTTTGTTGTAGTTGCGATTGATGTTGCGATTGTTGGGATAATTGTTGCGATTATTGTTGTAATTGCTGTTGTTGTTGTATTGGTGATTCTTATCACTGTTTTCCTCCCACTTTCTTTTGACTTGCTTCACATTGGCCTCTTCAGCAGTCTGTTCTTTAATTCTTTCTTCAATCTGGTTCACTAGTTTGTGAGCCATTCTACATGCCTGTTGTATGGAGGCGGGCTCGTGTGAACTTATATCTTCTTGGATTCTTTCCGGTAATCCTTTCACAAACGCGTCGATCTTCTCTTCCTCATCTTCGAATGCTCCCGGACACAATAGGCACAATTCTGTGAATCGTCTTTCGTACGTGGTAATATCAAATCCTTGGGTTCGTAACCCTCTAAGTTCTGTCTTGAGCTTATTGACCTCGGTTCTGGGACGGTACTTCTCGTTCATCAAGTGCTTGAATGCTGACCACGGTAGTGCGTACGCATCGTCTTGTCCCACTTGCTCTAGATAGGTATTCCACCATGTTAACGCAGAACCTGTGAAGGTATGCGTAGCGTACTTCACTTTGTCCTCTTCAGTACACTTACTTATGGCAAACACCGATTCGACCTTCTCGGTCCACCGTTTTAATCCGATCGGTCCTTCGGTTCCATCAAATTCCAAAGGTTTGCAGGCAGTGAATTCTTTGTAGGTGCATCCTACACGATTTCCTGTACTGCTAGATCCAAGGTTATTGTTGGTATGTAGCGCAGCCTGTACTGCGGCTATGTTTGAAGCTAGAAAAGTACGGAATTCCTCTTCATTCATATTCACGGTGTGTCGAGTAGTCGGTGCCATTTCCTTCAAAATAGTCAAATGGAACAAGTTAATCATACAGAATATTAAGAGTAGTTAATAGTATTTTGTAGCATAATATGAACTCATTTATAAAAGCTTTTTCTTCATATTAGCGTTTTATAAGTTTAAATTCGGGTAGTACCTACCCGTTAAGTTCATACTTAGTAGCTAATATACAATTCAACTACTACAATTCTATATGAAAAACTGATTATAATAATATTTCGCGTTCAAACTTTTATACAATATTTTACAAACTTACAATACCGCTTATTTTACATAAAGCATGAAATATAGCACACAATAACTTTGATACAAGATAGTTGTGAAGATAATTCTAGCTAGTACACAAGTCGTTCAGCAAAGGCAATAAAGACACGTAATTCATACGTCCAGAAACAAGTCATGCATTCTGGTTTTACTAGGACTACTTCCCATCCTTGGTCTTGTGGAACATAACCGTTATGGCCGTTGATAAGACAGCGTGTTGTAACGTCGTCAAAGGGACGAGGGTTACGTAATGTCCAACAGTCCCGTAACAATCTAAAAACCTCATTTCTTACCCCAATTACCGACTCCGTCACTTGTGGAAACGTTTTGTTTAATAGTTGTAGCCCGATGTTCTTGTTCTCACTTTGGTGAGAAGCGAACATTACTAATCCGTAAGCATAACATGCTTCTTTATGTTGCATGTTAGCCGCTTTTTCTAAATCACGAAGTCCAATATTCGGATATATTGAGTCAAAATAATTTCTTAACCCGTTGCGTAAAATAGCATTTGGGTTCCCCGCAATATATGCGTCAAAGTAAACACATCGTAACTTATGGGTTTTCCAATGTGATATCCCCCATCTTTCAAACGAAAGTCTCTTATAAACCAAGACATTCTTGGAACGTTCTTCGAATATCTTACAAGCTGATCTCGCCTTAAATAGTTGTGCCGAGGAATTCTGACCGACTCTAGACAAGATTTCATCAATCATGTCTCCGGGTAGGTCTCTTAAAATATTGGGTTGTCTATCCATTTTTTGTTTTTAAACTGTAAAATAGACAAGAGTTAGATTCATAAAAAAATACTTATTAATACAAGCAATTTTTACATATATCATAAAGCATAAGCACACTATATTACATATATTACACTACACGAATACAACTATCTTATTCCGACTCGCTCGTTTCTTCTTCTTCGGTTTTGGTTCGTTTTGCTAAGTTTCTAGGGATATATGATGTTCCCCTAATACGAGCCGTCGTTATCCACATTGGTTTAGAAAAACCGGGTGGTTTAGAGGTTCCCGGGTCATTGTTACAACTTAAGGACTTCGGGGGTTGACGATACATATAAAGTTCATCGGGGTTGGAATTAGATTTCTCTATTTTTATGCCCTTTCCCTTATTATTTTCTTTTGCCTTTTTAAATTCAGTTGGGGTAATTTCTATAACATCATCGGAATTCTCGTCGGAATCCGATTCATCGGAGAATTGGTAATCCTCCCAATATTTTTCTTCCTTGGCGGAAACACCATTGACCATAATTAACCTTGGTCGGTTGGTTGAGGATTTTCTTTTACTTAACCATTTTATTATTTCCCCCACCGGTTCTATTTCTTCATCCGGTTCCTCCTCTTCCGGTTCTGATTCTTCTTCCGGTTCCGACTCTTCTTCCGGTTCCTCTTCGGGAATTTGTGAATCAGTCCACGAATCATTCCAATTTACATTTGACTCTTCATTATTATTAGGTGAGTCAATGGGACTTGTTCTAGAGGTAGACATCTATCACATAATATCAAACGCGTTAAGAGATTAATATATCACATAATATTCACATGTTAAAAATATATAGTTTCCAACAAAATTTGTTAAGCAATCATTTTTCAAGTAAACACGGTCGAAGTCCAGACTCACTAATGCATCCTAACAAACTCGATAAGACACACTAATGCAAAATTCTGGTTCTCTAAGACCAACGCTCGGATACCAACTGAAATGTCCCGTTCTTATTGATTAAAAACGTTCCATATTAATTGATTTCGTTGCGAGGTTTTGACCTCTATATGAGACGTTTTTCAAAGACTGCATTCATTTTAAAACAAACCATAACCTTTATTTCATCAATAAAGGTTTAAAAAGCTTTTACGTAGATTATCAAATAATGATAATCTAAAATATCCTATTTACACACGACCATTACATAATGGTTTACAATACAAATATGTTACAACAAAATAAGTTTCTTGAATGCAGTTTTTACACAATATCATACAAGCATGGACTCCAAATCTCGTCCTTATTTAAGTATGCGACAGCGGAAGCTCTTAATAATCATCTGAGAATAAACATGCTTAAAACGTCAACAAAAATGTTGGTGAGTTATAGGTTTAACCTATATATATCAAATCGTAACAATAGACCACAAGATTTCATATTTCAATACACATCCCATACATAGAGATAAAAATCATTCATATGGTGAACACCTGGTAACCGACATTAACAAGATGCATATATAAGAATATCCCCATCATTCCGGGACACCCTTCGGATATGATATAAATTTCAAAGTACTAAAGCATCCGGTACTTTGGATGGGGTTTGTTAAGCCCAATAGATCTATCTTTAGGATTCGCGTCAATTAGGGTGTCTGTTCCCTAATTCTTAGATTACCAGACTTAATAAAAAGGGGGCATATTCGATTTCGATAATTCAACCATAGAATGTAGTTTCACGTACTTGTGTCTATTTTGTAAATCATTTATAAAACCTGCATGTATTCTCATCCCAAAAATATTAGATTTTAAAAGTGGGACTATAACTCACTTTCACAGATTTTTACTTCGTCGGGAAGTAAGACTTGGCCACTGGTTGATTCACGAACCTATAACAATATATACATATATATCAAAGTATGTTCAAAATATATTTACAACACTTTTAATATATTTTGATGTTTTAAGTTTATTAAGTCAGCTGTCCTCGTTAGTAACCTACAACTAGTTGTCCACAGTTAGATGTACAGAAATAAATCGATAAATATTATCTTGAATCAATCCACGACCCAGTGTATACATATCTCAGTATTGATCACAACTCAAACTATATATATTTTGGAATTAACCTCAACCCTGCATAGCTAACTCCAACATTCACATATAGAGTGTCTATGGTTGTTCCGAAATATATATAGATGTGTCGACATGATAGGTCGAAACATTGTATACGTGTCTATGGTATCTCAAGATTACATAATATACAATACAAGTTGATTAAGTTATGGTTGGAATAGATTTGTTACCAATTTTCACGTAGCTAAAATGAGAAAAATTATCCAATCTTGTTTTACCCATAACTTCTTCATTTTACATCCGTTTTGAGTGAATCAAATTGCTATGGTTTCATATTGAACTCTATTTTATGAATCTAAACAGAAAAAGTATAGGTTTATCGTCGGAAAAATAAGTTACAAGTCGTTTTTGTAAAGGTAGTCATTTCAGTCGAAAGAACGACGTCTAGATGACCATTTTAGAAAACATACTTCCACTTTGAGTTTAACCATAATTTTTGGATATAGTTTCATGTTCATAGTAAAAATCATTTTCTCAAAATAACAACTTTTAAATCAAAGTTTATCATAGTTTTTAATTAACTAACCCAAAACAGCCCGCGGTGTTACTACGACGGCGTAAATCCGGTTTTACGGTGTTTTTCGTGTTTCCAGGTTTTAAATCATTAAGTTAGCATATCATATAGATATAGACCATGTGTTTAGTTGATTTTAAAAGTCAAGTTAGAAGGATTAACTTTTGTTTGCGAACAAGTTTAGAATTAACTAAACTATGTTCTAGTGATTACAAGTTTAAACCTTCGAATAAGATAGCTTTATATGTATGAATCGAATGATGTTATGAACATCATTACTACCTTAAGTTCCTTGGATAAACCTACTGGAAAAGAGAAAAATAGATCTAGCTTCAACGGATCCTTGGATGGCTCGAAGTTCTTGAAGCAGAATCATGACACGAAAACAAGTTCAAGTAAGATCATCACTTGAAATAAGATTGTTATAGTTATAGAAATTGAACCAAAGTTTGAATATGATTATTACCTTGTATAAGAATGATAACCTACTGTAAGAAACAAAGATTTCTTGAGGTTGGATGATCACCTTACAAGATTGGAAGTGAGCTAGCAAACTTGAAAGTATTCTTGATTTTATGTAACTAGAACTTGTAAAATATATGAAGAACACTTAGAACTTGAAGATAGAACTTGAGAGAGATCAATTAGATGAAGAAAATTGAAGAATGAAAGTGTTTGTAGGTGTTTTTGGTCGTTGGTGTATGGATTAGATATAAAGGATATGTAATTTTGTTTTCATGTAAATAAGTCATGAATGATTACTCATATTTTTGAAATTTTATGAGATATTTCATGCTAGTTGCCAAATGATGGTTCCCACATGTGTTAGGTGACTCACATGGGCTGCTAAGAGCTGATCATTGGAGTGTATATACCAATAGTACATACATCTAAAAGCTGTGTATTGTACGAGTACGAATACGGGTGCATACGAGTAGAATTGTTGATGAAACTGAACGAGGATGTAATTGTAAGCATTTTTGTTAAGTAGAAGTATTTTGATAAGTGTCTTGAAGTCTTTCAAAAGTGTATGAATACATATTAAAACACTACATGTATATACATTTTAACTGAGTTGTTAAGTCATCGTTAGTCGTTACATGTAAATGTTGTTTTGAAACCTTTAGGTTAACGATCTTGTTGAATATTGTTAACCCATTGTTTATTATAACAAATGAGATGTTAAATTATTATATTATCATGATATTATGATATATAATATATCTTAGTATGATGTATATACAGTTAAATGTCGTTACAACGATAATCGTTACATATATGTCTCGTTTCGAAATCATTAAGTTAGTAGTCTTATTTTTACATATGTATTTCATTGTTAATATACTTAATAATATATTTACTTATCATTTAACATAATTAACCAAGTGTATCAATATCTTAATATGATTCATATGTACCTAGTAAGACGTTGTTATAACGATAATCGTTATATATATCGTTTTCGAGTTTCTTAAATTAATAGTCTCATTTTTATGTATATAACTCATTGTTAAAATACCTAATGAGATACATACTTATAATAAAAACATGTTAACTATATATATAACCATATATATGTCATCGTATAGTTTTTACAAGTTTTAACGTTCGTGAATCACCGGTCAACTTGGGTGGTCAATTGTCTATATGAAACATATTTCAATTAATCAAGTCTTAACAAGTTTGATTGCTTAACATGTTGGAAACACTTAATCATGTAAATAACAATTTCATTTAATATATATATAAACATGGAAAAGTTAGGGTCACTACAATATGTACCTAGTAAGACGTTGTTATAACGATAATCGTTATATATATCGTTTTCGAGTTTCTTAAATTAATAGTCTCATTTTTATGTATATAACTCATTGTTAAAATACCTAATGAGATACATACTTATAATAAAATCATGTTAACTATATATATAACCATATATATGTCATCGTATAGTTTTTACAAGTTTTAATGTTCGTGAATCACCGGTCAACTTGGGTGGTTAATTGTCTATATGAAACCTATTTCAATTAATCAAGTCTTAACAAGTTGATTGCTTAACATGTTGGAAACACTTAATTATGTAAATAACAATTTCATTTAATATATATATAAACATGGAAAAGTTCGGGTCACTACACCCGGGTGGTTGAACTACAGGTTCCCCTACAACCTCTGGGGCTGGAACCCCGGCAGGTTCAACTTGTTCTTGTTGTACCGGGTTCGGAAGAGGTATTCCTACAGCCTGAAAATAAGAACGCATACGAGCGTCTTGGGGTTCAGCTAGCCTCACTAGCCAATTTGGAATTGGCGCAGTGAATTGATTATCAGACACCATGTGTACCTGGTACAAAGATATTTGCATTTCTGCAAGCATTGATAGCATCATGGATAAAGATACAAAAAACCTTTCGCAAGGGATGTATGAACCCCTTGGCTTTTCAACCTGTGCCTGAACCAAATCCCATATAAGTTTTGCATAATCAGGATTCTCTACTCTTGTGAATGAGTAGAAAAGTTTGAGCATCGGCACAGTTAAGCTATCAGATCCACTTCTTGTCATCAACAAGCATCTGTTGATGATTGAGAACATCACATACCACCTTGAATGCAGATATTTCTTCTGAAACTTAGCTGGTGGAACATTGGTAGCTCCAACATAACCAAGATCAAAGACAGAAGTTATCATTTGCTGAGTAGCAGGAAAAGCAGGAGCATTCTGTACAAGAGGAAGTCTGAATATCCTCCTGAAATCAGCTTTTGTGAAACTCCTGAATCCTTGTACTCCCCTCAGCCTAAATTCAAATCTGGCTGGTTCACCCTGTGGATTAGTATCATTTGGTTGTGTGGCCTCCACAAATCTGATTGATCTGTTAAGAATATCCAAGTCTGTTTCTGGCACACTAACTGTGGAGCTCAGAGCAGACCATAAAGTATGACTCTCTAGAATTGCAGTCCAATATTTGCAGGAAATATTGGTTTCAGAGTTGATAAAGTGATTGTTCGCCATTTAGCTGTAAAGATAAGAAATAGAAGACCACAAGATATTTAACAAAAAGCATATATCTCTATTCTTATTTGCCTTTGAAATCCTTTTTATATTTTTTAAATTTTAAGATTTTTATGATTTTTCAAAAAATATAAAAGACTTTTATTCTCAAATATGAACAAATAATTGACAACCATGACATTCATATGATATTCATCTTAGTACAAAATCATCATGCAAAGTCAATTATATAACACTTAGTTAATTTCAGCACAATTCAAGCAGATTCGGTAGTTATGAAAACTTTATATTCTGTAACCAAATAAGCTTAAGTTTTCATATCAGAAAAATATAGAATAAACATGTTAAGTGTTTGAAGATATAAATTAGAAACTTTCAAGGTACCAAGTTTCAGACTCGGTATCAAGAAGGAAAACCAGATTCGGTATCTTCAACAATTAACAGAAAGTCACTCAAACATGCATATTCTATCATATATCATGTAATTTCACAACCATGATCAATCAACCATTCAATTATAAGCATATTAACATGTTAATTGTATGAACAAATTCGGTATCAGGATAAGAACACATTCAGTAGATACAGAATCCATCAAATAAGCAATTAAACATGTAATCAGGCTCGGTCAAATGATAGATCAGTCAATTTAACTCAGATTAGACAAGATTTCATGTTGATTTTCAAAATCAATTGAGTTTAATCAAAGATTAATTGAACTCGACTCAGACTCGGTATAATCAACAAGATTTCAAAAATTAAAGGTCATAATCCAGTTATTTTGAACTTTTCTGGTTGATAAAAACATAATTATCTCAGATCTATAATTATATATCTTAAACATTGATTAAAATGAACAATTACCAAGAATTTGAGGAAACAGAATGACGAACTCAGTAGAATTAGGCAGATTCGGTATAATCAACAGACTCGGTAGGTAATTAATAACAGTAAGAGTAATGTTTGACTTTGACTCTCCTTTTATAGATACCGAAGGTAAAATACCGAATGGGCTTTGCAGAATGGGCCTAATATACCGAATTCAGTCCAATTTTTCAAAACATTAACAATTTAACTTCAAATCTTGACAAATTGATTTTTTCTCTTGAAATCCATTTTAATCTTTTCATGAAAAACAATTCTGAGACAATTTTTTTGAAAACTTTGAACTTACCGAATCTGTGCAGTTGGTTGTCAGACTCGGTAAAATGCTAAAAATAGCATTTATTCAGTAAAATTTAAATATTTTTGGATTTTATCTTTTCTAATTTTTATGAATTTTTCAAAATAAGATTTGTACTCAAAAGAGCTTTGAATTTTATACAAAGTACAAATCTTCAGTGATACCAATTGTTAACACGGGTTGCATACTGAGATATATACAAGCCATAGTGAATTATTTCAGATAAAAATAAAGAAATTTTTAATTCACTTTTTGAAAAAAAACAATATTTTTGAATAATTTTCTCATTTTCTCCCTTTTTCTCCCCCTCAAAATGTGATATACAAGAAAGTAAATCAGCATTTTGATTATGTTCCCAAGAAAATGAATTAACTCCCCCCTTGAAATAGGATATCAATGAGTTACCTCCCCCTTGCATAACCATTGAACAAATGTACCTAGGAAGTTATCATTAATCTAAAGGCAGTCCCTTAAAGAAAAATTATCTAAAGCACTGAAACTTAGTTGCTCCCCCTAGAAAGTATCTACTCCCCCTAAACACAAGATCCCAAAAATAAGTCCCAACAGATCTAAGGAATATCAAGCACTATACTCTACCATGCCAATCTCTTTGTTCAAGAATTTTAGCCTAAGTTCATCTAAAGGTTTAGTGAACATGTCAGCTAATTGCACTTTAGTAGGCACAAAGTATAATTCTACATCCCCTTTCTCTACATGGTCCTTAATGAAATGATAACGAATATCTATGTGTTTAGTTTTAGAATGCTGAACCGGGTTGCTTGTTATTGCAATAGCACTTTGTGAATCACAATAGATCGGGGTCTGAGAAATCTTAAAGCCATAGTCCAAGAGTTGAGTTTGCATCCAAAAAACTTGTGAACAACAGTGAGCTGCAGCAATGTACTCAGACTCAGCTGTTGATAAAGACACACAGTTCTGCTTTTTGGATGACCAACCAACTAGCCTATTCCCCAACATCTGAATTGATCCAGATGTGCTTTTTCTATCAACATGGCAACTGTGATGACCCGGAGATTTTCGACCAAATTTAAACTTAATTCTTATTTAATTTTGACACGATAAGCAAAGTCTATAATGTTGAAGTCTCAAAAACTGTGAACTATGCTCATGTATACATTTGGACTACTCCCTACGATTCACGAACAACTAATTTGTAAATAGATATATATAATTTTATTTGAAATATTATTTGAAACAATATATGATTTAATTGTTGAAAATAAATATATAAAATAATATTAGAATAGTTAATATTATTAATTTAATATATAATATATAGATATGCATATAATTAAATATATATATACAAATATATACGTATAATATAAAAAGAAATATTATATATTGTAATTGTTATAATCAATGTTGAAAAATAAAAAAATAATATATAATAAATAATATTTAATGGGTATATATATATATATATATATATATATATATATATATATATATATATATATATATATATAAAGTATATAGAATATATATTTTGTGATTTTGAAGTTATTTAATGAATGACGGTAACGCTCAATTGTCATTTGATGGATATTAAACGAGTTACAAAGGAACTTACGTTATTTTAAAATAAACGGTGATTCGAAAATGGAATTTATAAATTATAGGCTTAGTAAAAATGTATTTAGGAGCTATTTATTTAATTTTAAAACTTTTTATATTTTACTTGGGATGGGGAGTGAATAATTAATGTAAAATTTATTTAATAGTTAAGGACCAAATTTTATACCATAATGACTGGGATAAATAAAGGAAGTTAATTTAAAATTTTGGGATTTTCTGAACATTTTTATCCGCCACTAATTTTCAATGGACCCCAATATAATATTCATAATAAAACTGTCGGTAGGATAAACCAAATATATCGATGGCTTCACTGTATGTAATTTGAGATGTTTTCTTTTCAGTTACTGTTTCCTTTTTGTTCCTTTCTTTCACCATTTGTTAAATTATGTTTTATGTCCAAATCCCACATGTACGTCCACTTTTCGAGTTATACATATGTGTTATACTTTCTTTATTAATTGACACCTCAATAACCCCACACCCACTTGTGTAATGATGTATGCTTCTTTCTGATTAATATTCGATATATATACATACAACATTTGCATATGAGATAGATATCACATGCATATAATAAGAACCACCCCACCAACCACTATCTCCCTAATCCTCCATTTGTTTTCTATTTCTAATAAACACTCACCTTAACTCTAAATATATTTACACATATACATTACATACAAGAACACCAAAAACTTCATCACCATCGCTGCATCATTTGTCTGTTTATGTTTCGATTGAGTCCCAATCCAAAACGCACCCAAGACCCTTCCACACTACTGCTACTTTGTGGTAATGACCATCGGTGGGGTCTTGTAACCTTTTCTGACCCGGTCCGTTTGTGCAAGCTCAAAACCGAGACCCTTGTTCGATTTATTTCTATTCGATCATCACCAACTTCAAACTCATACAAATACTATACCTACAACCTTTGTTAACTGCTGTGCTATTACTGCTGCTGCTTTTCTTCGTTGTTCGAACCATCACCATACCACCACCATTAGAACCACCACCTTGCATGTTATCTTTTCTCTCTCGGAGAACATCATCACCTAGCTCCAATACCCATCACCACCGTCGGTACTTCAAACCACCACTTTCATCTCACCATAACCACCATCTTTGTGACCTTGTTACTCGACAATAATCAACACCATCGAAGACCGATTCAAACCCACCCATGATCACCTACACCACCTTTCACGATTGTTAAACTCCATTTTTAAACCCAACAAAACTACTCGATGTAATGCTACAGTTATGGGTTTATTGCGACGCTGTATATATAATTTCTATTAGCTTCTCCGATTCCAACAGAAACATGGATGATGTTGATGAAGATAGGATTATGATGGTCACATGGTGATAACCTAATGATGATGTATGATGAAACACGATTACAAATGATGATGATTATACGATGATACAGTAAACATGGGTAAGACGATGATATTATTTAGAGTGTTACGATTTCTATTTCATTTGACAATCTAGCAACAAACCACCAATTTACCATTTAAATCATATAAACCCTTTTGGTTTGTGGTCGACAA
This sequence comes from Rutidosis leptorrhynchoides, assembly GCF_046630445.1. Classification (NCBI taxonomy): domain Eukaryota; kingdom Viridiplantae; phylum Streptophyta; class Magnoliopsida; order Asterales; family Asteraceae; genus Rutidosis; species Rutidosis leptorrhynchoides. Next base: position 40,901,708 of record NC_092343.1, read on the forward strand.
TTTCAAAAGGAGTAGGCCACTTGCTTGTGTAAAGTAATTGCATGATTGAAAAATTGAGAATAAAGATGATTTAAAAATGATAAATACATGATAGATGTATTGATGATTCCATGTTGAAAATATTATGATAATGATTGGGGAAGTAGTATATGTGCTGTAAAGAAACCGAATCTGGATCCTGTTCTCCTAAACCATACGAAGTGAATTTTGGGATTTTTGGGCTGCCAAATCGCTAGTTTCCATGTTGGGCCATGTGTTGTTGTATTGTTGGGCCAACCATATTTTAAATAGACTTATAATTTGGGCTTTGGCTTGGGCCTCACCTTTTATAAAAAAAAAAAAGAGTTAACGAATGATGTTGGTAAATGGGTAAACGATGATAGTATGATCCGAGAATTTTTGAGGTTACGGAAGTTAGATAAAAATGATGATGTTTAAGATAGTGTTGATACTAGTTAAGATAATAATGATGGTGATTTAAGCAATTAATATAGATGATGATGTTGAAGACGATTCATTTATAATGAGTATTATGATAAAGAAGGTCATAATGATGAAGACGGTCATAATTAGATACGATGATGATTGTTGATGATTCAAAATAGAAAACTAATTTAATAGATACTAAGATCTTAATAATAATAGAAAAACTGATACGTAGTAATGGTTAAAGGCATTATCGGTTTAGCGAGACGTCGCGGGTTCAAACCCGGGCTTGGGCATTCATTAATTTTTTTTGGGTACTTCATTGAGGTAGTATTACTCTTACCATTATTATTATTATATTTATTATTATCATTAACATGACTTTTATTAAAATAATTATTATTAACATTATTTATTCAAAGAGATATTAGATACATAAAAATATATTTGATATATAATATAATGATATTAGTATTACATAAAATTTTAAGAATAAACCTATTAACATTATTTATATAAATATTACATATAACAAACTACTGATTTTTACTAATTACTTATATACATATATTAATATAAGCTATATGTATGAAGTTTAATTAGTTTACAAAATAAATATAGGTAACATATAATTAAAAATATAATATATCTTAATTAAAATTAGGTATGAGTATTATAAAATACTTAATAAATAAATACTATATAATTATTAGATGGAATTATGAGATTATAGGTTTTAATATATATTACTGATATAGGTTCATGAATCCGAGACCAACCCTACACTTGTTCAATGACGTCATATGTGTTTTTACTACAAAATACAGTATGGTGAGTTTCATTTGCCCTTTTTACTCTTTACGTTTTTCGGCTGAGAATACATGCAAATGCTTTATTAACTGTTTTATAATATTTATATGCGTGAGTTTCATTATTCCCTTTTTAAATGCTTTCACAATATATATTTTTGGGACTGAGAATACATGCGCTGTTTTTATAACTGTTTTACGAAATAGACACAAGTAATTAAAACTACATTATATGGTTGAATGATCGAAATCGAATATGCCCTTTTTATTAAGTCTGGTAATCTAAGAATTAGGGAACAGAAACCCTAATTGACGCGAACTCTAAAGATAGATCTATCGGGCCCAACAAGCCCCATCCAAAGTACCAGATGCTTTAGTATTTTGAAATTTATATCATGTCCGAAGGAGGATCCCGGAATGATGGGGATATTCTTATATGCATATTGTTAATGTTGGTTACCAGGTGTTCAATCCATATGAATGATATTTTTGTCTCTATGCATGGGACGTATGTTTACGAGAAATAGAAATATGAAATCTTGTGGTCTATTAAAATGATGAAAATGATTATTTATGTTAAACTAATGAACTCACCAACCTTTTGGTTGACACTTTAAAGCATGTTTATTCTCAGGTATGAAAGAAATCTTCCGCTGGGCATTTGCTCATATTAGAGATATTACTTGGAGTCATTCATGTCATATTTCAAAAGATGTTGCATTCGAGTCGTTGAGTTCATCAAGATTATATTTAAGTCAATTATAGTTGAATATATTATGAAATGATGTGCATATCGTCAACTTTCGATGTAAAGCAAGTTTGTCTTTTAAAAACGAATGCAATGTTTGTAAAATGTATCATATAGAGGTCAAGTACCTCGCGATGTAATCAACTATTGAGAATCGTTTATAATTGATATGGACTTCGTCCGGATGGATTAGGACGGGTCTCTACAGTTGGTATCAGAGCGGTGGTCTTAGCGAACTAGGTCTGCATTAGTGTGTCTGACTGAGAAGTCGTTAGGATGCATTAGTGAGTCTGGACTTCGACCGTGTCTGCATGTCAAAAGTTTTGCTTATCATTTCGTGTCGAAAATTACCTGCTTATCATTCTTAGAGAATCACTTGCTTATCATCCTTAGTCTAGACACATCTTATTGCATTGATTGCATGAATAGTGTATAGACAAAATTCATATCTTAACGTATCTGCTACTTCATATCTTAGCGTATCTGTTATTGTAAACTTTGCCTGCCATTTTCTATAGATTCCTCCGTAACTTATGGGATTTTAGTATTATATATGCATATATAAATTATGTATTGTAGGGTACTAATCTACATCCTATAATCTACTTCTTATCGAAAATCCTTCATCTGATCGTACGAGATGAATCCCTCAACCAGTTCAAGTCCCTCAGATTTCGATAGCTATTCTGATAGTTATTCCGACAGCTATTCCGACATAGATTTCCACTCAAGCTCCGAAAGCAGTGTAACTAGAATGGATCAACCAATCAGTCATCACCAATTCATCTGATGGGTTGGTAGTCGACTTAACCAATGCGAAGACGACGATCCTTTCCACCAACCGAATACACCTCTTGGAGAAGAACCTGAAGCACTTACCGGCAAACTCATTCGAAACACCACTTTCGCCCTCACTTCCAGAGTATCTCGCCCCGATTATATTCTATCTAAAATTCTAAACCTTATTCATTCGCACGTTCCTACCGACAATCATCCTGGAGTAATAAGTCAACGAACTTCGCGCTCGAGTAATCAATTTGGAGAATATGGTGCAAAAATTACCAGCTTCAGCAACAGCACCGGCAACACCAGTACCACCAACATCAACATCCATGGCACAAGCCTCAAGACTTCACGTCTCAAACTCACAGTCTGTACGTACAGCATAATCATCATACTACATGATGTCCTACATCGATTATCTTCGTTCTACATGACGTTCTACATCAATTATCTTCGTTCGACATGGCGATTATGTAGTCACTAATGTTTTAGAGATTATATATTCTTGTTCTAACGATAAATCAGATGAGTTAATATCATATTGACTCATTAAATCCATGATTACATCTGAGGAAAATATATATGTAGGTATATTTTCATAAAAGATTGTAATTAAAAATTCTTTTGTACAAACTGTTAATGGTGAAAATATTTTAACGGGTAGGTAATACCCGAGGAATATTTAGATTTCACATTAATAAGTACACTGTACATTCTTTGAATCTAATTCAACAGTCATTTACTATCTTGCTTACATCCACAGATATACGTATCCGTTCACCGTAGAATAATCATTTTCATTCAATTTCATATTTGGATTTTGACCTATCAGAATCCAACAAGTGGCATAATGAAGAAAACATTTGACAAAATAAAATTTGTTAGAAACAAACAAATTAACTATGAGGAATTTTGTTAAGAATCCACGCTAACTGTTCCTAGCTAATTGTTCCTAGCTAACTGATTACATTTTTTTATCGCAATTTAATTATCGCAATTTAATTATCGCAATTTACATTCTCGCAATTTTATTTATCTTCATTTAATTTCTGTTATTTACTTTACGCACTTTATTTATCGTCATTTAATTTCTGTTATTTATTTTTACGCACTTTAAATATCGGGACACGTATACAAGGTTTTGACATATCATATCGACGCATATATATATATTATTTGAAATAACCATAGACACTCTATATGCAGTAATGATCGAGTTCTCTATACATGGTTGGGGTTGATTCTACAATAATATATATACTTTGAGTTGTGATCGAGTCTGAGATATATACGGGTCACGACACGTATTAATTAATTCGAATATTATATATTAAACTATATATGAATTATTGGACTGCCAACTGTGGACTATCGACTGTGGACTAATAAGATTGGACAATTAAAAATGAAATAAAATATTGATTATAACATATGAAACTAAACAATTCTTCAAGTTTGCCACTTGATTTCATCTTAAACTTCATTTATATCTTGATGATTCTAATTTGCGTTCAAACCTTTCATGATTCTTGAAAACACCTCAATCGGGAGGATGAACCAACCGCACTTCATCTACGGAAGAAAAGACTGATGCGTATTGTTATGCATCTGAAAACTCTCGGAAACTGAGTAAACGTTTAACACGTATCTGTGCTAGCTCCTTTGGCGTTGTTATTACCGAAAATAACTTTACAACTCCTTTTCAAAATTAGCCAATTTTGTCACAGCTCCAACAAGTCAACTTTGACTTTTCGTTCTAAACAACCTTATTATAACCTTGATATATATGCTTGCTCTTTTATTGTTACCAGGGAACCTTCCATATTCCACCATATTACCATCAGCGTTTAATCATCTAAAAACACAATTCTCCTGAAACCACCTCGGATTAATAACCGATAATTCAGATATCATAGCATTAAATGAAGAGGAAACAGAAATATGGTAGATGGTCTAAACGGCCAAAAGTTTGATGATAAAGAAATGAGTGTTAAGAATGCTCGATAGAAAATTGGGTATTGAAAAACAGATTGAGCTACCCATGAAGGAGACCAAGGACAAATACAAGGACCAAACCCTATATTCAAAGGATTCAGGTAATTCTGGATCCGTTGAAATCTTTAGAGAATATCTTGCTCCGAAGTCATGTTAAAATCTTGCGGAAAATCTTTCTCCATCAACCATCGAACTTAGAAATTTTAAAATATCATCATCAATATCTTCGATATTTCTGAGGATATTTTCATAAATATTCTCGTCCGAAATTATATACCTCTTCGTGCTTACTGTGTATCATTATATTGGAAACATTCAATAGAAAGTTTAGTACCGAAAAGAAGATTATGCGAAACTATGAAGAAAGCCGTGGACAAATCACAAAGAATAAGTTTGACTTCAAAGAATCCAAATAATTCTGTTTCTGATGAAATCTTTAGCGAATACCTTGCTTCCAAATCTAAACCCTTACGGATAAATCTTCTTCATCATCCATCGATAATAGAAATTCCAAGATATCATTGTATCTTTCATTATAAATATCCTCCCTATTTCTGAAGATATTTTCATGACTAATCATATCTGAAATCATTAATCTCTTCGTGCTATCAGTGTTACATCATATAGAAACTGTTAGTTTCTATATTCTGTAAACTTTCGAGTTTAAAATATGAATGTTTTGAAGTAGTGTTGGGAACTGATGCATGAGTTAGTATAATATAATGACACTTGATCAACGTAATTATATTACAGTAGTTCATGTTGAGTTTCTAATGGAACGTGATGATTCACAAAATATACCGTCATCATGTGCCATTTACACGGCTCTTACATTCTACCCAATCTCCAAACATATTAAGAACATATCTTCTTGATAGTTCTATCTTTTCGGATATTCTAGTAATTTGCCAAATCAAGCTCGTGCCATTACGATTTTCTTCTTATAACATTTACTATGTTCATTTCAAAATCCATACCTACGAATTCCGGACCATTATTCGCTTGACTTAAAGTCGTGAAAAGAAAACAAATGATAAAACTCCAAAATATAAAGGAAATGAAGAGGGTGGATTTATAGTAAAATATCCGACAGAGCAATCAAAACATATGATCGCATTTAAAGCGAATCCTAATTCTCTTGGTTACCGGAAAATCAAATCTTATTACAAAGATTTTTCCCAAATCTCTTGAACTTGGAAATCAATCATACCTACGTCAAAAGATATGATGAATCTACACCTACTCATTTCACACCTTGGTGATAGCTTCACTCGTACTCTTCACGAAATCAAATGGTTTTATCCATATTACTCAATGGTGATAAAACTCTATTTATCAACTTATATTTGTCATGAAAACATTCTTATTGTTAGCCATGACGACCTCACTCAAATTTCGGGACGAAATTTCTTTTAACGGGTAGGTACTGTGATGACCCGGAGATTTTCGACCAAATTTAAACTTAATTCTTATTTAATTTTGACACGATAAGCAAAGTCTATAATGTTGAAGTCTCAAAAACTGTGAACTATGCTCATGTATACATTTGGACTACTCCCTACGATTCACGAACAACTAATTTGTAAATAGATATATATAATTTTATTTGAAATATTATTTGAAACAATATATGATTTAATTGTTGAAAATAAATATATAAAATAATATTAGAATAGTTAATATTATTAATTTAATATATAATATATAGATATGCATATAATTAAATATATATATACAAATATATACGTATAATATAAAAAGAAATATTATATATTGTAATTGTTATAATCAATGTTGAAAAATAAAAAAATAATATATAATAAATAATATTTAATGGGTATATATATATATATATATATATATATATATATATATATATATAGATATATATATATATAAAGTATATAGAATATATATTTTGTGATTTTGAAGTTATTTAATGAATGACGGTAACGCTCAATTGTCATTTGATGGATATTAAACGAGTTAAAAAGGAACTTACGTTATTTTAAAATAAACGGTGATTCGAAAATGGAATTTATAAATTATAGGCTTAGTAAAAATGTATTTAGGAGCTATTTATTTAATTTTAAAACTTTTTATATTTTACTTGGGATGGGGAGTGAATAATTAATGTAAAATTTATTTAATAGTTAAGGACCGAATTTTATACCATAATGACTGGGATAAATAAAGGAAGTTAATTTAAAATTTTGGGATTTTTCTGAACATTTTTATCCGCCACTAATTTTCAATGGACCCCAATATAATATTCATAATAAAACTGTCGGTAGGATAAACCAAATATATCGATGGCTTCACTGTATGTAATTTGAGATGTTTTCTTTTCAGTTACTGTTTCCTTTTTGTTCCTTTCTTTCACCATTTGTTAAATTATGTTTTATGTCCAAATCCCACATGTACGTCCACTTTTCGAGTTATACATATGTGTTATACTTTCTTTATTAATTGACACCTCAATAACCCCACACCCACTTGTGTAATGATGTATGCTTCTTTCTGATTAATATTCGATATATATACATACAACATTTGCATATGAGATAGATATCACATGCATATAATAAGAACCACCCCACCATCCACTATCTCCCTAATCCTCCATTTGTTTTCTATTTCTAATAAACACTCACCTTAACTCTAAATATATTTACACATATACATTACATACAAGAACACCAAAAACTTCATCACCATCGCTGCATCATTAGTCTGTTTATGTTTCGATTGAGTCCCAATCCAAAACGCACCCAAGACCCTTCCACACTACTGCTACTTTGTGGTAATGACCATCGGTGGGGTCTTGTAACCTTTTCTGACCCGGTCCGTTTGTGCAAGCTCAAAACCGAGACCATTGTTCGATTTATTTCTATTCGATCATCACCAACTTCAAACTCATACAAATACTATACCTACAACCTTTGTTAACTGCTGTGCTATTACTGCTGCTGCTTTTCTTCGTTGTTCGAACCATCACCATACCACCACCATTAGAACCACCACCTTGCACGTTATCTTTTCTCTCTCGGAGAACATCATCACCTAGCTCCAATACCCATCACCGCCGTCGGTACTTCAAACCACCACTTTCATCTCACCATAACCACCATCTTTGTGACCTTGTTACTCGACAACAATCAACACCATCGAAGACCGATTCAAACCCACCCATGATCACCTACACCACCTTTCACGATTGTTAAACTCCATTTTTAAACCCAACAAAACTACTCGATGTAATGCTACAGTTCTGGGTTTATTGCTACGCTGTATATATAATTTCTATTAGCTTCTCCGATTCCAACAGAAACATTGATGATGTTGATGAAGATAGGATTATGATGGTCGCATGGTGATAACCTAATGATGATGTATGATGAAACACGATTACAAATGATGATGATTATACGATGATACAGTAAACATGGGTAAGACGATGATATTATTTAGAGTGTTACGATTTCTGTTTCATTTGACAATCTAGCAACAAACAACGAATTTACCATTTAAATCATATAAACCCTTTTGGTTTGTGGTCGACAATTTCAAAAGGAGTAGGCCACTTGCTTGTGTAAAGTAATTGCATGATTGAAAAATTGAGAATAAAGATGATTTAAAAATGATAAATACATGATAGATGTATTGATGATTCCATGTTGAAAATATTATGATAATGATTGGGGAAGTAGTATATGTGCTGTAAAGAAACCGAATCTGGATCCTGTTCTCCTAAACCATACGAAGTGAATTTTGGGATTTTTGGGCTGCCAAATCGCTAGTTGCCATGTTGGGCCATGTGTTGTTGTATTGTTGGGCCAACCATATTTTAAATAGACTTATAATTTGGGCTTTGGCTTGGGCCTCACCTTTTATAAAAAAAAAAGAGTTAACGAATGATGTTGGTAAATGGGTAAACGATGATAGTATGATCCGAGAATTTTGAGGTTACGGAAGTTAGATAAAAATGATGATGTTTAAGATAGTGTTGATACTAGTTAAGATAATAATGATGGTGATTTAAGCAATTAATATAGATGATGATGTTGAAGACGATTAATTTATAATGAGTATTATGATAAAGAAGGTCATAATGATGAAGACGGTCATAATTAGATACGATGATGATTGTTGATGATTCAAAACAGAAAACTAATTTAATAGATACTAAGATCTTAATAATAATAGAAAAACTGATACGTAGTAACGGTTAAAGGCATTATCGGTTTAGCGAGACGTCACGGGTTCAAACCCGGGCTTGGGCATTCATTAATTTTTTTTGGGTACTTCATTGAGGTAGTATTACTCTTACCATTATTATTATTATATTTATTATTATCATTAACATGACTTTTATTAAAATTATTATTATTAACATTATTTATTCAAAGAGATATTAGATACATAAAAATATATTTGATATATAATATAATGATATTAGTATTACATAAAATTTTAAGAATAAACCTATTAACATTAATTATATAAATATTACATATAAGAAACTACTGATTTTTACTAATTACTTATATACATATATTAATATAAGCTATATGTATGAAGTTTAATTATTTTACAAAATAAATATAGGTAACATATAATTAAAAATATACTATATCTTAATTAAAATTGGGTATGAGTATTATAAAATACTTAATAAATAAATACTATATAATTATTAGATGGAATTATGAGATTATAGGTTTTAATATATATTACTGATATAGGTTCATGAATCCGAGACCAACCCTACACTTTTTCAATGACGTCATATGTATTTTTACTACAAAATACAGTATGGTGAGTTTCATTTGCCCTTTTTACTCTTTACGTTTTTGGGCTGAGAATACATGCAAATGCTTTATTAACTGTTTTATAATATTTATATGCGTGAGTTTCATTATTCTCTTTTTAAATGCTTTCGCAATATATATTTTTGGGACTGAGAATACATGCGCTGTTTTTATAACTGTTTTACGAAATAGACACAAGTAATTAAAACTACATTATATGGTTGAATGATCGAAATCGAATATGCCCTTTTTATTAAGTCTGGTAATCTAAGAATTAGGGAACAGAAACCCTAATTGACGCGAACTCTAAAGATAGATCTATCGGGCCCAACAAGCCCCATCCAAAGTACCGGATGCTTTAGTATTTCAAAATTTATATCATGTCCGAAGGAGGATCCCGGAATGATGGGGATATTCTTATATGCATATTGTTAATGTCGGTTACCAGGTGTTCAATCCATATGAATGATATTTTTGTCTCTATGCATGGGACGTATGTTTACGAGAAATGGAAATATGAAATCTTGTGGTCTATTAAAATGTTGAAAATGATTATTTATGTTAAACTAATGAACTCACCAACCTTTTGGTTGACACTTTAAAGCATGTTTATTCTCAGGTATGAAAGAAATCTTCCGCTGGGCATTTGCTCATATTAGAGATATTACTTGGAGTCATTCATGACATATTTCAAAAGATGTTGCATTCGAGTCGTTGAGTTCATCAAGATTATATTTAAGTCAATTATAGTTGAATATATTATGAAATGATGTGCATGTCGTCAACTTTCAATGTAAAGCAAGTTTGTCTTTTAAAAACGAATGCAATGTTTGTAAAATGTATCATATAGAGGTCAAGTACCTCGCGATGTAATCAACTATTGAGAATCGTTTATAATCGATATGGACTTCGTCCGGATGGATTAGGACAGGTCTCTACAGCAACCACCATGATCCGCATCAGTATAAGCAGTGAGATTGAAATCAGATCCCAAGGTTAGGTGTACCTTTAAGGTATTGAAAAATCCTAACAACCGCTTTGGAGTGAGATTTCTTTGGGTTGGACTGAAAGCGAGCACAGACAGTTACGGCAAGTGTAATGTCTGGTCGACTTGCAGTCATATACATTAAAGAACCAACCATGCTTCGATAAAGCGTAATATCAAAGGGTTCCCCATTAGTATCAGCATCCAGTAAAGTTCTCATTGGGGTTGACATTGGTTTTAAAGCAGTCATTTTAAAACATTTAGCATATCATTGATATACTTAGTTTGACTGATAAAAATCCCATTTGGTAATTATTTTACTTGTAACCCCAAGAAGAAAGTTAATTGGTCAAGCATGCTCATTTCGAATTTGTTGGCCATAAGGTCACCAAATTCTTTGCATAAGGCCGGGGACGTGAAACCAAAAATAATATCATCAACGTAAATATGAACCAAGAGAATGTGACCGTGGTTTTTACGGATGAATAGCGTTGTATCAATCGTTCCACGAGAGAAGCCATTATCCAGCAAATACTTTGTTAAGGTCTCGTACCATGCATGCGGTGCTTGCTTCAGACCGTATAAAGCTTTCTCCAAGTAGTAGACGTGGTTTGGATGAATGGGATCGATAAAGCCCTCTGGTTGATCAACATAGACTTCCTCTTGAAGATAACCATTCAGAAAAGTAGTTTTGACATCCATTTGAAACACCGTGAACTTCATATGAGAAGCAAATGCGAGGAAAAGACGAATTGCCTCAATCCTAGCAACCGGAGCAAACGTTTCATCATAATCAATGCCTTCTTGTTATCGATATCCTTTGGCTACAAGACGTGCCTTATTTCGAACCACAATTCCATCAGAATCTTTCTTGTTCTTGAAAATCCACTTTACCCCTATTGGTCGTTGACCCGTTGGTCTTGGAACTAATCGCCATACTTTCAATCGTTCAAATTGATTGATCTTGTCCTGCATTGCAACTACCCAGTATGGATCTAGTAAAGCTTGAGCAACCGTTGTTGGTTCAATCTTACTAAGAAAGGCTGTGAATAGATACATATTCTGAGTAGCCCTTCGAGTTGACACTGGAGCAGATGCGTCACCAATAATAAGATCTATTGGATGACTTTTAGTCCATCGGGTGTGTGGAAGAGGTCGTACATCAGTGGTATCCATTGAAACATCAACCATTGTTAACGTTGAGCCTTGATCCGCTTGATCTGATGTAACATTATCTAATGGATTCAATAGAGTATATGGAGAAACAGCTGGAGTTGTATCAACTGATGAATCTTGAATTGGGTAAAGATTATCAGTAACAGGAGGTTGGAGGGAGGATTAAGAAGCAACAGGTGAATCAGTTGGTGTTGAATCTTCATCAAAAAGACTTTGAAGAGTTTCCACAGTAGTTGACTGTGATGGTGTAACCGGTACGGCTTGAACATTTGAATCCCGTTGAGGAGTATAAAGACTATCAAACAAGATATCCAGTTCCTCTGAAGTAACCGTAGGAACACCCTTCTTCGAGAAAATTGAGTTTTGCACGAAAGAAGTGGTAGCCAGGTTAGGATCGGGTTTTGAACTGAGTTGTTCAAAAGCCATTCCCGAAAATTCATCGAACTTGACGTTGATGCTCTCTTTAATCATCTTTTTCCGCTTATGATAAACACGATAAGCAACTTTGTTCGAGGAATAACCAAGAAATATGGCCTGATCGCCATGAGGATCAAACTTTCTGAGGCTGTCAAAGTCGTTAAGCACATAGCATATACAACCAAAAACACGGAAATATTTGACATTCGGGCGTCTACCATATAATAACTCGTATGGAGTTTTATCAAAACGTTTGTTTACAATACAACGATTTTGGGTATAGCATGCAGTTGAAATGGCCTCCCCCACATTTTTGGAGGTAATTTGTGAAATGTCCCGTCTTATTGATTAAAAACGTTCCATATTAATTGATTTCATTGCGAGGTTTTGACCTCTATATGAGACGTTTTTCAAAGACTGCATTCATTTTTAAAACAAACCATAACCTTTATTTCATAGATAAAGGTTTTAAAGAGCTTTACGTAGATTATCAAATAATGATAATCTAAAATATCCTGTTTACACACGACCATTACATAATGGTTTACAATACAAATATGTTACAACAAAATAAGTTTCTTGAATGCAGTTTTTACACAATATCATACAAGTATGGACTCCAAATCTCGTCCTTATTTAAGTATGCGACAGCGGAAGCTCTTAATAATCACCTGAGAATAAACATGCTTAAAACGTCAACAAAAATGTTGGTGAGTTATAGGTTTAACCTATATATATCAAATCATAATAATAGACCACAAGATTTCATATTTCAATACACATCCCATACATAGAGATAAAAATCATTCATATGGTGAACACCTGGTAATCGACATTAACAAGACGCATATATAAGAATATCCCCATCATTCCGGGACACCCTTCGGATATGATATAAATTTCGAAGTACTAAAGCATCCGGTACTTTGGATGGGGTTTGTTAGGCCCAATAGATCTATCTTTAGGATTCGCGTCAATTAGGGTGTCTGTTCCCTAATTCTTAGATTACCTGACTTAATAAAAAGGGGCATATTCGATTTCGATAATTCAACCATAGAATGTGGTTTCACGTACTTGTGTCTATTTTGTAAATCATTTATAAAACCTGCATGTATTCTCATCCCAAAAATATTAGATTTTAAAAGTGGGACTATAACTCACTTTCACAGATTTTTAGTTCGTCGGGAAGTAAGACTTGGCCACTGGTTGATTCACGAACCTATAACAATATATACATATATATCAAAGTATGTTCAAAATATATTTACAATACTTTTAATATATTTTGATGTTTTAAGTTTATTAAGTCAGCTGTCCTCGTTAGTAACCTACAACTTGTTGTCCACAGTTAGATGTACAGAAATAAATCGATAAATATTATCTTGAATCAATCCACGACCCAGTGTATACGTATCTCAGTATTGATCAAAACTCAAACTATATATATTTTGGAATCAACCTCAACCCTGTATAGCTAACTCCAACATTCACATATAGAGTGTCTATGGTTGTTCCGAAATATATATAGATGTGTCGACATGATAGGTTGAAACATTGTATACGTGTCTATGGTATCTCAAGATTACATAATATACAATACAAGTTGATTAAGTTATGGTTGGAATAGATTTGTTACCAATTTTCACGTAGCTAAAATGAGAAAAATTATCCAATCTTGTTTTACCCATAACTTCTTCATTTTAAATCCGTTTTGAGTGAATCAAATTGCTATGGTTTCATATTGAACTCTATTTGATGAATCTAAATAGAAAAAATATAGGTTTATAGTCGGAAAAATAAGTTACAAGTCGTTTTTGTAAAGGTAGTCATTTCAGTCGAAAGAACGACGTCTAGATGACCATTTTAGAAAACATACTTCCACTTTGAGTTTAACCATAATTTTTGGATATAGTTTCATGTTCATAATAAAAATCATTTTCTCAGAATAACAACTTTTAAATCAAAGTTTATCATAGTTTTTAATTAACTAACCCAAAACAGCCCGCGGTGTTACTATGACGGCGTAAATCCGGTTTTACGGTGTTTTTCGTGTTTCCAGGTTTTAAACCATTAAGTTAGCATATCATATAGATATAGAACATGTGTTTAGTTAATTTTAAAAGTCAAGTTAGAAGGATTAACTTTTGTTTGCGAACAAGTTTAGAATTAACTAAACTATGTTCTAGTGATTACAAGTTTAAACCTTCGAATAAGATAGCTTTATATGTATGAATCGAATGATGTTATGAACATCATTACTACCTTAAGTTTCTTGGATAAACCTACTGGAAAAGAGAAAAATGGATCTAGCTTCAATGGATCCTTGGATGGCTCGAAGTTCTTGAAGCAGAATCATGACACGAAAACAAGTTCAAGTAAGATCATCACTTGAAATAAGATTGTTATAGTTATAGAAATTGAACCAAAGTTTGAATATGATTATTACCTTGTATTAGAATGATAACCTACTGTAAGAAACAAAGATTTCTTGAGGTTGTATGATCACCTTACAAGATTGGAAGTGAGCTAGCAAACTTGAAAGTATTCTTGATTTTATGTAACTAGAACTTGTAGAATATATGAAGAACACTTAGAACTTGAAGATAGAACTTGAGAGAGATCAATTAGATGAAGAAAACAGAAGAATAAAAGTGTTTGTAGGTGTTTTTGGTCGTTGGTGTATGTATTAGATATAACGGATATGTAATTTTGTTTTCATGTAAATAAGTCATGAATGATTACTCATATTTTTGTAATTTTATGAGATATTTCATGCTAGTTGCCAAATGATGGTTCCCACATGTGTTAGGTGACTCACATGGGCTGCTAAGAGCTGATCATTGGAGTGTATATACCAATAGTACATACATCTAAAAGCTGTGTATTGTACGAGTACGAATACGGGTGCATACGAGTAGAATTGTTGATAAAACTGAACGAGGATGTAATTGTAAGCATTTTTGTTAAGTAGAAGTATTTTGATAAGTGTATTGAAGTCTTTCAAAAGTGTATAAATACATATTAAAACACTACATGTATATACATTTTAACTGAGTCGTTAAGTCATCGTTAGTCGTTACATGTAAGTGTTGTTTTGAAACATTTAGGTTAACGATCTTGTTAAATGTTGTTAACCCAATGTTTATAATATCAAATGAGATTTTAAATTATTATATTATCATGATATTATCATGTATGAATATCTCTTAATATGATATATATACATTAAATGTCTTTACAACGATAATCGTCACATATATGTCTCGTTTAAAAATCATTAAGTTAGTAGTCTTGTTTTTACATATGTAGTTCATTGTTAATATACTTAATGATATGTTTACGTATCATAGTATCATGTTAACTATATATATATCCATATATATGTCATCATATAGTTTTTACAAGTTTTAACGTTCGTGAATCACCGGTCAACTTGGGTGGTCAATTGTCTATATGAAACATATTTCAATTAATCAAGTCTTAACAAGTTTGATTGCTTAACATGTTGGAAACATTTAATCATGTAAATATCAATCTCAATTAATATATATAAATATGGAAAAGTTCGGGTCACTACAGTACCTACCCGTTAAATGAATTTCGTCCCGAAATTTTAAGCTGTTGAAGGTGTTGACGAATCTTCTGGAAATAGATGCGGGTATTTCTTCTTCATCTGATCTTCACGCTCCCAGGTGAACTCGGGTCCTCTACGAGCATTCCATCGAACCTTGACAATTGATATCTTGTTTTGCTTAAGCCTTTTAACCTCACGATCCATTATTTCGACGGGTTCTTCGATGAATTGAAGTTTTTCGTTGATTTGGATTTCATCTAACGGAATAGTGAGATCTTCTTTAGCAAAACATTTCTTCAAATTTGAGACGTGGAAAGTGTTATGTACAGCCGCGAGTTATTGAGGTAACTCAAGTCGGTAAGCTACTGGTCTGACACGATCAATAATCTTGAATGGTCCAATATACCTTGGATTTAATTTCCCTCGTTTACCAAATCGAACAACGCCTTTCCAAGGTGTAACTTTAAGCATGACCATCTCTCCAATTTCAAATTCTATATCTTTTCTTTTAATGTCAGCGTAGCTCTTTGTCGACTTTGGGCGGTTTTCAACCGTTGTTGAATTTGGATGATCTTCTCGGTAGTTTCTTGTATAATCTCCGGACCCGTAATTTGTCTATCACCCACTTCACTCCAACAAATTGGAGACCTGCACTTTCTACCATAAAGTGCTTCAAACGGCGCCATCTCAATGCTTGAATGGTAGCTGTTGTTGTAGGAAAATTCTGCTAACGGTAGATGTCGATCCCAACTGTTTCCAAAATCAATAACACATGCTCGTAGCATGTCTTCAAGCGTTTGTATCGTCCTTTCGCTCTGCCCATCAGTTTGTGGATGATAGGCAGTACTCATGTCTAGACGAGTTCCTAATGCTTGCTGTAATGTCTGCCAGAATCTTGAAATAAATCTACCATCCCTATCAGAGATAATAGAGATTGGTGTTCCATGTCTGGAGACGACTTCCTTCAAATACAGTCGTGCTAACTTCTCCATCTTGTCATCTTCTCTTATTGGCAGGAAGTGTGCTGATTTGGTGAGACGATCAACTATTACCCAAATAGTATCAAAACCACTTGCAGTCCTTGGAAATTTAGTGATGAAATCCATGGTAATGTTTTCCCATTTCCATTCTGGGATTTTGGGTTGTTGAAGTAGACCTGGTGGTTTCTGATGTTCAGCTTTGACCTTAGAACACGTCAAACATTCTCCTACATATTTAGCAACATCGGCTTTCATACCCGGCCACCAAAAATGTTTCTTGAGATCCTTGTACATCTTCCCCGTTCCAGGATGTATTGAGTATCTGGTTTTATGAGCTTCTCTAAGTACCATTTCTCTCATATCTCCAAATTTTGGTACCCAAATCCTTTCAGCCCTATACCGGGTTCCGTCTTCCCGAATATTAAGATGCTTCTCCGATCCCTTGGGTATTTCATCCTTTAAATTTCCCTCTTTTAAAACTCCTTGTTGCACCTCCTTTATTTGAGTAGTAAGGTTATTATGAATCATTATATTCATAGATTTTACTCGAATGGGTTCTCTGTCCTTCCTGCTCAAGGCATCGGCTACCACATTTACCTTCCCCGGGTGGTAACGAATCTCAAAGTCGTAATCATTCAATAATTCAATCCACCTACGCTGCCTCATATTCAGTTGTTTCTGATTAAATATGTGTTGAAGACTTTTGTGGTCAGTATATATAATACTTTTGACCCCATATAAGTAGTGCCTCCAAGTCTTTAATGCAAAAACAACCGCGCCTAATTCTAAATCATGCGTCGTATAATTTTGTTCGTGAATCTTCAATTGTCTAGACGCATAAGCAATCACCTTCGTTCGTTGCATTAATACACAACCGAGACCTTGCTTTGATGTGTCACAATAAATCACAAAATCATCATTCCCTTCAGGCAATGACAATATAGGTGCCGTAGTTAGCTTTTTCTTCAATAACTGAAACGCTTTCTCTTGTTCATCCTTCCATTCAAATTTCTTCCCTTTATGCGTTAATGCAGTCAAGGGTTTTGCTATTCTGGAAAAGTCTTGGATGAACCTTCTGTAGTAACCAGCTAGTCCTAAAAACTGGCGTATGTGTTTCGAAGTTTTCGGGGTTTCCCACTTTTCAACAGTTTCTATCTTTGCCGGATCCACCTTAATACCTTCTTTGTTCACTATGTGACCGAGGAATTGAACTTCTTCCAACCAAAATGCACACTTTGAAAACTTAGCGTACAATTCTTCCTTCCTCAATATTTCTAACACCTTTCTCAAATGTTCACCGTGTTCTTGGTCATTCTTTGAGTAAATAAGTATGTCATCAATGAAAACAATGACAAACTTGTCAAGGTATGGTCCACACACTCGGTTCATAAGGTCCATGAACATAGCTGGTGCATTAGTTAAACCAAACGGCATGACCATAAACTCGTAATGACCGTAACGTGTTCTGAAAGCAGTCTTTAGAATATCATCTTCTTTCACCCGCATTTGATGATACCCGGAACGTAAGTCAATCTTTGAATAAACAGACGAGCCTTGTAGTTGATCAAATAAGTCGTCAATTCTCAGTAGTGGGTAGCAGTTCTTGATGGTAAGTTTGTTCAACTCTCGGTAGTCGATACACAACCTGAATGTACCATCTTTCTTCTTGACAAACAAAACAGGAGCTCCCCACGGTGATGTGCTTGGTCGAATGAAACCATGTTCTAATAGTTCTTGCAGTTAGCTTTGTAGTTCTTTCATCTCGCTGGGTGCGAGTCTGTAAGGAGCACGAGCTATTGGTGCAGCTCCTGGTACAAGATCTATTTGAAATTCAACGGATCGATGTGGGGGTAATCCCGGTAATTCTTTCGGAAATACATTGGGAAATTCTTTTGCAATGGGAACATCATTGATGCTCTTTTCTTCAGTTTGTACTTTCTCGACGTGTGTTAGAACAGCATAGCAACCTTTTCTTATTAGTTTTTGTGCCTTCAAATTACTAATAAGATGTAGCTTCGTGTTGCCCTTTTCTCCGTACACCATTAAGGGTTTTCCATTTTCTCGTATAATGCGAATTGCATTTTTGTAACAAACGATCTCTGCTTTCACTTCTTTCAACCAGTCCATACCGATTATCACATCAAAACTCCCTAACTCTACTGGTATCAAATCAATCTTAAATGTTTCGTTAACCAGTTTAATTTCTCGATTCCGACATATATTATCTGCTGAAATTAATTTACCATTTGCTAATTCGAGTAAAAATTTACTATCCAAAGGCGTCAATGGACAACTTAATTTAGCACAAAAATCTCTACTCATATAGCTTCTATCCGCACCCGAATCAAATAAAACGTAAGCAGATTTATTGTCAATAAGAAACGTACCCGTAACAAGCTCCGGGTCTTCCTGTGCCTCTGCCGCATTAATATTGAAAACTCTTCCGCGGCCTTGTCCATTCGTGTTCTCCTGGTTCGGGCAATTTCTAATAATGTGGCTAGGTTTTCCACATTTATAACAAACTACATTGGCATAACTTGCTCCGACACTACTTGCTCCGCCATTACTCGTTCCGACACCATTTGTTCCTTTCGTTCTGTTAACCCCTGGTCCGTAGACCTCACACTTCGCCGCGCTATGACCATTTCTTTTACACTTGTTGCAAAATTTGGTGCAGAACCCCGAGTGATACTTTTCACACCTTTGGCATAGCTGCTTCTAATTGTTGTTGTTGTTGCGGTTATTATTGTTGTTGGGATGATTGTTGTTGTTGTTGTTGTTGTTGTTGTTGGGCCGTTTGTTGTAGTTGCGATTGATGTTGCGATTGTTAGGATAGTTGTTGCGATTATTATTGTAATTGTTGTTGTTGTTGTTGTTGTATTGGTGATTCTTATCACCATTTTCCTCCCACTTTCTTTTGACTTGCTTCACATTGGCCTCTTCAGCAGTCTGTTCTTTAATTCTTTCTTCAATCTGGTTCACTAGTTTGCGAGCCATTCTACATGCCTGTTGTATGGAGGCGGGCTAGTGTGAACTTATATCTTCTTGGATTCTTTCCGGTAATCCTTTCACAAACGCGTCGATGTTCTCTTCCTCATCTTCGAATGCTCCCAGACACAATAGGCACAATTCTGTGAATCGTCTTTCGTACGTGGTAATATCAAATCCTTGGGTTCGTAACCCTCTAAGTTCTGTCTTGAGCTTATTGACCTCGGTTCTGGGACGGTACTTCTCGTTCATCAAGTGCTTGAATGCTGACCACGGTAGTGCGTACGCATCGTCTTGTCCCACTTGCTCTAGATAGGTATTCCACCATGTTAACGCAGAACCTATGAAGGTATGCGTAGCGTACTTTACTTTGTCCTCTTCAGTACACTTACTTATGGCAAACACCGATTCGACCTTCTCGGTCCACCGTTTCAATCCGATCGGTCCTTCGGTTCCATCAAATTCCAAAGGTTTGCAGGCAGTGAATTCTTTGTAGGTGCATCCTACACGATTTCCTGTACTGCTAGATCCAAGGTTATTGTTGGTATGTAGCGCAGCCTGTACTGCGGCTATGTTTGAAGCTAGAAAAGTACGGAATTCCTCTTCATTCATATTCACGGTGTGTCGAGTAGTCGGTGCCATTTCCTTCAAAATAGTCAAATGGAACAAGTTAATCATACAGAATATTAAGAGTAGTTAATAGTATTTCGTAGCATAATATGAACTCATTTATAAAAGCTTTTTCTTCATATTAGCATTTTATAAGTTTAAATTCGGGTAGTACCTACCCGTTAAGTTCATACTTAGTAGCTAATATACAATTCAACTACTACAATTCTATATGAAAAACTGATTATAATAATATTTCGCGTTCAAACTTTTATACAATATTTTACAAACTTACAATACCGCTTATTTTTACATAAAGCATGAAATACAGCACACAATAACTTTGATACAAGATAGTTGTGAAGATAATTCTAGATAGTACACAAGTCGTTCAGCAAAGGCAATAAAGACACGTAATTCATACGTCCAGAAACAAGTCATGCATTCTGGTTTTACTAGGACTACTTCCCATCCTTGGTCTTGTAGTGACCCGAACTTTTCCATATTTATATATATTAACTGAGATTGATGTTTACATGATTAAATGTTTCCAACATGTTAAGCAATCAAACTTGTTAAGACTTGATTAATTGAAATAGGTTTCATATAGACAATTGACCACCCAAGTTGACCGGTGATTCACGAACGTTAAAACTTGTAAAAAAAAAAACTATATGATGACATATATATGGTTATATATATAGTTAACATGATACTATGATAAGTAAACATATCATTAAGTATATTAACAATGAACTACATATGTAAAAACAAGACTACTAACTTAATGATTTTTAAACGAGACATATATGTAACGATTATCGTTGTAAAGACATTTAATGTATATATATCATATTAAGAGATATTCATACATGATAATATCATGATAATATAATAATTTAAAATCTCATTTGATATTATAAACATTGGGTTAACAACATTTAACAAGATCGTTAACCTAAAGGTTTCAAAACAACACTTACATGTAATGACTAACGATGACTTAACGACTCAGTTAAAATGTATATACATGTAGTGTTTTAATATGTTTTTATACACTTTTGAAAGACTTCAATACACTTATCAAAATACTTCTACTTAACAAAAATGCTTACAATTACATTCTCGTTCAGTTTCATCAACAATTCTACTCGTATGCACCCGTATTCGTACTCGTACAATACACAGCTTTTAGATGTATGTACTATTGGTATATACACTCCAATGATCAGCTCTTAGCAGCCCATGTGAGTCACCTAACACATGTGGGAACCATCATTTGGCAACTAGCATGAAATATCTCATAAGATTACAAAAATATGAGTAATCATTCATGACTTATTTACATGAAAACAAAATTACATATCCTTTATATCTAATCCATACACCAACGACCAAAAACACCTACAAACACTTTCATTCTTCAATTTTCTTCATCTAATTGAACTCTCTCAAGTTCTATCTTCAAGTTCTAAGTGTTCTTCATAAATTCCAAAAGTTCTAGTTTCATAAAATCAAGAATACTTTCAAGTTTGCTAGCTCACTTCCAATCTTGTAAGGTGATCATCCAACCTCAAGAAATCTTTGTTTCTTACAGTAGGTTATCATTCTAATACAAGGTAATAATCATATTCAAACTTTGGTTCAATTTCTATAACTATAACAATCTTATTTCAAGTGATGATCTTACTTGAACTTGTTTTCGTGTCATGATTTTGCTTCAAGAACTTTGAGCCATCCAAGGATCCATTGAAGCTAGATCCATTTTTCTCTTTTCCAGTAGGTTCATCCAAGGAACTTAAGGTAGTAATGATGTTCATAACATCATTCGATTCATACATATAAAGCTATCTTATTCGAAGGTTTAAACTTGTAATCACTAGAACATAGTTTAGTTAATTCTAAACTTGTTCGCAAACAAAAGTTAATCCTTCTAACTTGACTTTTAAAATCAACTAAACACATGTTCTATATCTATATGATATGCTAACTTAATGATTTAAAACCTGGAAACACGAAAAACACCGTAAAACCAGATTTACGCCGTCGTAGTAACACCGCGGGCTGTTTTGGGTTAGTTAATTAAAAACTATGATAAACTTTGATTTAAAAGTTGTTATTCTGAGAAAATGATTTTTATTATGAACATGAAACTATATCCAAAAATTATGGTTAAACTCAAAGTGGAAGTATGTTTTCTAAAATGGTCATCTAGACGTCGTTCTTTCGACTGAAATGACTACCTTTACAAAAACGACTTGTAACTTATTTTTCCGACTAGAAACCTATACTTTTTTTGTTTAGATTCATAAAATAGAGTTCAATATGAAACCATAGCAATTTGATTCACTCAAAACGGATTTAAAATGAAGAAGTTATGGGTAAAACAAGATTGGATAATTTTTCTCATTTTAGCTACGTGAAAATTGGTAACAAATCTATTCCAACCATAACTTAATCAACTTGTATTATATATTATGTAATATTGAGATACCATAGACACGTATACAATGTTTCGACCTATCATGTCGACACATCTATATATATTTCGGAACAACCATAGACACTCTATATGTGAATGTTGGAGTTAGCTATACAGGGTTGAGGTTGATTCCAAAATATATATAGTTTGAGTTGTGATCAATACTGAGATACGTATACACTGGGTCGTGGATTGATTCAAGATAATATTTATCGATTTATTTCTGTACATCTAACTGTGGACAACTAGTTGTAGGTTACTAACGAGGACAGCTGACTTAATAAACTTAAAACATCAAAATATATTAAAAGTGTTGTAAATATATTTTGAACATACTTTGATATATATGTATATATTGTTATAGGTTCGTGAATCAACCAGTGGCCAAGTCTTACTTCCCGACGAAGTAAAAATCTGTGAAAGTGAGTTATAGTCCCACTTTTAAAATCTAATATTTTTGGGATGAGAATACATGCAGGTTTTATAAATGATTTACAAAATAGACACAAGTACGTGAAACTACATTCTATGGTTGAATTATCGAAATCGAATATGCCCCTTTTTATTAAGTCTGGTAATCTAAGAATTAGGGAACAGACACCCTAATTGACGCGAATCCTAAAGATAGATCTATTGGGCCTAACAAACCCCATCCAAAGTACCGGATGCTTTAGTACTTCGAAATTTATATCATATCCGAAGGGTGTCCCGGAATGATGGGGATATTCTTATATATGCATCTTGTTATTGTCGGTTACCAGGTGTTCACCATATGAATGATTTTTATCTCTATGTATGGGATGTGTATTGAAATATGAAATCTTGTGGTCTATTGTTACGATTTGATATATATAGGTTAAACCTATAACTCACCAACATTTTTGTTGACGTTTTAAGCATGTTTATTCTCAGGTGATTATTAAGAGCTTCCGCTGTCGCATACTTAAATAAGGACAAGATTTGGAGTCCATGCTTGTATGATATTGTGTAAAAACTGCATTCAAGAAACTTATTTTGTTGTAACATATTTGTATTGTAAACCATTATGTAATGGTCGTGTGTAAACAGGATATTTTAGATTATCATTATTTGATAATCTACGTAAAGCTTTTTAAACCTTTATTGATGAAATAAAGGTTATGGTTTGTTTAAAAATGAATGCAGTCTTTGAAAAACGTCTCATATAGAGGTCAAAACCTCGCAACGAAATCAATTAATATGGAACGTTTTTAATCAATAAGAACGGGACATTTCAGTTGGTATCCGAGCGTTGGTCTTAGAGAACCAGAAAATTTGCATTAGTGTGTCTTATCGAGTTTGTTAGGATGCATTAGTGAGTCTGGACTTCGACCGTGTTTTCTTTAAAAATGATTGCTTAACATTTTTGTTGGAAACTATATATTTTTAACATATGAATATTATGTGATATATTAATCTCTTAACGTGTTTGATATTATGTGATAGATGTCTACCTCTAGAACAAGTCCCATTGACTCACCTAATAATAATGAAGAGTCAAATGTAAATTGGAATGATTTGTGGACTGATTCACAAGTTCCCGAAGAGGAACCGGAAGAAGAGTCGGAACCGGAAGAAGAATCGGAACTGGAAGAAGAATCGGAACCGGATGAAGAAATAGAACCGGTGGGGGAAATAATAAAACGGTTAAGTAAAAGAAAATCCTCAACCAACCGACCAAAGTTAATTATGGTCAATGGTGTTTCCGCCAAGGAAGCAAAATATTGGGAGGATTACCAATTCTCCGATGAATCGGATTCCGACGAGAATTTCGATGATGTTATAGAAATTACCCCAACTGAATTTAAAAAGGCAAAAGAAAATAATAAGGGAAAGGGCATAAAAATAGAGAAATCTAATTCCAACCCCGATGAACTTTATATGTATCGTCAACCCCCGAAGTCCTTAAGTTGTAACAATGACCCGGGAACCTCTAAACCACCAGGTTTTTCTAAACCAATGTGGAAAACGACGGCTCGTATTAGGGGAACATCATATATCCCTAGAAACTTGGCAAAACGAACCAAAACCGAAGAAGAAGAAACGAGCGAGTCGGAATAAGATAGTTGTATTCGTGTGGTGTAATATATGTAATATAGTGTTCTTATGCTTTATGATATATGTAAAAATTGCTTGTATTAATAAGTATTTTTTTTATGAAACTAACTCTTGTCTATTTTACAGTTTAAAAACACAAAATGGATAGACAACCCAATATTTTAAGAGACCTACCCGGAGACATGATTGATGAAATCTTGTCTAGAGTCGGCCAGAATTCTTCGGCACAACTATTTAAGGCGAGATCAGTTTGTAAGACATTCGAAGAACGTTCCAAGAATGTCTTGGTTTATAAGAGACTTTCGTTTGAAAGATGGGGGATATCACATTGGGAAACCCATAAGTTACGATGTGTTTACTTTGACGCATATATTGCGGGGAACCCAAATGCTATTTTACGCAACGGGTTAAGAAATTATTTTGACTCAATATATCCGAATATTGGACTTCGTGATTTAGAAAAAGCGGCTAACATGCAACATAAAGAAGCATGTTATGCTTACGGATTAGTAATGTTCGCTTCTCACCAAAGTGAGAACAAGAACATTGGGCTACAACTATTAAACAAAACGTTTCCACAAGTGACGGAGTCGGTAATTGGGGTAAGAAATGAGGTTTTTAGATTATTACGGGACTGTTGGACATTACGTAACCCTCGTCCCTTTGATGACGTTACAACACGCTGTCTTATCAACGGCCATAACGGTTATGTTGCACAAGACCAAGGATGGGAAGTAGTCCTAGTAAAACCAGAATGCATGACTTGTTTCTGGACGTATGAATTACGTGTCTTTATTGCCTTTGCCGAACGACTTGTGTACTAGCTAGAATTGTCTTCACAACTATCTTGTATCAAAGTTATTGTGAGCTATATTTCATGCTTTATGTAAAATAAGCGGTATTGTAAGTTTGTAAAATATTGTATAAAAGTTTGAACGCGAAATATTATTACAATCAGTTTTTCATATAGAATTGTAGTAGTTGAATTGTATATTAGCTACTAAGTATGAACTTAACGGGTAGGTACTACCCGAATTTAAACTTATAAAACGCTAATATGAAGAAAAAGCTTTTATAAATGAGTTCATATTATGCTACGAAATACTATTAACTACTCTTAATATTCTGTATGATTAACTTGTTCCATTTAACTATTTTGAAGGAAATGGCACCGACTACTCGACACACCGTGAATATGAATGAAGAGGAATTCCGTACTTTTCTAGCTTCAAACATAGCCGCAGTACAGGCTGCGCTACATACCAACAATAACCTTGGATCTAGCAGTACAGGAAATCGTGTAGGATGCACCTACAAAGAATTCACTGCCTGCAAACCTTTGGAATTTGATGGAACCGAAGGACCGATCGGATTGAAACGATGGACCGAGAAGGTTGAATCGGTGTTTGCCATAAGTAAGTGTACTGAAGAGGACAAAGTGAAGTACGCTACGCATACCTTCACAGGTTCTGCGTTAACATGGTGGAATACCTATCTAGAGCAAGTGGGACAAGATGATGCGTACGCACTACCGTGGTCAGCATTCAAGCACTTGATGAACGAGAAGTACCGTCCCAGAACTGAGGTCAATAAGCTCAAGACAGAACTTAGAGGGTTACGAACCCAAGGATTTGATATTACCACGTACGAAAGACGATTCACAGAATTGTGCCTATTGTGTCCGGGAGCATTCGAAGATGAGGAAGAGAAGATCGACGCGTTTGTGAAAGGATTACCGAAAAGAATCCAAGAAGATATAAGTTCACACGAGCCCGCCTCCATACAACAGGCATGTAGAATGGCTCACAAACTAGTGAACCAGATTGAAGAAAGAATTAAAGAACAGACTGCTGAAGAGGCCAATGTGAAGCAAGTCAAAAGAAAGTGGGAGGAAAACGGTGATAAGAATCACCAATACAACAACAACAGCAATTACAACAATAATCGCAACAATTATCCCAACAATCGCAACATCAATCGCAACTACAACAAACGGCCCAACAACAACAACAACAACAACAACAACAACAACAACAACAACAACAGCAACTACAACAATCATCCCAACAACAATAATAACCGCAACAACAACAACAATCAGAAGCAACTATGCCAAAGGTGTGAAAAGAATCACTCGGGGTTCTGCACCAAATTTTGCAACAAGTGTAAAAGAAATGGTCATAGCGCGGCGAAGTGTGAGGTCTACGGACCAGGGGTTAATAGAACGAAAGGAACAAATGGTGTCGGAACGAGTAATGGCGGAGCAAGTAGTGTTGGAGCAAGTTATGCCAATGTAGTTTGTTATAAATGTGGAAAACCAGGCCACATTATTAGAAATTGCCCGAACCAGGAGAACACGAATGGACAAGGCCGTGGAAGAGTTTTCAATATTAATGCGGTAGAGGCACAGGAAGACCCGGAGCTTGTTACGGGTACGTTTCTTATTGACAATAAATCTGCTTACGTTTTATTTGATTCGGGTGCGGATAGAAGCTATATGAGTAGAGATTTTTGTGCTAAATTAAGTTGTCCATTGACGCCTTTGGATAGTAAATTTTTACTCGAATTAGCAAATGGTAAATTAATTTCAGCAGATAATATATGTCGGAATCGAGAAATTAAACTGGTTAGCGAAACATTTAAGATTGATTTGATACCAGTAGAGTTAGGGAGTTTTGATGTGATAATCGGTATGGACTGGTTGAAAGAAGTGAAAGCGGAGATCGTTTGTTACAAAAATGCAATTCGCATTATACGAGAAAAAGGAAAACCCTTAATGGTGTACGGAGAAAAGGGCAACACGAAGCTACATCTTATTAGTAATTTGAAGGCACAAAAACTAATAAGAAAAGGTTGCTATGCTGTTCTAGCACACGTCGAGAAAGTACAAACTGAAGAAAAGAGCATCAATGATGTTCCCATTGCAAAAGAATTTCCCGATGTATTTCCGAAAGAATTACCGGGATTACCCCCACATCGATCCGTTGAATTTCAAATAGATCTTGTACCAGGAGCTGCACCAATAGCTCGTGCTCCTTACAGACTCGCACCCAGCGAGATGAAAGAACTGCAAAGCCAATTACAAGAACTTTTAGAGCGTGGTTTCATTCGACCAAGCACATCACCGTGGGGAGCTCCTGTTTTGTTTGTCAAGAAGAAAGATGGTACATTCAGGTTGTGTATCGACTACCGAGAGTTGAACAAACTTACCATCAAGAACCGCTACCCACTACCGAGAATCAACGACTTATTTGATCAACTACAAGGCTCGTCTGTTTATTCAAAGATTGACTTACGTTCCGGGTATCATCAAATGCGGGTGAAAGAAGATGATATTCCAAAGACTGCTTTCAGAACACGTTACGGTCATTACGAGTTTATGGTCATGCCGTTTGGTTTAACTAATGCACCAGCTGTGTTCATGGACCTTATGAACCGAGTGTGTGGACCATACCTTGACAAGTTTGTCATTGTTTTCATTGATGACATACTTATTTACTCAAAGAATGACCAAGAACACGGTGAACATTTGAGAAAGGTGTTAGAAGTATTGAGGAAGGAAGAATTGTACGCTAAGTTTTCAAAGTGTGCATTTTGGTTGGAAGAAGTTCAATTCCTCGGTCACATAGTGAACAAAGAAGGTATTAAGGTGGATCCGGCAAAGATAGAAACTGTTGAAAAGTGGGAAAACCCGAAAACTCCGAAACACATACGCCAGTTTTTAGGACTAGCTGGTTACTACAGAAGGTTCATCCAAGACTTTTCCAGAATAGCAAAACCCTTGACTGCATTAACGCATAAAGGGAAGAAATTTGAATGGAATGATGAACAAGAGAAAGCGTTTCAGTTATTGAAGAAAAAGCTAACTACGGCACCTATATTGTCATTGCCTGAAGGGAATGATGATTTTGTGATTTATTGTGATGCATCAAAGCAACGTCTCGGTTGTGTATTAATGCAACGAACGAAGGTGATTGCTTATGCGTCTAGACAATTGAAGATTCACGAACAAAATTATACGACGCATGATTTGGAATTAGGCGCGGTTGTTTTTGCATTAAAGACTTGGAGGAACTACTTATATGGGGTCAAAAGTATTATATATACCGACCACAAAAGTCTTCAACACATATTTAATCAGAAACAACTGAATATGAGGCAGCGTAGGTGGATTGAATTATTGAATGATTACGATTTTGAGATTCGTTACCACCCGGGGAAGGCAAATGTGGTAGCCGATGCCTTGAGCAGGAAGGATAGAGAACCCATTCGAGTAAAATCTATGAATATAATGATTCATAATAACATTACTACTCAAATAAAGGAGGCGCAACAAGGAGTTTTAAAAGAGGGAAATTTAAAGGATGAAATACCCAAAGGATCGGAGAAGCATCTTAATATTCGGGAAGACGGAACCCGGTATAGGGCTGAAAGGATTTGGGTACCAAAATTTGGAGATATGAGAGAAATGGTACTTAGAGAAGCTCATAAAACCAGATACTCAATACATCCTGGAACGGGGAAGATGTACAAGGATCTCAAGAAACATTTTTGGTGGCCGGGTATGAAAGCCGATGTTGCTAAATACGTAGGAGAATGTTTGACGTGTTCTAAGGTCAAAGCTGAGCATCAGAAACCATCAGGTCTACTTCAACAACCCGAAATCCCGGAATGGAAATGGGAAAACATTACCATGGATTTCATCACTAAATTGCCAAGGACTGCAAGTGGTTTTGATACTATTTGGGTAATAGTTGATCGTCTCACCAAATCAGCACACTTCCTACCAATAAGAGAAGATGACAAGATGGAGAAGTTAGCACGACTGTATTTGAAGGAAGTCATCTCTAGACATGGAATACCAATCTCTATTATCTCTGATAGGGATGGCAGATTTATTTCAAGATTCTGGCAGACATTACAGCAAGCATTAGGAACTCGTCTAGACATGAGTACTGCCTATCATCCACAAACTGATGGGCAGAGCGAAAGGACGATACAAACGCTTGAAGACATGCTACGAGCATGTGTTATTGATTTCGGAAACAGTTGGGATCGACATCTACCGTTAGCAGAATTTTCCTACAACAACAGCTACCATTCAAGCATTGAGATGGCGCCGTTTGAAGCACTTTATGGTAGAAAGTGCAGGTCTCCGATTTGTTGGAGTGAGGTGGGGGATAGACAGATTACGGGTCCGGAGATTATACAAGAAACTACCGAGAAGATCATCCAAATTCAACAACGGTTGAAAACCGCCCAAAGTCGACAAAAGAGCTACGCTGACATTAAAAGAAAAGATATAGAATTTGAAATTGGAGAGATGGTCATGCTTAAAGTTGCACCTTGGAAAGGCGTTGTTCGATTTGGTAAACGAGGGAAATTAAATCCAAGGTATATTGGACCATTCAAGATTATTGATCGTGTCGGACCAGTAGCTTACCGACTTGAGTTACCTCAACAACTCGCGGCTGTACATAACACTTTCCACGTCTCGAATTTGAAGAAATGTTTTGCTAAAGAAGATCTCACTATTCCGTTAGATGAAATCCAAATCAACGAAAAACTTCAATTCATCGAAGAACCCGTCGAAATAATGGATCGTGAGGTTAAAAGACTTAAGCAAAACAAGATACCAATTGTTAAGGTTCGATGGAATGCTCGTAGAGGACCCGAGTTCACCTGGGAGTGTGAAGATCAGATGAAGAAGAAATACCCGCATCTATTTCCAGAAGATTCGTCAACACCTTCAACAGCTTAAAATTTCGGGACGAAATTTATTTAACGGGTAGGTACTGTAGTGACCCGAACTTTTCCATGTTTATATATATTAACTGAGATTGATGTTTACATGATTAAATGTTTCCAACATGTTAAGCAATCAAACTTGTTAAGACTTGATTAATTGAAATAGGTTTCATATAGACAATTGACCACCCAAGTTGACCGGTGATTCACGAACGTTAAAACTTGTAAAAAAAAACTATATGATGACATATATATGGTTATATATATAGTTAACATGATACTATGATAAGTAAACATATCATTAAGTATATTAACAATGAACTACATATGTAAAAACAAGACTACTAACTTAATGATTTTTAAACGAGACATATATGTAACGATTATCGTTGTAAAGACATTTAATGTATATATATCATATTAAGAGATATTCATACATGATAATATCATGATAATATAATAATTTAAAATCTCATTTGATATTATAAACATTGGGTTAACAACATTTAACAAGATCGTTAACCTAAAGGTTTCAAAACAACACTTACATGTAACGACTAACGATGACTTAACGACTCAGTTAAAATGTATATACATGTAGTGTTTTAATATGTATTTATACACTTTTGAAAGACTTCAATACACTTATCAAAATACTTCTACTTAACAAAAATGCTTACAATTACATTCTCGTTCAGTTTCATCAACAATTCTACTCGTATGCACCCGTATTCGTACTCGTACAATACACAGCTTTTAGATGTATGTACTATTGGTATATACACTCCAATGATCAGCTCTTAGCAGCACATGTGAGTCACCTAACACATGTGGGAACCATCATTTGGCAACTAGCATGAAATATCTCATAAGATTACAAAAATATGAGTAATCATTCATGACTTATTTACATGAAAACAAAATTACATATCCTTTATATCTAATCCATACACCAACGACCAAAAACACCTACAAACACTTTCATTCTTCAATTTTCTTCATCTAATTGAACTCTCTCAAGTTCTATCTTCAAGTTCTAAGTGTTCTTCATAAATTCCAAAAGTTCTAGTTTCATAAAATCAAGAATACTTTCAAGTTTGCTAGCTCACTTCCAATCTTGTAAGGTGATCATCCAACCTCAAGAAATCTTTGTTTCTTACAGTAGGTTATCATTCTAATACAAGGTAATAATCATATTCAAACTTTGGTTCAATTTCTATAACTATAACAATCTTATTTCAAGTGATGATCTTACTTGAACTTGTTTTCGTGTCATGATTTTGCTTCAAGAACTTTGAGCCATCCAAGGATCCATTGAAGCTAGATCCATTTTTCTCTTTTCCAGTAGGTTCATCCAAGGAACTTAAGGTAGTAATGATGTTCATAACATCATTCGATTCATACATATAAAGCTATCTTATTCGAAGGTTTAAACTTGTAATCACTAGAACATAGTTTAGTTAATTCTAAACTTGTTCGCAAACAAAAGTTAATCCTTCTAACTTGACTTTTAAAATCAACTAAACACATGTTCTATATCTATATGATATGCTAACTTAATGATTTAAAACCTGGAAACACGAAAAACACCGTAAAACCAGATTTACGCCGTCGTAGTAACACCGCGGGCTGTTTTGGGTTAGTTAATTAAAAACTATGATAAACTTTGATTTAAAAGTTGTTATTCTGAGAAAATGATTTTTATTATGAACATGAAACTATATCCAAAAATTATGGTTAAACTCAAAGTGGAAGTATGTTTTCTAAAATGGTCATCTAGACGTCGTTCTTTCGACTGAAATGACTACCTTTACAAAAACGACTTGTAACTTATTTTTCCGACTAGAAACCTATACTTTTTTTGTTTAGATTCATAAAATAGAGTTCAATATGAAACCATAGCAATTTGATTCACTCAAAACGGATTTAAAATGAAGAAGTTATGGGTAAAACAAGATTGGATAATTTTTCTCATTTTAGCTACGTGAAAATTGGTAACAAATCTATTCCAACCATAACTTAATCAACTTGTATTATATATTATGTAATATTGAGATACCATAGACACGTATACAATGTTTCGACCTATCATGTCGACACATCTATATATATTTCGGAACAACCATAGACACTCTATATGTGAATGTTGGAGTTAGCTATACAGGGTTGAGGTTGATTCCAAAATATATAGAGTTTGAGTTGTGATCAATACTGAGATACGTATACACTGGGTCGTGGATTGATTCAAGATAATATTTATCGATTTATTTCTGTACATCTAACTGTGGACAACTAGTTGTAGGTTACTAACGAGGACAGCTGACTTAATAAACTTAAAACATCAAAATATATTAAAAGTGTTGTAAATATATTTTGAACATACTTTGATATATATGTATATATTGTTATAGGTTCGTGAATCAACCAGTGGCCAAGTCTTACTTCCCGACGAAGTAAAAATCTGTGAAAGTGAGTTATAGTCCCACTTTTAAAATCTAATATTTTTGGGATGAGAATACATGCAGGTTTTATAAATGATTTACAAAATAGACACAAGTACGTGAAACTACATTCTATGGTTGAATTATCGAAATCGAATATGCCCCTTTTTATTAAGTCTGGTAATCTAAGAATTAGGGAACAGACACCCTAATTGACGCGAATCCTAAAGATAGATCTATTGGGCCTAACAAACCCCATCCAAAGTACCGGATGCTTTAGTACTTCGAAATTTATATCATATCCGAAGGGTGTCCCGGAATGATGGGGATATTCTTATATATGCATCTTGTTATTGTCGGTTACCAGGTGTTCACCATATGAATGATTTTTATCTCTATGTATGGGATGTGTATTGAAATATGAAATCTTGTGGTCTATTGTTACGATTTGATATATATAGGTTAAACCTATAACTCACCAACATTTTTGTTGACGTTTTAAGCATGTTTATTCTCAGGTGATTATTAAGAGCTTCCGCTGTCGCATACTTAAATAAGGACAAGATTTGGAGTCCATGCTTGTATGATATTGTGTAAAAACTGCATTCAAGAAACTTATTTTGTTGTAACATATTTGTATTGTAAACCATTATGTAATGGTCGTGTGTAAACAGGATATTTTAGATTATCATTATTTGATAATCTACGTAAAGCTTTTTAAACCTTTATTGATGAAATAAAGGTTATGGTTTGTTTAAAAATGAATGCAGTCTTTGAAAAACGTCTCATATAGAGGTCAAAACCTCGCAACGAAATCAATTAATATGGAACGTTTTTAATCAATAAGAACGGGACGTTTCAGGTCTTGTGGAACATAACCGTTACGGCCGTTGATAAGACAGCGTGTTGTAACGTCGTCAAAGGGACGAGGGTTACGTAATGTCCAACAGTCCCGTAACAATCTAAAAACCTCATTTCTTACCCCAATTACCGACTCCGTCACTTGTGGGAACGTTTTGTTTAATAGTTGTAGGCCGATGTTCTTGTTCTCACTTTGGTGAGAAGCAAACATTACTAATCCGTAAGCATAACATGCTTCTTTATGTTGCATGTTAGCCGCTTTTTCTAAATCACGAAGTCCAATATTCGGATATATTGAGTCAAAATAATTTCTTAACCCATTGCGTAAAATAGCATTTGGGTTCCCCGCAATATATGCGTCAAAGTAAACACATCGTAACTTATGGATTTCCCAATGTGATATCCCCCATCTTTCGAACGAAAGCCTTTTATAAACCAAGGCATTCTTGGAACGTTCTTCGAATGTCTTACAAACTGATCTCGCCTTAAATAGTTGTGCCGAAGAATTCTGACCGACTCTAGACAAGATTTCATCAATCATGTCTCCGGGTAGGTCTCTTAAAATATTGGGTTGTCTATCCATTTTGTGTTTTTATACTGTAAAATAGACAAGAGTTAGATTCATAAAAAAAAAAATACTTATTAATACAAGCAATTTTTACATATATCATAAAGCATAAGCACACTATATTACATATATTACACCACACGAATACAACTATCTTATTCCGACTCGCTTGTTTCTTCTTCTTCGGTTTTGGTTCGTTTTGCCAAGTTTCTAGGGATATATGATGTTCCCCTAATACGAGCCGTCGTTTTCAACATTGCTTTAGAAAAACCTGGTGGTTTAGAGGTTCCCGGGTCATTGTTACAACTTAAGGACTTCGGGGGTTGACGATACATATAAAGTTCATCGGTGTTGGAATTAGATTTCTCTATTTTTATGCCCTTTCCCTTATTATTTTCTTTTGCCTTTTTAAATTCAGTTGAAGTAATTTCTATAACATCATCGGAATTCTCATCAGAATCCGATTCATCGGAGAATTGGTAATCCTCCCAATATTTTGCTTCCTTAGCGGAAACACCATTGACCATAATTAACCTTGGTCGGTTGGTTGAGGATTTTCTTTTACTCAACCGTTTTATTATTTTCCCCACCGGTTCTATTTCTTCTTCCGGTTCCGATTCTTCTTCCGGTTCCATTCTTCTTCTGGTTCCGACTCTTCTTCCGGTTCCTCTTCGGGAACTTGTGAATCAGTCCACGAATCATTCCAATTTACATTTGACTCTTCATTATTATTAGGTGAGTCAATGGGACTTGTTCTAGAGGGAGACATCTATCACATAATATCAAACGCGTTAAGAGATTAATATATCACATAATATTCACATGTTAAAAATATATAATTTCCAACAAAATTTGTTAAGCAATCATTTTTCAAGTAAACACGGTCGAAGTCCAGACTCACTAATGCATCCTAACAAACTCGATAAGACACACTAATGCAAAATTCTGGTTCTCTAAGACCAACGCTCGGATACCAACTGAAATGTCCCGTTCTTATTGATTAAAAACGTTCCATATTAATTGATTTCGTTGCGAGGTTTTGACCTCTATATGAGACGTTTTTCAAAGACTGTATTCATTTTTAAAACAAACCATAACCTTTATTTCATAGATAAAGGTTTTAAAAAGCTTTACGTAGATTATCAAATAATGATAATCTAAAATATCCTGTTTACACACGACCATTACATAATGGTTTACAATACAAATATGTTACAACAAAATAAGTTTCTTGAATGCAGTTTTTACACAATATCATACAAGTATGGACTCCAAATCTCATCCTTATTTAAGTATGCGACAGCGGAAGCTCTTAATAATCACCTGAGAATAAACATGCTTAAAACGTCAACAAAAATGTTGGTGAGTTATAGGTTTAACCTATATATTTCAAATCATAATAATAGACCACAAGATTTCATATTTCAATACACATCCCATACATAGAGATAAAAATCATTCATATGGTGAACACCTGGTAATCGACATTAACAAGATGCATATATAAGAATATCCCCATCATTCCGGGACACCCTTCGGATATGATATAAATTTCGAAGTACTAAAGCATCCGGTACTTTGGATGGGGTTTGTTAGGCCCAATAGATCTATCTTTAGGATTCGCGTCAATTAGGGTGTCTGTTCCCTAATTCTTAGATTACCTGACTTAATAAAAAGGGGTATATTCGATTTCGATAATTCAACCATAGAATGTAGTTTCACGTACTTGTGTCTATTTTGTAAATCATTTATAAAACCTGCATGTATTCTCATCCCAAAAATATTAGATTTTAAAAGTGGGACTATAACTCACTTTCACAGATTTTTACTTCGTCGGAAAGTAAGACTTGGCCACTGGTTGATTCACGAACCTATAACAATATATACATATATATCAAAGTATGTTCAAAATATATTTACAATACTTTTAATATATTTTGATGTTTTAATTTTATTAAGTCAGCTGTCCTCGTTAGTAACCTACAACTAGTTGTCCACAGTTAGATGTACAGAAATAAATCGATAAATATTATCTTGAATCAATCCACGACCCAGTGTATACGTATCTCAGTATTGATCACAACTCAAACTATATATATTTTGGAATCAACCTCAACCCTGTATAGCTAACTCCAACATTCACATATAGAGTGTCTATGGTTGTTCTGAAATATATATAGATGTGTCGACATGATAGGTTGAAACATTGTATACGTGTCTA
The DNA here is from genome assembly GCF_046630445.1 of Rutidosis leptorrhynchoides. Lineage (NCBI taxonomy): Eukaryota > Viridiplantae > Streptophyta > Magnoliopsida > Asterales > Asteraceae > Rutidosis > Rutidosis leptorrhynchoides. The sequence goes on from NC_092343.1 coordinate 40,938,406, forward strand.
TGGTATCTCAAGATTACATAATATACAATACAAGTTGATTAAGTTATGGTTGGAATAGATTTGTTACCAATTTTCACGTAGCTAAAATGAGAAAAATTATCCAATCTTGTTTTACCCATAACTTCTTCATTTTAAATCCGTTTTGAGTGAATCAAATTGCTATGGTTTCATATTGAACTCTATTTTATGAATCTAAACAGAAAAAGTATAGGTTTATAGTCGGAAAAATAAGTTACAAGTTGTTTTTATAAAGGTAGTCATTTTAGTCGAAAGAACGACGTCTAGATGACCATTTTAGAAAACATACTTCCACTTTGAGTTTAACCATAATTTTTGGATATAGTTTCATGTTCATAATAAAAATCATTTTCTCAGAATAAGAACTTTTAAATCAAAGTTTATCATAGTTTTTAATTAACTAACCCAAAACAGCCCGCGGTGTTACTACGACGGCGTAAATCCGGTTTTACGGTGTTTTTCGTGTTTCCAGGTTTTAAACCATTAAGTTAGCATATCATATAGATATAGAACATGTGTTTAGTTAATTTTAAAAGTCAAGTTAGAAGGATTAACTTTTGTTTGCGAAAAAGTTTAGAATTAACTAAACTATGTTCTAGTGATTACAAGTTTAAACCTTCGAATAAGATAGCTTTATATGTATGAATCGAATGATGTTATGAACATCATTACTACCTTAAGTTCCTTGGATAAACCTACTGGAAAAGAGAAAAATGGATCTAGCTTCAATGGATCCTTGGATGGCTCGAAGTTCTTGAAGCAGAATCATGACACGAAAACAAGTTCAAGTAAGATCATCACTTGAAATAAGATTGTTATAGTTATAGAAATTGAACCAAAGTTTGAATATGATTATTACCTTGTATTAGAATGATAACCTACTGTAAGAAACAAAGATTTCTTGAGGTTGTATGATCACCTTACACGATTGGAAGTGAGCTAGCAAACTTGAAAGTATTATTGATTTTATGTAACTAGAACTTGTAGAATATATGAAGAACACTTAGAACTTGAAGATAGAACTTGAGAGAGATCAATTAGATGAAAAAAACTGAAGAATGAAAGTGTTTGTAGGTGTTTTTGGTCGTTGGTGTATGGATTAGGTATAAAGGATATGTAATTTTGTTTTCATGTAAATAAGTCATGAATGATTACTCATATTTTTGTAATTTTTTGAGATATTTCATGCTAGTTGCCAAATGATGGTTCCCACATGTGTTAGGTGACTCACATGGGCTGCTAAGAGCTGATCATTGGAGTGTATATACCAATAGTACATACATCTAAAAGCTGTGTATTGTACGAGTACGAATACGGGTGCATACGAGTAGAATTGTTGATAAAACTGAACGAGGATGTAATTGTAAGCATTTTTGTTAAGTAGAAGTATTTTGATAAGTGTATTGAAGTCTTTCAAAAGTGTATAAATACATATTAAAACACTACATGTATATACATTTTAACTGAGTCGTTAAGTCATCGTTAGTCGTTACATGTAAGTGTTGTTTTGAAACCTTTAGGTTAACGATCTTGTTAAATGTTGTTAACCCAATGTTTATAATATCAAATGAGATTTTAAATTATTATATTATCATGATATTATCATGTATGAATATCTCTTAATATGATATATATACATTAAATGTCTTTACAACGATAATCGTTACATATATGTCTCGTTTAAAAATCATTAAGTTAGTAGTCTTGTTTTTACATATGTAGTTCATTGTTAATATACTTAATGATATGTTTCCTTATCATAGTATCATGTTAACTATATATATATCCATATATATGTCATCATATAGTTTTTACAAGTTTTAACGTTCGTGAATCACCGGTCAACTTGGGTGGTCAATTGTCTATATGAAACATATTTCAATTAATCAAGTCTTAACAAGTTTGATTGCTTAACATGTTGGAAACATTTAATCATGTAAATATCAATCTCAATTAATATATATAAATATGGAAAAGTTCGGGTCACTACAATTTGGAGTATGCAAGCATCGTTCGTGCTGCTTCGCACAACGTACGATTACGTCGTTCGACGACTCCATTTTGTTGGGGGGTCCGAGCAGCAGAGAACTGATGTTCAATGCCTTGGTCTTTCAAATAACTATCAAGCGGGTCATTCTTAAATTCCGTCCCATAATCAGTTATGATGCTCTTAACATGTTTGTTAAAAGAGCGTTGAATCTTTTTAATGAATTCAATGATAATGCCGGGGGTTTCTGACTTAGTTCGCAAAAGAAAAATCCATGTAAACTGGGTATAGTCATCAACAATGACAAGCATGTTTCTTGCCACCGAGGCTAGAAATACGCATGGGCCCACATAAGTCCATATGAAATAATTGCAAAGACGATGAAGTACTGGGGTTTTGCTTAAGCGGATGATTAGTCCGTTTCAGCTTACCCATCGCACATGATGGACACACATGATGCTTATCACATTGAAAGGTTGGAATACCATCAACTAAATCTTTAGAGACTAGTCGATTGATACCCTTGTAATTCAGGTGTGACATCCGATGATGCCATAACCATGAATTTTCTTTGGTAGAACGAGTGGCCAAACACATAGTTGCATGTGATGGTGCATCATTGAGGTCAATAGTATATAGTGATGCACAACATTTACCAACAAGAAGATCATTCCCTTCGGTGGATTGCACCGAGCATTGTCGACGTTCAAACAGAACTTGGAGATCTCCATCGCAGAATTGGCTCACATTAAATAAACTGCACCCCAAACCCTCAACATATGAAACCCGTTTGATTGTTATGCCATTTTGCACAAAATCTCCGTAACCCGTTATTGTTGCAATCTCATCGTTTCCGAATGTAACCGTTCCTAGGAATTTCTCAATAAAGTTGACAAGCAAGGATTTATCGCCCGTCATGTGTCAAGAACAACCGGAATCGATATACCAAACACAGACGTCGAAACCCTGTAAATGTGAATTTCCTAGAGTTTAGGTACCCAAAGTTTTTTGGGTCCTTTGCGGTTAGTACCAACAATAAACTTTGGATTAACAACAAACTTTGGATCAATGATGAAATAATCACGTAAAGCATCATGCAGTTTAGACAATAAAACATCATTTAAAACCACATTACATGAAGCATCATACGTAATATCAATCTTTACATCGTTATCAAAAGTCTTAACACACAATTTATTCAAAGTAGATGTTTTGTTCACAGACGAAAATTGAAAAACATGAGAGGATTTCCTAGGCCGACTAGCAGTTTGCTTTGGTTTGGTTGCTACTTTCTTAGTCGTGGACTTAGGAACCCATACAGATTTGTAATTCAAGTTTGAATTATGACCTGTGACACGAAAAACACCGTTGTTAGTTAGACGTCCAAACTTTTCAGTTGACACATGAGATGACTGATTTTGCAGAATTTCCAATTTGATTGTACGTTCTTTTGCATCATACTCACTTAAATCAGGTTTAGAACTTGTGTGTGTTGTGGACTTAACTGATTTCTTTAAAAGACTCTCTTTTGAAGTTTTTGACATAGGAATCATAGGAATCCTTTCAGTTAACACAGAACCATTTGGAGAATGAACCTTTTTAACAAAATATTGAGTTGTAGAAACAACTTTCGAACCATGATTGCCAAATTGAGAACGTAGAGGATTTTTAAGAATAGTAATGGGTTTTACATCCTTAGATGTTGTTTTTCCCTTCCCCTTCTTAGTAATCCCATCAGTACATTCAAGCACATTGGTTGCAACATTAGACGTTTGCTTAAGTGTGTTAGCCTGTTTCATTTGAATTATCTTTTGTTTTAAGCTTTTAATCTCAAGACATAATTCTTCAGCAGAAACTATCACTTCACCCTCCTTAAAAGCATAAGTACATTCTTTCTTAGGCATTGAAGGCAATTTATCACACAAAGCAAGCATTTGTTCTAATGATTGGCACTTAAGTTGCAAGTCAATATTCTCCTGTTCAAGTTGAGCTACTATACAATTCAAATTACGTACAGCAGACAAATGCAAGTAATAATCATGCAAAGGATGAAGTTGACTGTCAAAATCTATCAAAGGTTCAATGTTCGGTTCATCCTGAGGTTCTAATTTTTCATCTAAAGAATTTTGACCTAGAGAATCTGTCTCAAAGAAGACAGTTAGTTCATGTGCTAGGTCTTCAAGGAAAACATCATCTGGACATGCAGGTAAAGTTGGTAGAATTGGTTTCACATCAAAAATTGGTTCATCAAACACCTCATCTATTGCAGTAATGCTAGAACTAGGTTTGTTAAACACTTCATTATCAAGCATTAAAATGTATTTCTCTAGCATGAGTGTTGGGATATAAACTAGTCTACGCTTAGGCACATAATCTTCACGTTGCATGTTCTTTTCAGTTTCAACAAGATTTTTCAAGAAATCAGGATTCGATTTACCTATCGTAGCATTGATTTTTTCATACATTAAGCTAATTTGATGGTATTTCCTAGATTTACAATTTTCAATAATATCATCAAAATCAGCATCAGAAGCATGTACAAAATGCGATGGTAAACCAGCTTGAAAATAATCAGAATGATATAATCCTGGAATCTTTTTGGAAGCATTTTCCAAAATTTTCGGATCTTCATAACCCAACCTCCACTTTTCACCATGAATCGTTTTTGGTCTATTCATGAAAATCGTTTGTTTTGAAAGTTTCATATCCATGATAGCTTTGGATTGCTCTGTTCGATAGAGTTTTTCCTCATATCGAGCAAGTTGTGCTTTCATTTGAAAAGATTCTTTTGACAATAAAGAAATTTCAGTGTTCTTTTCAATTACGGTGTTTTCCAATTGAACGATTTTCTTGTTTAGTTTTGAAAGTGTGGGTTCATGTTGGTTTTTCAAATCAGAAAGATTTTTTTCTAAAAATTGAACTTTCTCTGCACGTCGTTCCGATTTTAAATGATAATCAGTTCTTTCAACTTTAATTGGATGAATTGTCTTTTTCAGATCTTCCAACTCAGTTTCTGTAGAGTTGAGTTGGAGAGTCAATCGTTGCACATCCGTTTGCAATTTGGATGAGAAAGGTCTGGTCTCATTCATTTTGATTTTATCTTTTAAAACCTTGTTTTCAGATTTTAAGCCTTTGACTTCTTTTGACATTGAGACCAGATTCTTCATCAAATCATTTTGCATTTTGATAAAATCAGGTGAGATTTCAGATGATTGTACCTCATCATCATTGGATGTTGAGTCAGAATTCTCCATTGCTTCCTTAGCTTTGATGAGCTTTGTCACCTTGAAAACATTTGCATGTTCCACTTCTGAATCTGAATCGCCAGTCCAGTTAAACCAAGTATCATCAACCGGTTTTAGCTCTCCCCTAGTTTCCACAATCTTAGCCATCAACATTTTCTTCTTGTAGTAAGTTGCGTCCTTCTTCTTAGGCATCTTGCACTCACGAGAGTAATGACCAGCTTTGCCACAATTGAAACAAATTGAATCTTCCTTCTTGGAATCATCAGCACGTTGTTGTTTAGATTGATCAGCTTTCTTGTAGTACGAGGAAGATGATGAGTTTTTGCGTTGATTGCTTGATTTGCCTTTAAACTTGTGTTTGTTCAAGGCTTTTGTGAACATGGCTGCTATCTTGACTAATTCAAGGTGAGAATCATCAACATCAGAAAGATTCAAATCTTCTGAATCAGTTAATTCTTCAACAAGCACTTTCTTGGACAAGCCTTTGGAAGACGTCAATGATTTGCTCTTCTTTTTAGCAATTAGGGCAAGTGGATCACCCGGAGAAGACTCTTTCCTTCCTTCTTGAAGTTTAGACACTTCAGGTTGGTAATGCATAAGAACTCCAACAAGCTCATGAATAGTCAACTTTTCAATCTCTTTAGTAGATCGAACAATGGTTCCATAAGGAAGCCAATCAACATTGAGCTTTTTGAGAAACTTCATGTTGACTTCAGCATTTACTTTTATGATCTTGCACCTTTTCAACTCATTGAGAACACCATTGAAACGACGATAGGTATCCTTGAGTGGTTCATCAGTTTCCTGCTTGAAATCTTCATAGAATCCCAGAGCCTTATTCAATTTAGTAACATCTGACATGTCATAACCTTCTTGCTGTCGTTTGATCTCATCCCATATATCTTTTGCTGTTGTGTTGCTATCAACGTTTTCAAACAATTCATACGGGATAGCTTGCATAACAATATTCTTTGCCTCTATGTCACCCTGAGCTCTCTCACGCTTATCACCAGAAAGTTCATAGACTGGAATTGGCATACCAGTATCCGGATGATAATCAACAACTGGACCATCTCTCAGAGAAGCCCAAATGTACTTTGCTTTCTCACCCATCTAGTCTATGCACTGAGTGATACGGTGAAGCCACTGAGTGTACTTGCCATCAAACAACACTGGAGGACGGGAATCTGATCCAATGATCAAAGTATCTTGAGTAGACATCTTGAAAATGAGGTAGATTCGGTAAAGATTCTGTATTACACAAATCTCAGATGAGAAATCACAACAATCTGATCAGAATGTCAGATTCTGTAACAGATTCGGTACTGTAGCAGATTCGGTAAAGTAGCAAATTCGGTAAAGATTCTGTATATCAGATTCTGTAAAAGAAACTGATCAGAAATACAAGAGACACACCCAGATTCAGTATAGATTCGGTAACCACAAGAATTGTAGCCTGTAACCACTTAAAACAATGAATTAAGTGATACAGAAACTCAGATTCTGTATATGATTCGGTAGTCAGATTCTGTAAGAATTTGAAGTTCAATCTCAATTCAATCCTTTTGAATTTGATTCTGTAACCTTGCTGCACAAGGAAACATGTTAGTATCACATAAAATATCAAAGATACCGAAAGTATAGGATACCGAATGTCAACTGTAGCAGTTGACAATACCGAGTCTAAGTTTAAAACTTAGAAATATGACAGATTCCTTTCTCAAACTACACCAATTAGCTGCGTATGATCAAACCGAATGTGATAGAATCACAATCACACCACAATCGGCAACACTTAAGATGAATTTAAGTAATGAAGCAGACTCGGTATAACAGTTACGATACCGAGTGTTGATCAAATCTTCAAAACTTAATGAATTGAAGAAATTGAACCGTCAGAAATGTGATTTAACACCTCACGAACACAACTGAATCCTTAAATCTTCACAAAAATCCAGAATCAAGCTTGAATTAAGCAATACCGAGAGTTTTAGCCACAAACTCTAAAAAACAACTTGATTCTCCATAATTGAAGTTAAAAAGCTGTAATGATGATCGAAACTCTTTCTAAAATACCTAATGCACCTTTGCTGAACTTATCACAAGAATCTGAACGTCAGATTATCAATACCGAATGTGATTCAAAATACCGAGAGTAATCAGATTCTGTAATCTTCAATCTCTGGATCGATATAGTGATGTAGAATCACTTCCTGGAAGCTCTGATACCAAATGATAGGTCAGATCATGTTGAGATTGAGAGAAATGATAAGATAAAGAGAGATTCGGTAGATAGGAATGAGACTCGGTATTAGAGAGAATCGGTACAATTACATTCCACAGCTTCTAGAACTCAGTTACAATGCAATGGCTATCTAATTAGGACTACTTAGGTTCCTTATATAGCCCTCTTCTAAGGAACCTTCATTTAAGCTTATTTTCACATTAACACTATACAACTTCGGGGTCCTAACATTGCGCCTCCTTTATTTGAGTAGTAAGGTTATTTTGAATCATTATATTCATAGATTTTACTCTAATGGGTTCTCTGTCCTTTCTACTCAAGGCGTCGGCTACCACATTTGCCTTCCCCGGGTGGTAACAAATCTCAAAGTCGTAATCATTCAACAATTCAATCCACCTACGCTGCCTCATGTTCAGTTGTTTCTGATTAAATATGTGTTGAAGACTTTTGTGGTCGGTATATATAATACTTTTGACCCCATATAAGTAGTGCATTCAAGTCTTTAATGCAAAAACAACCGCGCCTAATTCCAAATCATGCGTCGTATAATTTTGCTCGTGAATCTTCAATTGTCTAGATGCATAAGCAATTACCTTCGTTCATTGCATTAATACACAACCGAGACCTTGCTTTGAGGCGTCACAATATATCACAAAATCATCATTCCCTTCAGGCAATGACAATATAGGTGCCATAGTTAGCTTTTTCTTCAATAACTGAAACGCCTTCTCTTGTTCATCCTTCCATTCAAATTTATTCCCTTTATGCATTAATGCAGTCAAGGGTTTTGCTATTTTGGAGAAATCTTGGATGAATCTTCTGTAGTAACCAGCCAATCCTAAAAATTGACGTATATGCTTCGGAGTTTTTGGGGTTTCCCACTTTTCAACGGTTTTGATCTTTGCCGGGTCCACCTGGATACCTTCTTTGTTCACTATGTGACCGAGGAATTGAACTTCTTCCAACCAAAATGCACACTTTGAAAACTTAGCGTACAGTTTTTCTTTCCTCAATACTTCTAGCACTTTTCTCAAATGTTCTTCGTGCTCTTGATCATTCTTTGAGTAAATAAGTATGTCATCGATGAAAACAATGACAAACTTGTCAAGATATGGCTCACACACTCGGTTCATAAGGTCTGTGAACACAGCTGGTGCGTTAGTCAATCCAAACGGCATAACCATAAACTCGTAATGACCATAACGCGTCCTAAAAGCAGTTTTTGGAATATCATCCTCCTTTACTCGCATTTGATGATATCCAAAATGTAAATCGATCTTCGAATAAACCGACGAGCCTTGTAGTTGATCAAATAAGTCGTCAATTCTCGGCAGTGGATAACGGTTTTTGATGGTAAGTTTGTTCAACTCTCTGTAGTCAATACACAACCTAAATGTACCATCTTTCTTCTTGACAAACAAAACAGGAGCTCCCCATGGTGATGTGCTTGGTCGAATGAAACCACGTTCTAATAGTTCCTGCAGTTGGCTTTATAGTTCTTTCATCTTGCTGGGTGCGAGTCTGTAAGGAGCACGAGCTATTGGTGCAGCTCCTGGTACAAGATCTATTTGAAATTCAACAGATCGATGTGGAGGTAGTCCTGGTAATTCTTTCGAAAATACATCGGGAAATTCTTTTGCGACAAAAACATCATTGATGCTCTTTTCTTCAGTTTGTACTTTCTCGACATGTGCTAGAACAGCATAGCAACCTTTTCTTATTAGTTTTTGTGCCTTCAAATTACTAATAAGATGTAGCTTCGTGTTGCCCTTTTCTCCGTAAACCATTAAGGGTTCTCCTTCTTCTTGTACAATGCGAATTGCATTTTTATAACATACGATCTCTGCTTTCACCTTCTTCAGCCAGTCCATGCCAACTATTACATCAAAACTCCCTAACTCTACTGGTATCAAATCAATCTTAAATATTTCGCTACCCAGTTTAATTTCTCGATTCCGGCATATATAATCTGCTGAAATTAATTTACCGTTTGCTAATTCGAGTAAAAATTTACTATCCAACGGCGTCAATGGACAACTTAATTTAGCACAAAAATCTCTACTCATATAGCTTCTATTCGCACCCGAATCAAATAAAACGTAAGCAGATTTATTGTCAATAAAAAACGTACCCGTAACAAGCTCCGGGTTTTCCTGTGCCTCTGCCGCATTAATATTGAAAACTCTTCCGCGGCCTTGTCCATTCGTGTTCTCCTGGTTCGGGCAATTTCTAATAATGTGGCCCGGTTTTCCACATTTATAACAAACTACATTGGCATAACTTGCTCCGACACTACTTGCTCCACCATTACTCGTTCCGACACCATTTGTTCCTTTCGTTCTGTTAACCCCTGGTCCGTAGACCTCACACTTCGCCGCGCTATGACCATTTCTTTTACACTTGTTGCAAAATTTGGTGCAGAACCCCGAGTGATACTTTTCACACCTTTGGCATAGCTGCTTCTGATTATTGTTGTTGTTGCGGTTGTTATTGTTGTTGTTGTTGTTGTTGTTGTTGTTGTTGTTGTTGTTGTTGTTGTTGTTGTTGTTGTTGTTGTTGTTGTTGGGCCGTTTGTTGTAGTTGCGATTGATGTTGCGATTGTTGGGAGAGTTGTTGCGATTATTGTTGTAATTGCTGTTGTTGTATTGGTGATTCTTATCACCGTTTTCCTCCCACTTTCTTTTGACTTGCTTCACATTGGCCTCTTCAGCCGCCTGTTCTTTAATTCTTTCCTCAATCTGGTTCACTAGTTTGTGAGCCATTCTACATGCCTGTTGTATGGAGGCGAGCTCTTGTGAACTTATATCTTCTTGGATTCTTTCCGGTAATCCTTTCACAAACGCGTCGATCTTCTCTTCCTCATCTTCGAACGCTCCCGGACACAATAGGCACATTTCTGTGAATCGTCTTTCATACGTGGTAATATCAAATTCTTGAGTTCGTAACCCTCTAAGTTCTGTCTTGAGCTTATTGACCTCGATTCTGGGACGGTAGTTCTCGTTCATCAAGTGCTTGAATGCTGACCACGGTAGTGCGTAAGCATCATCTTGTCCCACTTGCTCTAGATAGGTATTCCACCATGTTAATGCAGTACCTGTGAAGGTATGCGTAGCGTACTTCACTTTGTCCTCTTCAGTACACTTACTTATGGCAAACACCGATTCAACATTCTCGGTCCACCGTTTCAATCTGATCGGTCCTTCGGTTCCATCAAATTCCAAAGGTTTGCAGGCAGTGAATTCTTTGTAGGTGCATCCTACACGATTTCCTGTACTGCTAGATCCAAGGTTATTGTTGGTATGTAGCGCAGCCTGTACTGCGGCTATGTTTGAAGCAAGAAAAGCACGAAATTCCTTTTCGCTCATATTCAAGGTGTGTCGAGTAGTTGGTGCCATTTCCTTCAAAATAGTCAAATGAAACAAGTTAATCATACAGAATATTAAGAGTAGTCAATAGTATCTCGTAGCATAATATGAACTCATTTATAAAAGCTTTTTCTTCATATTAGCATTTTATAAGTTTAAATTCGGGTAGTACCTACCCGTTAAGTTCATACTTAGTAGCTAATATACAATTCAACTACTACAATTCTATATGAAAAACTGATTATAATAATATTTCGCGTTCAAACTTTTACACAATATTTTACAAACTTACAATACCGCTTATTTTACATTTGGCATGAAATATAGCACACAATAAATTTGATACAAGATGGTTGTGAAGATAATTCTAGCTAGTACACAAGCCGTTCAGCAAAGGCAATAAAGACACGTAATTCATACGTCCAGAAACAAGTCATGCATTCTGGTTTTACTAGGACTACTTCCCATCCTTGGTCTTGTGGAACATGTAGTGACCCGAACTTTTCCATGTTTATATATATATTAAATGAAATTGTTATTTACATGATTAAGTGTTTCCAATATGTTAAGCAATCAAACTTGTTAAGACTTGATTAATTGAAATAGGTTTCATATAGACAATTGACCACCCAAGTTGACCGGTGATTCACGAACGTTAAAACTTGTAAAAACTATACGATGACATATATATGGTTATATATATAGTTAACATGATTTTATTATAATTATGTATCTCATTAGGTATTTTAACAATGAGTTATATACATAAAAATGAGACTATTAATTTAAGAAACTCGAAAACGATATATATAACGATTATCGTTATAACAACGTCTTACTAGGTACATATGAATCATATTAAGATATTGATACACTTGGTTAATTATGTTAAATGATAAGTAAATATATTATTAAGTGTATTAACAATGAAATACATATGTAAAAATAAGACTACTAACTTAATGATTTCGAAACGAGACATATATGTAACGATTATCGTTGTAACGACATTTAACTGTATATATATCATACTAAGATATATTATATATCATAATATCATGATAATATAACAATTTAACATCTCATTTGTTATAATAAACAATGGGTTAACAACATTCAACAAGATCGTTAACCTAAAGGTTTCAAAACAACATTTACATGTAACGACTAACGATGACTTAACGACTCAGTTAAAATGTATATACATGTAGTGTTTTAATATGTATTCATAAACTTTTGAAAGACTTCAAGACACTTATCAAAATACTTCTACTTAACAAAAATGCTTACAATTACATCCTCGTTCAGTTTCATCAACAATTCTACTCGTATGCACCCGTATTCGTACTCGTACAATACACAGCTTTTAGATGTATGTACTATTGGTATATATACTCCAATGATTAGCTCTTAGCAGCCCATGTGAGTCACCTAACACATGTGGGAACCATCATTTGGAAACTAGCATGAAATATCTCATAAAATTACAAAAATATGAGTAATCATTCATGACTTATTTACATGAAAACAAAATTACATATCCTTTATATCTAATTCATACACCAACGACTAAAAACACCTACAAACAATTTCATTCTTCAGTTTTCTTCATCTAATTGATCTCTCTCAAGTTCTATCTTCAAGTTCTAAGTGTTCTTCATAAATTCCAAAAGTTCTAGCTTCATAAGATCAAGAATACTTCCAAGATTGCAAGTTTACTTCCAAGTTTTCTAAATCCATTCCAAGTAATCATCCAAGATCAAGAAACCTTTGTTAGTTACAGTAGGTTATCTTTACAAGGTAATAATCATATTCAAACTTTAATTCAATTTCTATAACTATAACAATCTTATTTCGAGTGGAAATCTTACTTGAAATTGTTTTCGTGTCATGATTCTGCTTCAAGAACTTTCAAGCCATCCAAGGATCCTTTGAAGCTAGATCTATTTTTCTCATTTCCAGTTGGTTTATCCAAGGAACTTGAGGTAGTAATGATGTTCATAATATCATTCGATTCATACATATAAAGCTATCTTATTCGAAGGTTTAAACTTGTAATCACTAGAACATAGTTTAGTTAATTCTAAACTTGTTCGCAAATAAAAGTTAATCCTTCTAACTTGACTTTTAAAATCAACTAAACACATGTTCTATATCTATATGATATGCTAACTTAATGATTTAAAACCTGGAAACACGAAAAACACCGAAAAACCGGATTTACGCCGTCGTAGTAACACCGCGGTCTGTTTTGGGTTAGTTAATTAAAAACTATGATAAACTTTGATTTAAAAGTTGTTATTCGGGGAAAATGATTTTTATTATGAACATGAAACTATATCCAAAAATTATGGTTAAACTCAAAATGGAAGTATGTTTTCTAAAATGGTCATCTAGACGTCGTTCTTTCGACTGAAATGACTACCTTTACAAAAATGACTTGTAACTTATTTTTATGACTATAAACCTATACTTTTTCTGTTTAGATTCATAAAATAGAATTCAATATGAAACCATAGCAATTTGATTCACTCAAAACGGATTTAAAATGAAGAAGTTATGGGTAAAACAAGATTGGATAATTTTTCTCATTTTAGCTACGTGAAAATTGGTAACAAATCTATTCCAACCATAACTTAATCAACTTGTATTGTATATTATGTAATCTTGAGATACCATAGACACGTATACAATGTTTCGACCTATCATGTCGACACATCTATATATATTTCGGAACAACCATAGACACTCTATATGTGAATGTTGGAGTTAGCTATACAGGGTTGAGGTTGATTCCAAAATATATATAGTTTGAGTTGTGATCAATACTGAGATACGTATACACTGGGTCGTGGATTGATTCAAGATAATATTTATCGATTTATTTCTGTACATCTAACTGTGGACAACTAGTTGTAGGTTACTAACGAGGACAGGTGACTTAATAAACTTAAAACATCAAAATATATTAAAAGTGTTGTAAATATATTTTGAACATACTTTGATATATATGTATATATTGTTATAGGTTCGTGAATCAACCAGTGGCCAAGTCTTACTTCCCGACGAAGTAAAAAATCTGTGAAAGTGAGTTATAGTCCCACTTTTAAAATCTAATATTTTTGGGATGAGAATACATGCAGGTTTTATAAATGATTTACAAAATAGACACAAGTACGTGAAACTACATTCTATGGTTGAATTATCGAAATCGAATATGCCCCTTTTTATTAAGTCTGGTAATCTAAGAATTAGGGAACAGACACCCTAATTGACGCGAATCCTAAAGATAGATCTATTGGGCCTAACAAACCCCATCCAAAGTACCGGATGCTTTAGTACTTCGAAATTTATATCATATCCGAAGGGTGTCCCGGAATGATGGGGATATTCTTATATATGCATCTTGTTAATGTCGGTTACCAGGTGTTCACCATATGAATGATTTTTATCTCTATGTATGGGATGTGTATTGAAATATGAAATCTTGTGGTCTATTGTTACGATTTGATATATATAGGTTAAACCTATAACTCACCAACATTTTTGTTGACGTTTAAAGCATGTTTATTCTCAGGTGAATACTAAGAGCTTCCGCTATTGCATACTAAAATAAGGACAAGATTTGGAGTCCATGTTTGTATGATATTTTGTAAAAACTGCATTCAAGAAACTGATTTCGATGTAACATATTTGTATTGTAAACCATTATGTAATGGTCGTGTGTAAACAGGATATTTTAGATTATCATTATTTGATAATCTACGTAAAGCTTTTTAAACCTTTATTTATGAAATAAAGGTTATGGTTTGTTTTAAAAATGAATGCAGTCTTTGAAAAACGTCTCATATAGAGGTCAAAACCTCGCAACGAAATCAATTAATATGGAACGTTTTTAATCAATAAGAACGGGACATTTCAGAACATAACTTTTATGGCCGTTGATAAGACAGCGTGTTGTAACGTCGTCAAAGAGACGAGGGTTACGTAATGTCCAACAGTCCTGTAACAATCTAAAAACCTCATTTCTTACCCCAATTACCGACTCCGTCACTTGTGGGAACGTTTTGTTTAATAGTTGTAGCCCGATGTTCTTTTTCTCACTTTGGTGAGAAGCAAACATTACTAACCCGTAAGCATAACATGCTTCTTTATGTTGCATGTTAGCCCCTTTTTCTAAATCACGAAGTCCTATATTCGGATATATTGAGTCAAAATAATTTCTTAACCCGTTGCGTAAAATAGCATTTGGGTTCCCCGCAATATATGCGTCAAAGTAAACACATCGTAACTTATGGATTTCCCAATGTGATATCCCTCATCTTTCGAACGAAAGCCTTTTATAAACCAAGGCATTCTTGGAACGTTCTTCGAATATCTTACAAACCGATCTCGCCTTAAATAGTTGTGTCGAGGAATTCTGACCGACTCTAGACAAGATTTCATCAATCATGTCTCCGGGTGGGTCCCTTAAAATATTGGGTTGTCTATCCATTTTGTGTTTTTATACTTATTAATACAAGCAATTTTTACATATATCATAAAGCATAAGCACACTATATTACATATATTACACCACACGAATACAACTATCTTATTCCGACTCGCTCGTTTCTTCTTCTTCGGTTTTGGTTAGTTTTGCCAAGTTTCTAGGGATATATGATGTTCCCCTAATATGAGCCATCGTTTTCCACATTGGTTTAGAAAAATCTGGTGGTTTAGAGGTTCCCGGGTTATTGTCACAACTTAATAAATACGGGTGTTGACGATACATATAAAGTTCATCGGGTTTGGAATCAAATTTCTCTATTTTTATGCCCTTTCTCTTATTGTTCTCTTTTTCCTTATTAAACTGTGTTGGGGTAATTTCTATAACATCATCGGAATCCTTGTCGGGATCCGATTCATCGGAGAATTGGTAATCCTCCCAATACTTTGCTTCCTTGGAGGAAACACCATTGACCATAATTAACTTTGGTCGGTTGGTTGAGGATTTTCTTCTACTTAACCGTTTTATTATTTCCCCCACTGGTTCTATTTCTTCTTCCGATTTCGATTCTTCTTCCGGTTCCGATTCTTCTTCCGGTTCCGACTCTTCTTCCGGTTCCTCTTCGGGAACTTGTGAATCAGTCCACGAATCATTCCAATTTACATTTGACTCTTCATTATTATTAGGTGAGTCAATGGGACTTGTTCTAGAGGTAGACATCTATCACATAATATCAAACACGTTAAGAGATTAATATATCACATAATATTCACATGTTAAAAATATATAGTTTCCAACAAAATTTGTTAAGCAATCATTTTTCAAGTAAACACGGTCGAAGTCCAGACTCACTAATGCATCCTAACAAACTCGATAAGACACACTAATGCAAAATTCTGGTTCTCTAAGACCAATGCTCGGATACCAACTGAAATGTCCCGTTCTTATTGATTAAAAACATTCCATATTAATTGATTTCGTTGCGAGGTTTTGACCTCTATATGAGACGTTTTTCAAAGACTGCATTCATTTTAAAACAAACCCTAACCTTTATTTCATCAATAAAGGTTTAAAAAGCTTTACGTAGATTATCAAATAATGATAATCTAAAATATCCTGTTTACACGCGACCATTACATAATGGTTTACAATACAAATATGTTACAACGAAATAAGTTTCTTGAATGCAGTTTTTACACAATATCATACTAGCATGGACTCCAAATATCGTCCTTATTTAAGTATGCAACAACGGAAGCTCTTAATAATCACCTGAGAATAAACATGCTTAAAACGTCAACAAAAATGTTGGTGAATTATAGGTTTAACCTATATATTATCAAATCATAATAATAGACCACAAGATTTCATATTTCAATACACATCCCATACATAGAGATAAAAATCATTCATTGGTGAACACCTGGTAACCGACATTAACAAGATGCATATTTAAGAATATCCCCATCATTCCGGGATCCTCCTTCGGACATGATATAAATTTCGAAGTACTAAAGCATCCGGTACTTTGGATGGGGCTTGTTGGGCCCGATAGATCTATCTTTAGAGTTCGCGTCAATTAGGGTGTCTGTTCCCTAATTCTTAGATTACCAGACTTAATAAAAAGGGGCATATTCGGTTTAATAATCCAGCCATAGAATGTAGTTTCATTTACTCGTGTCTATTTCGTAAAACAGTTATAAAAATTGCGCATGTATTCTCAGCCCAAAAATATAAAGGGTAAAAAGGCAAATGAAAACTCACTTTCACAGATTTTTTACTTCGTCGGGAAGTAAGACTTGGCCACTGGTCGATTCACGAACCTATAACAAATATGTACATATATATCAAAGTATGTTCAAAATATATTTACAACACTTTTAATACATTTTGATGTTTTAAGTTTATTAAGTCAGCTGTCCTCGTTAGTAACCTACAACTAGTTGTCCACAGTTAGATGTACAGAAATAAATCGATATATATTATCTTGAATCAATCCACAACCCAGTGTATACATATCTCAGTATTGATCACAACTCAAACTATATATATTTTGGAATCAACCTCAACCCTGTATAGCTAACTCCAACATTCACATATAGAGTGTATATGGTTGTTCCGAAATATATATAGATGTGTCGACATGATAGGTCGAAACATTGTATACGTGTCTATGGTATCTCAAGATTACATAATATACAATACAAGTTGATTAAGTTATGGTTGGAATAGATTTGTTACCAATTTTCACGTAGCTAAAATGAGTAGTTTTTACCAATTTTGTTTTGCTCGCCATTTCTTCGTTTCTAATCCGTTTTGAGTGATTTAAGTGTCCACGGTTTCGTATTGAACTTGACTTTATGAAACTAAACAGAAAAGGTATAGTTTTATAGTCAGAAATACAAGTTACAAGTCGTTTTTGAAAGAGGTAGTCATTTCCGTCGAAAGAACGACATCTTGATGACTGTTTTGAAAAACATACTTTCACTTTGAGTTTAACCATGATTTTTGGATATGGTTTCATGTTCATAAGAAAAATCATTTTCCCAGAAATATAGCTTTTAAATCAAAGTTTTTCATAGTTTTTAATTATCCAAACCAAAACAGCCCCCGGTGGTAACTACGACGGCGTAAATCCGGTTTTATGGTGTTTATCGTGTTTCCGGGTTTTAAATCATTAAGTTAGCATATCATATAGATATAGATCATGTGTATAGTTGATTTTAAAAGTGTAGTTAGAAGGATTAACTTTATTTGCGAACAAGTTTAGAATTAACTAAACTATGTTCTAGTGATTACTAGTTTACCACTTCGAATATGATAGCTTTTTATGTATGAATCGAATGATGTTATGAACATCATTACTACCTTAAGTTCCTTGGATAAACCTACTGGAAAAGAAAAAAATGGATCTAGCTTCAACGGATCCTTGAATGGCTCGAAGTTCTTGAAGCAGAATCATGACACGAAAACAAGTTCAAGTAAGATCATCACTTGAAATAAGATTGTTATAGTTATAGAAATTGAACCAAAGTTTGAATATGATTATTACCTTGTATTAGAATGATAACCTACTGTAAGAAACAAAGATTTCTTGAGGTTGGATGATCACCTTACAAGATTGGAAGTGAGCTAGCAAACTTGAAAGTATTCTTGATTTTATGTAACTAGAACTTGTAGAATTTATGAAGAACACTTAGAACTTGAAGTTAGAACTTGAGAGAGATCAATTATATGACGAAAATTGAAGAATGAAAGTGTTTGTAGGTGTGTTTGGTCGTTGGTGTATGGATTAGATATAAAGGATATGTAATTTTGTTTTCATGTAAATAAGTCATGAATAATTACTCATATTTTTGTAATTTTATGAGATATTTCATGCTAGTTGCCAAATGATGGTTCCCACATGTGTTAGGTGACTCACATGGGCTGCTAAGAGCTGATCATTGGAGTGTATATACCAATAGTACATACATCTAAAAGCTGTGTATTGTACGAGTACGAATATGGGTTCATACGAGTAGAATTGTTGATGAAACTGAACGAGGATGTAATTGTAAGCATTTTTGTTAAGTAGAAGTATTTTGATAAGTGTCTTGAAGTCTTTCAAAAGTGTATGAATACATATTAAAACACTACATGTATATACATTTTAACTGAGTCGTTAAGTCATCGTTAGTCGTTACATGTAAGTGTTGTTTTGAGACCTTTAGGTTAACGATCTTGTTAAATGTTATTAACCCAAAGTTTATAATATCAAATGAGATTTTAAATTATTATATTATCATGATATTATGATATATTAATATATCTTAATATGATATATACATTTAAATGTCGTTACAACGATAATCGTTACATATATGTCTCGTTTCGAAATCCTTAAGTTAGTAGTCTTGTTTTTACTTATGTAGTTCATTGTTAATACACTTAATGATATATTTAATTATCATATTATCATGTTATATATAATATAACAATGTATTAATATGCTTCATATATATTTAGTAAGACGTGGTTATAACGATAATCGTTATATGTATCGTTTCGAGTTTCATACGTCAATAGTCTCCTTTTTAAGTATATAACTTATTGTTACTATTTTTAATGAGATACTTGATGATCATTATATCATGTTAAACATATATATTTATTCATTTATGTATCATCATGTCATATACAACTTATAGCGTTCGTGAATCATTGGTCAAACTAGGTAATCAGACGTTTACAAAATTTCCGTTTCAATTAACCAAGTCTTAACAAGTTTGATTGCTTAACATGTTGAAAACATTTAATCATGTAAATATAGTTTTAATCAAACATATAATCATAGAAAGGTTCGGAAAAGTTCGGGTCACTACACCCATAAGTCATATAAATAAGTTAATCTGAAGACCTTCTTAGTGCATTTTTATTTATAAAGCCTACATAAGGAATCTTAAGTCAAAATAGAACATGACTTCATGAAGATTTCTGTCATAATATCGTATATGAAACAAAAACAAATGAATAAGGTTTCTGACCCAGTAGTGAACCCACACATTTTTCCACATCCACATAACTCGGTGAATAACGTTTTCAACTTCATCGACATTGGAAGTTGTTGCCTCAGAGCTTGAGACAGTTGGTGAAACACCATTCACATGCTCTTCTTGTCCATGTTGAGAAAGGGATGTCATTCTGCAACTAAGCATAAAAGATGTGTTTTCTTAGGAGTATAAAACACAAGTTTTGCAGAATGGGCAGAAAGGAAATATAATCAGCCAAACATTAGTAACTTATCATAAACAATTTACATGAT
The DNA here is from genome assembly GCF_046630445.1 of Rutidosis leptorrhynchoides. Lineage (NCBI taxonomy): Eukaryota > Viridiplantae > Streptophyta > Magnoliopsida > Asterales > Asteraceae > Rutidosis > Rutidosis leptorrhynchoides. The sequence goes on from NC_092343.1 coordinate 40,958,559, forward strand.
TCAGAAGCTTCTCACAAGAGATTATTGTGATTGTCAATCAAACTTGCTAAAAAATTAATCGTAAAAACAAAAGTAGAAAGAACTTGCATGTAGATTTCTTAAGAGTAGAAGCATACGACTTCTTTGCCACTTCTTCAATATTTGTATCTCGTGTTGGAGATAATGTTTGATCCCAATAAAGGCTATCATTTTGAATTCTTAAATTGTTTGCTTTGACCACATCTCCAAGATATACTACAAAATCTATCACAAAACATGGTACACATTAGGTACACAACAAAGTAAATAAGGTTAGGGCACTATCATGTTTTTGGTCATTTGGTCTACTGGTCTCTGTCCAATATTTTTAAGCCATGACAAAACACATAAGTGGATAAAACATGTTTATTTTTTTAATATAATTTTCCTCGTACAAACTTAGATGCAATTTTACCGGACCAATTCTAACTCTGTATAAAGGAACATGACCCTATTTTTAAAAGGTTATATCGGTATTTAGTTAAGTGATAAAAACATGTACATCAATTAACTGATTAATGATGTAACTTTTTAATTCATTTTAACTGGTGATCGTCATTAACAATTTGTACCATACGCACAAGTCATGCACATTATGATGAATTAATCGAATTTAACATAACCTGTTTTTACATACTCGGAGATAAAAGAATAAGAATCGCAACTGCACCCCTTCCAGCACTTCACATCTCTCTTTGTTAGCAATAGTGGATGGTCAAATATCTGTTTCAATATCTAATATATGAACCCAAATGATATATAATAAATATGTGATCTACTATAGAAAACATATATGAGACGAAAGAGAAGTAAATGATAAACATGGTAAATACCGTGAGAGCATCTATTTCTTCTTCTGTCAGTTTTGATGCAAGCATCTGCAATGAGCAATTAAGTTAAACATGCGGTTTTTTTACTTAATTTGAGATAAAGTATGATTTTAGAATTTCTTTTTAATATAATTGATAAGTTTTTACAACGATTTTGGCCCTCCCACTAAAATCCTTCAAGATCCGTCCCTACTTAAGTATGTATGCAAGTTATGGTGCAATGAAGTCGTGTTTTTGGCATATCTGGTTTAAAGTTGAAATTATAACCCATTTTCATGATTTTGAGCCTCCGAAGTCACAAACATGTTTTAGACGTAACTATTGAACCTGTGGCATGATTCTGACTTGCATAGGTAATGTAGACTACAATCCAAGTCCTAAAACAAAAGATTTTGATTGTAGGTATGTAAATTTTGAATACAAATATTTGCCTCCTAATAATCCAATAGGATAATAAGTTGTAAATAGAAACGTATGTAAATTCCTTAAATATCAAACTCACTGCATAATAGATGGAAGCAAGGAATACGAAGTATAATAAAAGTACTTTTTTCTAAAAACAAAAAGGGTTAAAAAAGATGGAGAACTTACCAAATTAATAACCATATTTTTAAACTATGGTTGGGATATGATGGCTTTGGATTTTATCTGTCACTCTTCTTCATTGACTGCCACTTTAGAGAGTATCATTGTATAATGAATGAGGACCTCAAAGGTTTTTCAAGCTTATATTTTAGTTATAAATTAATAGCCTTAATACATTTACCAACAATAATCAGTTTTGTGAAGTCCTCCAACTGTTACGACATCAAATTGAAATCGATACCAAATTTGTATGTTTTTACCCATCTAAATTATGTAACATTTGTTTCATAACATTTGTCAACAATGACGTGAAGCAGAAAATTTATTACCTTTCAAGGAGCTCTAATCCTGATTAGTATGGATTTCACCACGAATCTGAATTTCCTTCAGTTCGAGAACTATATTTGTAATAACCAATGTTTTTGACTCTCCGAATGCATAAAAAGTGACCCGAGGTATATACAAATATAAATATGAGGAAATGAACGTATGCCAAAGTAACTAAAAGCCACTTATCATCATTTATAAAAAAATGATGCTTTGTTGCATACCTAAGAACCGTTGTACTTGATGACATCATGTGTCAGCGATCCACCATTGTGGCTTCCATGTTTGGAACCACTTGCCCTACTGATGTGCCGATACTCAACTTTATTCAAACTTCAACAAAATGAATACAAATAATACTTTACCGATGGGTCGTGTGTCGTGTCAAAATGGGGTGTACATCGGAATAATGGAATGGGTCACTTGAGTTAAGATACCCTGCTAACCCTTGGAATGTTTGCCAAGATGGTTTAATTTTAACAATGTAAACGCTGACACAAGGAAGACATTCTAATTTAATGCAACACGTGTTTCTTCTCAGAAGAAAACGATTCCAATCTCCATAATTGACCAAATGTAGTGGATGCACCACTAACATCACTCAGACCATGTATCTATCAAGTCAAATTGAACACGTGTTTTACTTATATTCTACTCTAATAATCACCAATCTGAGTGTAGACATGAATAATAAGACCTACGGATAAATATATAATAACACATATTATAAGGCACCTTCACATGCTTATGATTCAATATGCACATTGTAAAATTTCACCGCGATAACTAATATACAAAATCAACATAACATAAAAATATTATAAGCATTTTTGAAAAAAATTAGACAGCTACAATTTCAATGTGAATTTACTACATCAGTAGCATGTATTTGCAGACCCTAATTCAATTGCAATTGATGATATAATTACAGTTAAGTTGTCACTGGGTTCAAGTCTAGAGCGAAGTTTACCAGTATTACCAGTCACCCAAGCACATTTCTTCTGTCCCGGTGAAACGTAAGCTGAAGACTCCAAACAACTATCACTCTCCACGACATCGATATCAATACCTCTACCTCTAATGTCGCTAGTGATGTAGACTGGAACCCATATTGTATTTTTTTTTATCCCATTTGAGCAGAAGAAATGATAACTTCAATAAAAGAAAAGACGAAAAGCAAACCTTGATAGCATTATTATTAGCCAGAGTTGAAGCAAGCCACTGATCTTTATGCTTCATAAATCGCATAACCATAGCATTCAATGCTCGGATTTCAACTTCTATTCGTTTCTCGTTCATGAAACACTCTTCTACACAGGGGCGGACCAAAGAAGGGGCAGGGTGGGGCGCCCGTGCCAAGTGGATTTGCAATTTTTAGTGCAAATTTTTTCGATTTTCCGATTTTGCCCCCAGTAGAATTTATTTTTTGCCCCACCCCCTTCATATTTTGCCCCAAAACCTCCATATTTTGCCCCAAAACCTCCATATTTTGCCCCAAAACCTCTAAATTTTACTCAAAAAACTTTATATTTTACCCCAAAACCTCCATATTTGACCAAAAAAATCCCTACATTTTAAATTTTTTTTTGCCCCCTAGGTCCACCACTGCTAGTTCTACACCTCCATTTGCTAATTCTACACCTCCATTAACAGCATCCACTAACAAATCCGATACATGAGAAGCACTTTTAATTGCCTCTTTCTTTGATTTCTCAATGTAATTTCAAAATTATACAATTATAAATCAAATTCCGTAAAAACACAAATTTGGGAAGAAACAACTCAAAGGTACTATCTTCAATCTCTCAAAAGTCAAAGAGTTCCACTATGACTTCTGTAGACAAAAGATTATAATAAAGGATCAACAGTTGCTGCCATTTTACTAAAAAAGGCACATACTTGCAATGACCTTTATAAAACCTCCTTCAAAAATGGAACCTTTTTTTTTTTTTTTTTTTTTTTTTTTTTTTTTTTTTATAACTAAAACGATATTCATCACAAATTAAAGCCATGAAGCAAATACATTACAAATAAAAGAGTAGTATTATATTCAACGTATGTGAAGACTATTATGTATCCAAAGTGACTTGGCAACACATCAACGTAAAACAAGCTTATTACGAAGCTCTCACACACAGTAGTTTAGCAGCCATAGATCGGAATGCATATTTATAACTGCTTATGGCTTAAAAAGTGTGATCAAAATAAGCACTACTCAACCAGCCCGACCCACGTAAGTAAACACTTAGTATCAAATTCATGCTCAATATTGAATATGAAAGAATTTGAATGATCCAAAGCCCAAAATAACAACTTAAACTAAAAATCTTAAAAGCAATTAACCTGCTTGATATCAAATAATTAGTAATTAGTAATGATGATGTTTGCAGCTATAACTAACATATGTTGATGCATGAATCCCCAGCCGTTATTCGTTTTTTATGTTTAACACGTTTCGGTTATGTAATAATGTTTACTCGAGACTATTGATTATATTTGTGTTTGTGCGTACTTAATTTATTAAGTGATCAATATGTTAAACTGCACACAGTCGACCGAGTGTGTATAGACATTCGACCGACTGTGTCAGTCAGTCGACCGAGTGTTCACAGACACTCGACCGAGTGTGTCTGTGTACACTATATATACGGGTTTAGACTTCTTTGATGAGGTTACTCGTCCCATTCACCCTAAGTCATAGGTTTTCGTCTCCAGAGAACCCTAACACCATATACCACCGAAATATATCGTCTAGGAGTCGATCTAATCTAGATTTTGCTCTAGGTTTGACCAATTCGATCCCAAAACGACCCATATCTCGGTTTAACCCTTTTCTAGTGTATTCCGCCTCTAATTTAGAGTTCAAGCGACCTAAGATCCTTAGAACAATCGTGTACAACATAAAGCCAATTATTTAATAATACATTCAATAGTAGTAATTGTTTAACAAAATTAACTCATATGATTCAACAAAAATACGGGATATTGACAAGTTTTATATACTAAAGAGCAGATAGGAATGAGTTCTTCATCAATATCAATCAAAATGATATAAAATTATAGGAGTTTAGACCGTGACGGGAAATTATTATAGTAAGAAATAAAAATATGGACTATGGAGTGGCATATCTCTTAGCGAGCTGTCAGGAGTTCGACTCCGTCGAGTGGAACATTGCACACAAGGTTGACCATTTACCCTTGAATTCCATCCAAGGGTGCCTTTCCCACATCGCGTTGCGGGGCAGTGGGTAGGGGGACTTACCGCTCATGCCCTCGGATTGAGTCGGGTTTCCTTCTGGATAGTAGTTGGGGGCGGTTTATGCAACTGTGGGATATGAACGCGTGGTGCTGTTAAAAAAAAAAGGAAATAGAAGTATGGAACGAAATTAAAGATTCTAACCGTACTTAACGTATTAAATTACTAGAGATAAAGACAGAATTGAAAGGGGTAGATGGAGAGAGTGAGGTAGTTACCTGATTAAGAAATGGTGACAGATGCGGAAACAGTCATGGATGCAGCGGCGGTGGAGCAAGAGACGGCGATTCACGCCATCAATACCTTGAGATTTTGTTTTGTGATAGAGTTGCACAAACTGAATGATACGGTCTCTTCGAGTCGACCGTGAACTCCTAGGATAAAGCTGATTCGAGATGGCGAATCTCCAAAGAAATAAAGAATAAGAAGAGACTTTTTGGACTTAACCAAATACTTTTACATTCATATCTTCCTTAATGCAAATGATTACATATTTATAGTAGAAATAAAACAGTTACAGACTCATTACTAAATAAACATGAAACTAGCTTCTAGTACTACGTGGTTAACTAAGTAAACATAATAGAGAGGTTCTACGTGTAGGATTAATGTGCAAGGTACAACATATAACTATATGGCTAAATTCATTTGAGTCTTTGGGGTCACACATATATACACCTAGATGTCAACTAAAATATATATATGATGTATATATATTACTCAAGTAACGAGACGAGTTAAAATGTTAATTATAAGTTATTAATTATATTAATTGAGTAATCAATTAATATAAATTAATTAATTATAAGTAAATGAAATTTTATTAACTTGGTTAACAAGTTGTGTTAATTAAGTTATATACTCCGTATCTTCAATATATTCATATGATGATGATTTATTGTCCGTATCTTGTTTTAATAGAAGAAACAATATGATATTTGCTCTTTACGTTTGATATACAAGGAAATTATATTGATTCTTTTTTTGGTACGTGGTTTTACAATTTGTGAGTCGGTTGATTAAAGTTATACGGAGTAATATATATAGGCTTTTCTCTTTTCGTTCTTTTAAAAGGGGTTATGAGACAGAAATCAAAAACAACTCTTAAAACCTTCTTTTCACTACCGCACGCAAAACCAAGTATCATGTTTTTCTAATGTTAAAGTTCGTGTTATTCGAAAACAAAAGAGCATATATCATACGGGAGTATTATTTATTTATGTATTATGATAATATGATTATTATAATAAGTTATTTGGGTATGGACTAGCATCCGTTGACATTGTCTGAAAGTGTAGTGGACTATCCAAAGAGACGATCATATTCTTTGGTCGTAGGTTTCTCTTCAAAAAGGTGTTCGTTTCTACCTTCATGTGGACATCAATTCAGAAAGGTATATCGTTTTACTCACCTTGTGATTTTATATTTTTGACAATTAATAGTGGGGTAACTGGATCTCAATGAGACGGTTTAATCGTGTGTATGTTTTATTAATTAAATGATTATTTATTTTTTATGAATGTTTGATAAAATAATAAAAGATTATTATTTTAACTGTCCGCTGCGTTTATCTAAAAGTTAAAAGTACACACGATTTTCCATCACTACGTGCAAGCATAAAACTAGGAAATGGAAATCATGCACATCACTTAAACTCCCACGTACAGGAAGTTTTGATTTCTCCAAAACTACCAAACAATTACTACAAGTATTTGTGACTATTTTTCCAAACGTGGCCTTGAATGATAGTATGACCCATGCTAACCCATGTCCGTATCAATACCCGCCGGTTGAAAATCAACCTTGTCCTCAAGGTTGGAGAAATCTTCCATGGTGGTTTTCGTGGTGGTCATATGAACAGATACTCCTTCTCAACCAACAACCACTGCTTTTTATCGAACCACGAAATCATCGGAATCTTCCAAGGTGGTTCATTTATAGGTTGAAGAACCACAAATTTTGGTGGTTTGAATTTTTGTCCGGGATCAAATAATTTTGGGTCATGAGCACACAAAGTGAGGTAGAGTAAGGGCGAGAATGAAATTACGGGTTGGATTTGTGGCGGAAACAACGTGGTAGGGGAAGTATGAGTGGCTATCATGATATCAGTCTTGGGATTAGGTGATGGCAGTGGAAAGGTAGGCGTATTTTTTAGACGTATGGTGGTATCAGTCTTCTTGAAGGGGTTGACTTCAGGTGGTTCAGTGTTAATAGGTTTGGACTTGAGGGTGGTGTTGTTGGAGCAAGTAGTTGTAGGTGGTGGGAGTGGTGACATGATGGTAAGGTTGATGTTAAGTGATTGTTCGGGTGGTTCAACAGTTGTGGGTAGTGTGGAAAAATGGGTAGAGAATTGTTTGGCAACAACTTCTAATTTACGATTATTAGCCGCAATTTGTTGACAAGCTTTCTCAAGTTTGGTGTTGGTGGACTCAAAAGAAGCGATAAGATGATCCATCTTCTCGTTCATTTGTTCAACAACGGTACTCATCTTCTCAACGAAAGTCGCAAGGGACTCGCGTTGACTCAATGAAAGCACCATTGATACGGTCTGTTCGAGTTGACCGTGAACTAGGATAAAGCCGATTCGAGATGGCGAATCTCCAAAGAAATAAAGAATAAGAAAAGACTTTTTGGACTTAACCAAATACTTTTTCATTCATATCTTCCTTGATGCAAATGAGTACATATTTATAGTAGAAATAAAACAGTTACAGACTCATTACTAAATAAACATGAAACTAACTTCTAGTACTACGTGGTTAACTAAGTAAACATAATAGAGAGGTTCTACGTGCAAGCATAAAACTAGGAAATGGAAATCATGCACATCACTTAAACTCCCACGTACAGGAAGTTTTGATTTCTCCAAAACTACCAAACAATTACTACAAGTATTTGTGACTATTTTTCCAAACGTGGCCTTGAATGATAGTATGACCCATGCTAACCCATGTCCGTATCACTGAACGAGTTGTACTGTAACTATTGAAACATTCATCTTTTCTAACAATAAAAAATACAATTATATAAAGAATAAAGTTGTTAATGTGTGATCCATGGCACACATTATGTTGGAAAAATGATCTGATGAGTCAAAGTGTTTTGCAGGAGTTAGAGTCTGGAGTCCTAGAGTCTGAAGTTGCAGATTCTGATAAAGTCAACGTTTTGATTACTTGATGATTAAGCTATGGAAAATTCTGGAGATTTGTTTAAATATTAAGAAGATTGTGTTTTGATTCTGTATTATCTCTAGAAGATAAACTTTGCATTGTTTAGAATATTTGTTAGTTTTAAGTTTATCTTTTCCTAAGTTTTAGTCAAGTAGTTTAGGAAACCAAATCTTCAAGATTTGGTTTAACTCTGTATAAATAGGGGTACGGTTCATTATGATAATGCATCTTTTGCACGGAATACTTTGTCTTTCATATATTTTCAATTCGTGTTCTCTCAATTGTCTGTTCGTATAATTCATATTCATTGTTCTATTGAGAGTCTGGTGTTCATAGTTGAATACTGTGAACTAATAACTGGTATCAGAGCGGGAAAGGTGTAAATCCAACTTGGTAATCTTTTAAAACGATCCATATATTGATCAAGATGTCTACCAGTACCATTCCAATCCCAGTTATGGCTGGAAAAGGAGTGCCAATATTCGATGGCACAGACTTTGCAACATGGAAACTGAAAGTTCTTTGGTTTTTGGGTTCCATTCATGAAGATGCTAAGCAAGTTATCACAACAGGACCTATTATTCCTGGTGCAATGGTTGATGCTGTTCCTGCCACAGATACTGTTGCTGCACAACCTGCTTACTTTCGTGAAACTCCAAGAGATAGATGGACAGAAGCACAAGCCATTAAATTTAAGCTTGATAGTAAGATAAGAAGTATTTTAGGTAACGCTGTTACTGTTCCAATTCTAAGAAAGATCAGCCATGCCAAGACTGCTAAAGCTATGTGGGATCTTTTGCTTAATGACTATGAAGGAGTCACAGTTGTTAAGACTCAAAAGATAAAGAATCTGATAAGGTGTTATGAAAACTTTGCTGCTCAGCCGAAAGAATCTTTGAGTGATCTCCATTCAAGATTTCAGGTTCTAATTAATGATCTTGGAAGTGTTGGCATAGAGAAAACACAACAGGTATTGTGTCAAAAGTTCATTGAATTGTTACCTTCAAATTTTGAGTCTGTGATTACATCCATGGTAATCAGTGAGAAGATAGACAACTATGAATTAAGTGAGCTGTTTGGCATACTATCAAATTTTGAAGAAACACAATTAAAGAACAAGATTAATGCTAAGAAGGTTGTTAAAGATCCAGAAGCTGCATTGGTGGCTACCACAAAGAAGAATAAGCAATTAGTCTCCAGTTATTCTAGCAAGGTTGAATCTGAAAGTGATGAAACTTCTGATGATGATAGTGATTCGGATGAAGATGAGGAGATTCAAGATCTGGAAGGGCAGGTGGCTCTTTTGACTCAAAGGATTGAGCAAAAAAGGTTTGGTTATAAGAAGGGTAAAGGTAAGAGTACTTTTGATCCAAAGAAAGCTAAATGTTTTAAGTGTGGCAAGATAGGTCACATAGCTGCAGATTGCTGGTCTAAGAGTGAAGGAGGTTCAAATACCAACAAGTTTGTTGACAAGGCAAGAAAGTATAAGCTCAAGTACATGAAGTTGAAGAGTGAAACAGAAAAATCAAAGAACAAAGATCAGGAGAAGGCTTTGTACACAGAAGCATGGGAGGATGAAGATTCATCATCTGATGAGGAAGAGGATAAGTGTCTTATGGCTATAACTGAAAGGGATAGTGGTTCTAGCAAGTTTGAGGAGGATTTGAATGCTATTGAAAAGATGGATAAAGACTCTACTTGTAATAAAGTTTCTGCCTATAAGGTACAAAATTTTGTAAACTATCTTGATAATGAAAAAGTGAGAATGTTTCAGTATTTGTTACTTGACTTTAAGTGGTGTTTAGAAGATATTGATAGGTTAAGAACACAAATTTTTGATCTTAAAAACACCATAAAAAAAAAAGATGCTGAAATTAAAGAGTTAAAAGAATGTGAGGCAGAACTTGACACCTATAAAATGGCATACACAGAAGAAACAAAAAGGCTAAATACTGAATTAGGAAGATCAGTTAAAAGGTCAAAATATTATGAAACAATTTGTAAATCTTGGTATGTATCTTCCAAAAAGAATTCTGATGCTATTGCCAAACAAATTCCAAATGATGTCAAAGCTATACTGAAATGTCCCGTTCTTATTGATTAAAAACATTCCATATTAATTGATTTCGTTGCGAGGTTTTGACCTCTATATGAGACGTTTTTCAAAGACTGCATTCATTTTAAAACAAACCATAACCTTTATTTCATCAATTAAGGTTTAAAAAGCTTTACGTAGATTATCAAATAATGATAATCTAAAATATCCTGTTTACACACGACCATTACATAATGGTTTACAATACAAATATGTTATAACAAAATAAGTTTCTTGAATACAGTTTTTACACAATATCATACAAGCATGGACTCCAAATCTCGTCCTTATTTAAGTATGCGACAGCGGAAGCTCTTAATAATCACCTGAGAATAAACATGCTTAAAACGTCAACAAAAATGTTGGTGAGTTATAGGTTTAACCTATATATATCAAATCATAATAATATACCACAAGATTTCATATTTCAATACACATCCCATACATAGAGATAAAAATCATTCATATGGTGAACACCTGGTAACCGACATTAACAAGATGCATATATAAGAATATCCCCATCATTCCGGGACACCCTTCGGATATGATATAAATTTCGAAGTACTAAAGCATCCGGTACTTTGGATGGGGTTTGTTAGGCCCAATAGATCTATCTTTAGGATTCGCGTCAATTAGGGTGTCTGTTCCCTAATTCTTAGATTACCAGACTTAATAAAAAGGGGCATATTCGATTTCGATAATTCAACCATAGAATGTCGTTTCACGTACTTGTGTCTATTTTGTAAATCATTTATAAAACCTGCATGTATTCTCATCCCAAAAATATTAGATTTTAAAAGTGGGACTATAACTCACTTTCACAGATTTTTACTTCGTCGGGAAGTAAGACTTGGCCACTGGTTGATTCACGAACCTATAACAATATATACATATATATCAAAGTATGTTCAAAATATATTTACAACACTTTTAATATATTTTGATGTTTTAAGTTTATTAAGTCAGCTGTCCTCGTTAGTAACCTACAACTAGTTGTCCACAGTTAGATGTACAGAAATAAATCGATAAATATTATCTTGAATCAATCCACGACCCAGTGTATACGTATCTCAGTATTGATCACAACTCAAACTATATATATTTTGGAATCAACCTCAACCCTGTATAGCTAACTCCAACATTCACATATAGAGTGTCTATGGTTGTTCCGAAATATATATAGATGTGTCAACATGATAGGTCGAAACATTGTATACGTGTCTATGGTATCTCAAGGTTACATAATATACAATACAAGTTGATTAAGTTATGGTTGGAATATATTTGTTACCAATTTTCACGTAGCTAAAATGAGAAAAATTATCCAATCTTGTTTTACACATAACTTCTTCATTTTAAATCCGTTTTGAGTGAATCAAATTGCTATGGTTTCATATTGAACTCTATTTTATGAATCTAAACAGAAAAAGTATAGGTTTATAGTCGGAAAAATAAGTTACAAGTCGTTTTTGTAAAGGTAGTCATTTCAGTCGAATGAACGACGTCTAGATGACCATTTTAGAAAACATACTTCCACTTTGAGTTTAACCATAATTTTTGGATATAGTTTCATGTTCATAATAAAAATCATTTTCTCAGAATAACAACTTTTAAATCAACGTTTATCATAGTTTTTAATTAACTAACCCAAAACAGCCCTCGGTGTTACTACGACGGCGTAAATCCGGTTTTACGGTGTTTTTCGTGTTTCCAGGTTTTAAATCATTAAGTTAGCATATCATATAGATATAGAACATGTGTTTAGTTGATTTTAAAAGTCAAGTTAGAAGGATTAACTTTTGTTTGCGAACAAGTTTAGAATTAACTAAACTATGTTCTAGTGATTACAAGTTTAAACCTTCGAATAAGATAGCTTTATATGTATGAATCAAATGATGTTATGAACATCATTACTACCTTAAGTTCCTTGGATAAACCTACTGGAAAATAGAAAAATGGATCTAGCTTCAACGGATCCTTGGATGGCTCGAAGTTCTTGAAGCAGAATCATGACACGAAAACAAGTTCAAGTAAGATCATCACTTGAAATAAGATTGTTATAGTTATAGAAATTTAACCAAAGTTTGAATATGATTATTAGCTTGTATTATAATGATAACCTACTGTAAGAAACAAAGATTTCTTGAGGTTGGATGATCACCTTACAAGATTGGAAGTGAGCTAGCAAACTTGAAAGTATTCTTGATTTTATGTAACTAGAACTTGTAGAATATATGAAGAACACTTTGAACTTGAAGATAGAACTTGAGAGAGATCAATTAGATGAAGAAAATTGAAGAATGAAAGTGTTTGTAGGTGTTTTTGGTCGTTGGTGTATGGATTAGATATAAAGGATATGTAATTTTGTTTTCATATAAATAAGTCATGAATGATTACTCATATTTTTGTAATTTTATGAGATATTTCATGCTAGTTGCCAAATGATGGTTCCCACATGTGTTAGGCGACTCACATGGGCTGCTAAGAGCTGATCATTGGAGTGTATATACCAATAGTACATACATCTAAAAGCTGTGTATTGTACGAGTACGAATACGGGTGCATACGAGTAGAATTGTTGATGAAACTGAACGAGGATGTAATTGTAAGCATTTTTGTTAAGTAAAAGTATTTTGATAAGTGTATTGAAGTCTTTCAAAAGTGAATAAATACATATTAAAACACTACATGTATATACATTTTACCTGAGTCGTTAAGTCATCGTTAGTCGTTACATGTAAGTGTTGTTTTGAAACCTTTAGGTTAACGATCTTGTTAAATGTTGTTAACCCAATGTTTATAATATCAAATGAGATTTTAAATTATTATATTATCATGATATTATCATGTATGAATATCTCTTAATATGATATATATACATTAAATGTCTTTACAACGATAATCGTCACATATATGTCTCGTTTAAAAATCATTAAGTTAGTAGTCTTGTTTTTACATATGTAGTTCATTGTTAATATACTTAATGATATGTTTACTTATCATAGTATCATGTTAACTATATATATATCCATATATATGTCATCATATAGTTTTTACAAGTTTTAACGTTCGTGAATCACCGGTCAACTTGGGTGGTCAATTGTCTATATGAAACATATTTCAATTAATCAAGTCTTAACAAGTTTGATTGCTTAACATGTTGGAAACATTTAATCATGTAAATATCAATCTCAATTAATATATATAAACATGGAAAAGTTCGGGTCACTACAGTACCTACCCGTTAAATAAATTTCGTCCCGAAATTTTAAGCTGTTGAAGGTGTTGACGAATCTTCTGGAAATAGATGCGGGTATTTCTTCTTCATCTGATCTTCATGCTCCCAGGTAAACTCGGGTCCTCTACGAGCATTCCATCGAACCTTAAGAATTGGTATCTTGTTTTGCTTAAGTCTTTTAACCTCACGATCCATTATTTCGACGGGTTCTTCGATGAATTGAAGTTTTTCGTTGATTTGGATTTCATCTAACGGAATAGTGAGATCTTCTTTCAAATTCGAGACGTGGAAAGTGTTATGTACAGCCGCGAGTTGTTGAGGTAACTCAAGTCGGTAAGCTACTGGTCCGACACGATCAATAATCTTGAATGGTCCAATATACCTTGGATTTAATTTCCCTCGTTTACCAAATCGAACAACGCCTTTCCAAGGTGCAACTTTAAGCATGACCATCTCTCTAATTTCAAATTCTATATCTTTTCTTTTAATGTCAGCGTAGCTCTTTTGTCGACTTTGGGCGGTTTTCAACCGTTGTTGAATTTGGATGATCTTCTCGTTAGTTTCTTGTATAATCTCCGGACCCGTAATCTGTCTATCCCCCACTTCACTCCAAAAAATTGGAGACCTGCACTTTGTACCATAAAGTGCTTCAAACGGCGCCATATCAACGCTTGAATGGTAGCTGTTGTTGTAGGAAAATTCTGCTAACGGTAGATGTCGATCCCAACTGTTTCCGAAATCAATAACACAAGCTCGTAGCATGTCTTTAAGCGTTTGTATCGTCCTTTCGCTCTGCCCATCAGTTTGTGGATGATAGGCAGTACTCATGTCTAGACGAGTTCCCAATGCTTGCTGTAATGTCTGCCAGAATCTTGAAATAAATCTGCCATCCCTATCAGAGATAATAGAGATTGGTGTTCCATGTCTGGAGACGACTTCCTTCAAATACAGCCGTGCTAACTTCTCCATCTTGTCATCTTCTCTTATTGGCAGGAAGTGTGCTGATTTGGTGAGACAATCAACTATTACCCAAATAGTATCAAAACCACTTGCAGTCCTTGGCAATTTAGTGATGAAATCCATGGTAATGTTTTCCCATTTCCATTCCGGGATTTCGGATTGTTGAAGTAGACCTGATGGTTTCTAATGCTCAGCTTTGACCTTAGAATACGTCAAACATTCTCCTACGTATTTAGCAACATCGGCTTTCGTACCCGGCCACCAAAAATGTTTCTTGAGATCCTTGTACATCTTCCCCGTTCCAAGATGTATTGAGTATCTGGTTTTATGAGCTTCTCTAAGTACCATTTCTCTCATATCTCCAAATTTTGGTACCCAAATTCTTTCATCCCTATACCGGGTTCCGTCTTCCTGAATATTAAGATGCTTCTCCGATCCTTTGGGTATTTCATCCTTTAAATTTCCCTCTTTTAAAACTCCTTGTTGCGCCTCCTTTATTTGAGTAGTAAGGTTATTATGAATCATTATATTCATAGATTTTACTCGAATGGGTTCTCTGTCCTTCCTGCTCAAGACATCGGCTATCACATTTGCCTTCCCCGGGTGGTAACGAATCTCAAAGTCGTAATCATTCAATAATTCAATCCACCTACGCTGCCTCATATTCAGTTGTTTCTGATTAAATATGTGTTGAAGACTTTTGTGGTCGGTATATATAATACTTTTGACCCCATATAAGTAGTGCCTCCAAGTCTTTAATGCAAAAACAACCGCGCCT
The DNA here is from genome assembly GCF_046630445.1 of Rutidosis leptorrhynchoides. NCBI lineage: Eukaryota > Viridiplantae > Streptophyta > Magnoliopsida > Asterales > Asteraceae > Rutidosis > Rutidosis leptorrhynchoides. The sequence continues at coordinate 40,973,816 of NC_092343.1, forward strand.
AATTCCAAATCATGCGTCGTATAATTTTGTTCGTGAATCTTCAATTGTCTAGATGCATAAGCAATCACCTTCGTTCGTTGCATTAATACACAACCGAGACCTTTCTTTGATGCGTCACAATAAATCATAAAATCATCATTCCCTTCAGGCAATGACAATATAGGTGCCGTAGTTAGCTTTTTCTTCAATAACTAAAACGCTTTCTCTTGTTCATCATTCCATTCAAATTTCTTCCCTTTATGCGTTAATGCAGTCAAGGGTTTTGCTATTCTAGAAAAGTCTTGGATGAACCTTCTGTAGTAACCAGCTAGTCCTAAAAACTGGCGTATGTGTTTCGGAGTTTTCGGGGTTTCCCACTTTTCAACAGTTTCTATCTTTGCCGGATCCACCTTAATACCTTCTTTGTTCACTATGTGACCGAGGAATTGAACTTCTTCCAACCAAAATGCACACTTTGAAAACTTAGCATACAATTCTTCCTTCCTCAATACTTCTAACACCTTTCTCAAATGTTCACCGTGTTCTTGGTCATTCTTTGAGTAAATAAGTATGTCATCAATGAAAACAATGACAAACTTGTCAAGGTATGGTCCACACACTCGGTTGATAAGGTCCATGAACACAGCTGGTGCATTAGTTAAACCAAACGGCATGACCATAAACTCGTAATGACCGTAACGTGTTCTAAAAGCAGTCTTTGGAATATCATCTTCTTTCACCCGCATTTGATGATACCCGGAACGTAAGTCAATCTTTGAATAAACAGACGAGCCTTGTAGTTGATCAAATAAGTAGTCGATTCTCAGTAGTGGGTAGCGGTTCTTGATGGTAAGTTTGTTCAACTCTCGGTAGTCGATACACAACTTAATGTACCATCTTTCTTCTTGACAAACAAAACAGGAGCTCCCCACGGTGATGTGCTTGGTCGAATGAAACCACGCTCTAAAAGTTCTTGTAATTGGCTTTACAGTTCTTTCATCTCGCTGGGTGCGAGTCTGTAAGGAGCACGAGCTATTGGTGTAGCTCCTGGTATAAGATCTATTTGAAATTCAACGGATCGATGTGGGGGTAATCCCGGTAATTCTTTCGGAAATACATCGGGAAATTCTTTTGCAATGGGAACATCATTGATGCTCTTTTCTTCAGTTTGTACTTTCTCGACGTGTGCTAGAACAGCAAAGCAACCTTTTCTTATTAGTTTTTGTGCCTTCAAATTACTAATAAGATGTAGCTTCGTGTTACCCTTTTCTCCGTACACCATTAAGGGTTTTCCTTTTTCTCGTATAATGCGAATTGCATTTTTGTAACAAACGATCTCTGCTTTCACTTCTTTCAACCAGTCCATACCGATTATCACATCAAAACTCCCTAACTCTACTGGTATCAAATCAATCTTAAATGTTTCGCTAACCAGTTTAATTTCTCGATTCCGACATATATTATCTGCTGAAATTAATTTACCATTTGCTAATTCGAGTAAAAATTTACTATCCAAAGGCGTCAATGGACAACTTAATTTAGCACAAAAATCTCTACTCATATAGCTTCTATCCGCACCCGAATCAAATAAAACGTAAGCAGATTTATTGTCAATAAGAAACGTACCCGTAACAAGCTCCGGGTCTTCCTGTGCCTCTGCCGCATTAATATTGAAAACTCTTCCGCGGCCTTGTCCATTCGTGTTCTCCTGGTTCGGGAAATTTCTAATACTGTGGCCCGGTTTTCCACATTTATAACAAAATACATTGGCATAACTTGCTCCGACACTACTTGCTCTGCCATTACTCGTTCCGACACCATTTGTTCCTTTCGTTCTATTAACCCCTGGTCCGTAGACCTCACACTTCACCGCGCTATGACCATTTCTTTTACACTTGTTGCAAAATTTGGTGCAGAACCCCGAGTGATACTTTTCACACCTTTGGCATAGCTGCTTCTGATTGTTGTTGTTGTTGCGGTTATTATTGTTGTTGGGATGATTGTTGTAGTTGCTGTTGTTGTTGTTGTTGTTGTTGTTGTTGGGCCGTTTGTTGTAGTTGCGATTGATGTTGCGATTGTTGGGATAATTGTTGCGATTATTGTTGTAATTGCTGTTGTTGTTGTATTGGTGATTCTTATCACCGTTTTCCTCCCACTTTCTTTTGACTTGCTTCACATTGGCCTCTTCAGCAGTCTGTTCTTTAATTCTTTCTTCAATCTGGTTCACTAGTTTGTGAGCCATTCTACATGCCTGTTGTATGGAGGCGGGCTCGTGTGAACTTATATCTTCTTGGATTCTTTCCGGTAATCCTTTCATAAACGCGTCGATCTTCTCTTCCTCATCTTTGAATGCTCCTGGACACAATAGGCACAATTCTGTGAATCGTCTTTCGTACGTGATAATATCAAATCCTTGGGTTCGTAACCCTCTAAGTTCTGTCTTGAGCTTATTGACCTCGGTTCTGGGACGGTACTTCTCGTTCATCAAGTGCTTGAATGCTGACCACGGTAGTGCGTACGCATCATCTTGTCCCACTTGCTCTAGATAGGTATTCCACCATGTTAACGCAGAACCTGTGAAGGTATGCGTAGCGTACTTCACTTTTTCCTCTTCAGTACACTTACTTATGGCAAACACCGATTCGACCTTCTCGGTCCACCGTTTCAATCCGATCGGTCCTTCGGTTCCATCAAATTCCAAAGGTTTGCAGGCAGTGAATTCTTTGTAGGTGCATCCTACACGATTTCCTGTACTGCTAGATCCAAGGTTATTGTTGGTATGTAGCGCAGCCTGTACTGCGGCTATGTTTGAAGCTAGAAAAGTACGGAATTCCTCTTCATTCATATTCACGGTGTGTCGAGTAGTCGGTGCCATTTCCTTCAAAATAGTCAAATGGAACAAGTTAATCATACAGAATATTAAGAGTAGTTAATAGTATTTCGTAGCATAATATGAACTCATTTATAAAAGCTTTTTCTTCATATTAGCGTTTTATAAGTTTAAATTCGGGTAGTACCTACCCGTTAAGTTCATACTTAGTAGCTAATATACAATTCAACTACTACAATTCTATATGAAAAACTGATTATAATAATATTTCGCGTTCAAACTTTTACATAATATTTTACAAACTTACAATACCGCTTATTTTACATATAGCATGAAATATAGCACACAATAAATTTGATACAAGATGGTTGTGAAGATAATTCTAGCTAGTACACAAGTCGTTCAACAAAGGCAATAAAGACACGTAATTCATACGTTCAGAAACAAGTCAAGCATTCTGGTTTTACTAGGATTACTTCCCATCATTAGTCTTGTGGAACATAACCGTTATGGCCGTTGATAAGACAGCGTGTTGTAACGTCGTCAAAGGGACGAGGGTTACGTAATGTCCAACAGTCCCGTAACAATCTAAAAACCTCATTTCTTACCCCAATTACCGACTCCGTCACTTATGGGAACGTTTTGTTTAATAGTTGTAGCCCGATGTTCTTGTTCTCACTTTGGTGAGAAGCGAACATTACTAATCCGTAAGCATAACATGCTTCTTTATGTTGCATGTTAGCCGCTTTTTCTAAATCACGAAGTCCAATATTCGGATATATTGAGTCAAAATAATTTCTTAACCCATTGCGTAAAATAGCATTTGGGTTCCCCGCAATATATGCGTCAAAGTAAACACATCGTAACTTATGGATTTCTCAATGTGATATCCCCCATCTTTCGAACGAAAGCCTTTTATAAACCAAGGCATTCTTGGAACGTTCTTCGAATGTCTTACAAACTGATCTCGCCTTAAATAGTTGTGCCGAAGAATTCTGACCGACTCTAGACAAGATTTCATCAATCATGTCTCCGGATAGGTCTCTTAAAATATTGGGTTGTCTATCCATTTTATGTTTTTATACTGTAAAATAGACAAGAGTTAGATTCATAAAAAAAATTACTTATTAATACAAGCAATTTTTACATATATCATAAAGCATAAGCACACTATATTACATATATTACACCACACGAATACAACTATCTTATTCCGACTCGCTTGTTTCTTCTTCTTCGGTTTTGGTTCGTTTTGTCAAGTTTCTAGGGATATATGATGTTCCCCTAATATGATCCGTCGTTTTCCACATTGGTTTAGAAAAACCTGGTGGTTTAGAGGTTCCCGGGTCATTGTTACAACTTAAGGACTTCGGGAGTTGACGATACATATAAAGTTCATCGGGGTTGGAATTAGATTTCTTTATTTTTATGCCCTTTCCCTTATTATTTTATTTTGCCTTTTTAAATTCAATTGGGGTAATTTCTATAACACCATCGGAATTCTCGTCGGAATCCGATTCATCGAAGAATTGGTAATCCTCCCAATATTTTGCTTCCTTGGCGGAAACACCATTGACCATAATTAACCTTGGTCGGTTGGTTGAGGATTTTCTTTTACTTAACCGTTTTATTATTTCCCCCACCGGTTCTATTTCTTCATCCGGTTACGATTCTTCTTCCGGTTCCGATTCTTCTTCCGGTTCCGACTCTTCTTCCGGTTCCTCTTCGGGAACTTGTGAATCAGTCCACGAATCATTCCAATTTACATTTGACTCTTCATTATTATTAGGTGAGTCAATGGGACTTGTTCTAGGGTAGACATCTATCACATAATATCAAACGCGTTAAGAGATTAATATATCACATAATATTCACATGTTAAAAATATATAGTTTCCAACAAAATTTGTTAAGCAATCATTTTTCAAGTAACCACGGTCGAAGTCCAGACTCACTAATGCATCCTAACAAACTCGATAAGACACACTAATGCAAAATTCTGGTTCTCTAAGACCAACGCTCGGATACCAACTGAAATGTCCCGTTCTTATTGATTAAAAACGTTCCATATTAATTGATTTCGTTGCGAGGTTTTGACCTCTATATGAGACGTTTTTCAAAGACTGCATTCATTTTAAAACATACCATAACCTTTATTTCATCAATAAAGGTTTAAAAAGCTTTACGTAGATTATCAAATAATGATAATCTAAAATATCCTGTTTACACACGACCATTACATAATGGTTTACAATACAAATATGTTACAACAAAATAAGTTTCTTGAATGCAGTTTTTACACAATATCATACAAGCATGGACTCCAAATCTTGTCCTTATTTAAGTATGCGACAACGGAAGCTCTTAATAATCACCTGAGAATAAACATGCTTAAAACGTCAACCAAAATGTTGGTGAGTTATAGGTTTAACCTATATATATCAAATCGTAACAATAGACCACAAGATTTCATATTTCAATATACATCCCATACATAGAGATAAAAAATCATTCATATGGTGAACACCTGGTAACCGACATTAACAAGATGCGTATATAAGAATATCCCCATCATTTCGGGATACCCTTCGGATATGATATAAATTTCGAAGTACTAAAGCATCCGGTACTTTGGATGGGGTTTGTTAGGCCCAATAGATCTATCTTTAGGATTCGCGTCAATTAGGGTGTCTGTTCCCTAATTCTTAGATTACCAGACTTAATAAAAAGGGGCATATTCGATTTCGATAATTCAACCATAGAATGTAGTTTCACGTACTTGTGTCTATTTTGTAAATCATTTATAAAACCTGCATGTATTCTTATCCCAAAAATATTAGATTTTAAAAGTGGAACTATAACTCACTTTCACAGATTTTTACTTCGTCGGGAAGTAAGACTTGGCCACTGGTTGATTCACGAACCTATAACAATATATACATATATATCAAAGTATGTTCAAAATATATTTACAACACTTTTAATATATTTTGATGTTTTAAGTTTATTAAGTCAGCTGTCCTCGTTAGTAACCTACAACTAGTTGTCCACAGTTAGATGTACAGAAATAAATCGATAAATATTATCTTGAATCAATCCACGACCCAGTGTATACGTATCTCAGTATTGATCACAACTCAAACTATATATATTTTGGAATCAACCTCAACCCTGTATAGCTAACTCCAACATTCACATATAGAGTGTCTATGGTTGTTCCGAAATATATATAGATGTGTCGACATGATAGGTCGAAACATTTTATACGTGTCTATGGTATCTCAAGATTACATAATATACAATACAAGTTGATTAAGTTATGGTTGGAATAGATTTGTTACCAATTTTCACGTAGCTAAAATGAGAAAAATTATCCAATCTTGTTTTACCCATAACTTCTTCATTTTAAATCCGTTTTGAGTGAATCAAATTGCTATGGTTTCATATTGAACTCTATTTTATGAATCTAAACAGAAAAAGTATAGGTTTATAGTCCGAAAAATAAGTTACAAGTCGTTTTTGTAAAGGTAGTCATTTCAGTCGAAAGAACGACGTCTAGATGACCATTTTAGAAAACATACTTCCACTTTGAGTTTAACCATAATTTTTGGATATAGTTTCATGTTCATAATAAAAATCATTTTCTCAGAATAACAACTTTTAAATCAAAGTTTATCATAGTTTTTAATTAACTAACCCAAAACAGCCCTCGGTGTTACTACGACGGCGTAAATCCGGTTTTACGGTGTTTTTCGTGTTTCCAGGTTTTAAATCATTAGGTTAGCATATCATATAGATATAGAACATGTGTTTAGTTGATTTTAAAAGTCAAGTTAGAAGGATTAACTTTTTTTTGCGAACAAGTTTAGAATTAACTAAACTATGTTCTAGTGATTACAAGTTTAAACCTTCGAATAAGATAGCTTTATATGTATGAATCGAATGATGTTATGAACATCATTACTACCTTAAGTTCCTTGGATAAACCTACTGGAAAAGAGAAAAATGGATCTAGCTTCAACGGATCCTTGGATGGCTCGAAGTTCTTGAAGCAGAATCATGACACGAAAACAAGTTCAAGTAAGATCATCACTTGAAATAAGATTGTTATAGTTATAGAAATTGAACCAAAGTTTGAATATGATTATTACCTTGTATTAGAATGATAACCTACTGTAAGAAACAAAGATTTCTTGAGGTTGGATGATCACCTTACAAGATTGGAAGTGAGCTAGCAAACTTGAAAGTATTCTTGATTTTATGTAACTAGAACTTGTAGAATATATGAAGAACACTTAGAACTTGAAGATAGAACTTGAGAGAGATCAATTAGATGAAGAAAATTGAAGAATGAAAGTGTTTGTAGGTGTTTTTGGTCGTTGGTGTATGGATTAGATATAAAGGATATGTAATTTTGTTTTCATGTAAATAAGTCATGAATGATTACTCATATTTTTGTAATTTTATGATATGGTTCCTACATGTGTTAGGTGACTCACATGGGCTGCTAAGAGCTGATCATTGGAGTGTATATACCAATAGTACATACATCTAAAAGCTGTGTATTGTACGAGTACGAATACGGGTGCATACGAGTAGAATTGTTGATGAAACTGAACGAGGATGTAATTGTAAGCATTTTTGTTAAGTAGATGTATTTTGATAAGTGTATTGAAGTCTTTCAACAGTGTATAAATACATATTAAAACACTACATGTATATACATTTTACCTGAGTCGTTAAGTCATCGTTAGTCGTTACATGTAAGTGTTGTTTTGAAACCTTTAGGTTAACGATCTTGTTAAATGTTGTTAACCCAATGTTTATAATATCAAATGAGATTTTAAATTATTATATTATCATGATATTATCATGTATGAATATCTCTTAATATGATATATATACATTAAATGTCTTTACAACGATAATCGTTACATATATGTCTCGTTTAAAAATCATTAAGTTAGTAGTCTTGTTTTTACATATGTAGTTCATTGTTAATATACTTAATGATATGTTTACTTATCATAGTATCATGTTAACTATATATATATATATATATATATATATATATATATATATATATATATATATCCATATATATGTCATCATATAATTTTTACAAGTTTTAACGTTCGTGAATCACCGGTCAACTTGGGTGGTCAATTGTCTATATGAAACATATTTCAATTAATCAAGTCTTAACAAGTTTGATTGCTTAACATGTTGGAAACATTTAATCATGTAAATATCAATCTCAATTAATATATATAAACATGGAAAAGTTCGGGTCACTACATATACTAGGTGAAAACTACATATTAAACAATAATGTGGAAGTTGATCCTAGTGTATTCAAACCTGACATTTTACCTGACACTTTTGTAAAATTTGATGGTGACAAAAAGATTTTAACTAATGCATTTGTAAGATCATTAGATCCTGTTGAACCCTCACAGACTATAATACTAGAATGCAGAAATCCACTAGAGTCTGAACTCTTGAAATTTTCAGACTCTAACAGTTTAGTCTCTAAAAGTGAAAGTGTATGTTCTGACCTAGAGTCTGACTCCCAAGAGTCAAGTAGCAAAAGTGATTCTGAATCATCCTCTGATAGTGATACTTGTCCAGATCCAATAAGGTCAACTAAAAGAAGGTCAAAACAAGCAAAGACTATCCAAAAACTCAAAAGGAAAATTTCAAAACTCAATGAAAAAATTAAGAGTCAAGAAAAACCTTTAGTTAAAAGAACATCTTGTTTTCCTGAGAAAATTGACAAGGTTTGGAAACTTAAAGTTTGTGAAAGTGTTTTGAAAACAGTTAAGGACAAGTTGATTTGGATTGGGAACAAAGCCTTTGTTTGGAGAGTGAAGAGCACTCCAACTGAACCCACTGAAAAGTGGGTTCCCCTTAGAAACTAACCATTTTTTTTTGTGTCTTGTGTAGCAGGGTAATTTGTGGTATTTGGACAGTGGCTGCTCAAGACACATGACTGGATGCAAAGAGCATCTTGTAGGGTTTATTGAAAAAAAAGGTCCTTCTGTAAGATATGGTGATAATTCTGTTGCAAAGACTATTGGTTATGGTACTGTTATAGCTGGAAGTGTTTCATTCAAGAAAGTTGCTTTAGTTGAAGGGTTGAAGCATAATCTGCTAAGTGTGAGTCATATTGCTGATGAAGATTGTGAGATTAGAATAAGAAAGAAAGCTGGTATTATTTATGATCCAAAAGGAAGGCCAACACTTGTAGCCTGGAGAGTTCAAAATGTGTATATGCTGGATCTAGATTCTGTTGATGTTGGAATTGAAACATGTATGTATTCTCAGACTGTTCCTGAACTTAATTGGCTCTGGCACAAAAGGTTATCTCATCTCAATTTCAAAATCATTAATGAACTTTCTAAAAAGAAGCTTGTTAGAGGTTTGCCTCAACAATCTTTCAAGAAAGATAAACCTTGTTCTGCTTGCATTATGGGTAAACAAACCAAAACAAAGTTTCCCTCAAAAACCCTAGCTACTATTAGTGATCCTCTTCATATGCTTCACATGGATCTATTTGGTCCAATGAACACTAGTAGTTTGGGTGGGAAAAGATATACTTTGGTAATTGTTGATGAGTATTCTAGGTTTACCTGGGTTATTTTCTTAGCTGCAAAAAGTGATGCTCCTGAAGAAATCATTAACTTGATCAAGAGAGAGCAGGTTCAAAAAGGTGTTCTTGTTAAGCAATTGAGAAGTGATCATGGCACCGAGTTCAAAAATGTTACTTTAATTGACTTTTGTGAAGAGTTTGGAATTGGTCAAAAAATTTCTGCTGTTAGAACTCCACAACAAAATGGAGTTGCTGAAAGAAGAAATAGAACACTTATTGAAGCAGCCAGAACTATGCTATGCCAATCAAATGTTACACTCAGATTCTGGGCAGAAGCTGTTAATACAGCTTGTTATACTCAAAAAAGGTCCTTGATTGTGAAGAAACATGGCAAAACTCCCTATGAGCTATATCATAAAAAGATACCTATTATTCATTACTTTCATGTATTTGGATGTAAGTGCTATATTTTGAATTAAAGAGATCAGCTTGAAAAGATGAGGCCAAAATCTGATGAAGGTGTGTTCATGGGATATTCTTCTGTTTCTAAAGCTTTTAGAGTATTTAATAAGAGAAGAATGAAGATTGAAGAATCCATTAATGTTTCTTTTGATGAAAGTTCTATTGAAATGGATCAGTCATCTAGTTCTGAGCATTCTGCACTTGGTGAATTGTCAAATTTAATTTCTGGTAACAGTGTTCAGACTCTGGATTCAGAGTCTGAGTCAGATGAACCTCATTCTTCTGGATTGAAAAATGATTCTGCAGATAATTCTCATACAGAAGAAGTTCAACAAGAAGATGAGCCTATTGTTATTCAAGAAGGTGATCAATCACCTAATAACACCTTGGTTCCTGTTGTTCCTATCAGAAAATCTTCTAGAAACATAGTTCCTCCAAAGCATCTTGAAGATTATGTTGTAGATCCTACTGGTTTGCCTAAACCTGGTTCTTCTCAGACACCTGTGTCTGATTTTGCCATTGCAAACTATTGTTTCTTTTCTAATTTTCTTTCACTCATTGAACCCAAAGAAGTAGATGAAGCATTGGCTGACAATGATTGGGTTGAAGCTATGACTGAAGAGTTGACAGAGTTTGAAAGGAATGATGTATGGGAGTTGTGATAATGCTAAAAACGAACATATATTTCATAGCATTATTCCTCAAGAAAGACAAGCTTTTAGTTGCAATTGTTCTATTTACAAGTGATATTCGTTTAAATAATAAAAGGTGAAGACAAAAGACAGATTCGACGAATTGAAGACGCAAACGACCAAAAAGCTCAAAAGTACAAAAGACAATCGAAAAGGTTCCAATTATTGATAAGAAATGTCTCGAAATCACAAGAGTACAAGATTCAAAACGCAAAGTACAAAATATAAAATTGTACGCAAGGACGTTCGAAAATCCGGAACCGGGACTAGAGTCAACTCTTAACGCTCGACGCAACGGACTAAAAATTACAAGTTAACTATGTATATAAATATAATATAATATATAATTAATTATATTAATTATATATATATTATATATATATATTAAAAACCGTCGGCAGCAAGAAACTCCAAGGGTGTGAGCTGTAAATACATCTCCGCGACTCGCGGAGTTTTAAGGGCATTTTGCCGCGAGTCGCGGAGCCCCAATTTTCAACTCTGGCTATAAAGCCAACCGAATTCTGATCAAATTTGATCATCTTTTTTCCTCTCATTCATACGAAATATATATATATATATATAATTTATATTTTAATTTTAATTTTAATTTTAATTCTAATAATAAGGGTATGTTAGCGAATGTTGTAAGGGCGTAAGTCGAAATTCTGTCCGTGTAACGCTACGCTATTTTTAATCATTGTAAGTTATGTTCAACCTTTTTATATTAATGTCTAGTAGCTAAGTTATTATTATGCTTATTTAAAACGAAGTAATCATGATGTTGGGCTAATTACTAAAATTGGGTAATTGGGCTTTGTACCATAATTGGGGTTTGGATAAAAGAACGACACTTGTGGAAACTAGACTATGGGCTATTAATGGGCTTTATATTTGTTTAACTAAATGAAAGTTTGTTAATGTTAATATAAAGAATTACAATTGGGCGTCCCTATAAATTACCATATACACTCGATCGGACACGATGGGCGGGCTATTTATATGTACGAATAATCGTTCATTTAACCGGACACGGGAATGGATTAATAGCCACTAGAATAATTAAAACAGGGGTGAAATTACATTCAAGGGTAATTGGTGTAATTGTTAACAAAGTAGTAAAACCTTGGTTTACACGCAGTCGATAACCTGGTGTATTCATTAAACAAAGTATTAAAACCTTGTTACAATTCGAATCCCCAATTAGTTGGAATATTTAACTTCGGGTATAATAATAATTTGATGAGGACACTCGCACTTTATATTTATGACTGATGGACTGTTATGGACAAAAACCAGACGGACATATTGAATAATCCAGGACAAATGACAATTAACCCATGGGAATAAAACTAAAATCAACACGTCAAACATCATGATTACGGAAGTTTAAATAAGCATAATTCTTTTATTTCATATTTAATTTCCTTTATTTTATATTTAATTGTACTTCTAATTATCGCACTTTTATTTATTTTATTTTATCGCACTTTTAATTATCGTACTTTTTAATTATCGCAATTTTATCGCATTTTTATTATTCGCAATTTCATTATCGTTATTTACTTTACGCTTTAATTTAAAGTCTTGTATTTATTTTATATTTTACATTAGGTTTTAACTGCGACTAAAGTTTTAAAATCGACAAACCGGTCATTAAACGGTAAAAACCCCCCTTTATAATAATAATATTACTTATATATATGTTTGTATTTTTATAAAAGTAAACTAATATAGCGTTGAGCTTTGTTTAAAGATTTCCCTGTGGAACGAACCGGACTTACTAAAAACTACACTACTGTACGATTAGGTACACTGCCTATAAGTGTTGTAGCAAGGTTTAAGTATATCCATTCTATAAATAAATAAATATCTTGTGTAAAATTGTATCGTATTTAATAGTTTTTTCCTAGTAAAATAATAACTATTTTATATACACCTCGCTTTCACATCAAGTTGGTTTCAAAACCTGATGGTAAAACTGCAGTTGGTACTAAATGGGTTTACGGAAACAAGGTTGACAAAGATGGTATTGTGGTTAGGAATAAAGCAAGGTTAGTGGCTCAAGGGTATAGACAAGAAGAAGGTATAGACTATGATGAGACATTTGCTCCTGTTGCTAGAATTGAAGCTATTAGATTGTTTCTGGCATATGCTTCAGATAAAGATTTTGTGGTGTTCCAAATGGATGTAAAGAGTGCTTTTCTAAATGGTAAATTGCAAGAAGAGGTTTATGTGAAGCAACCTCCCGGTTTCAAGAGTAAGAAGTTTCCCAAGCATGTCTTCAAATTAAAGAAAGCTTTGTATGGTCTGAAGCAAGCTCCCAGAGCCTGGTATGATACTTTGTCAACATTTCTTCTAGAAAAGAAATTTTCTAGAGGGGCTATTGACAAAACTTTATTCATCAAAAAGGAGAAAGGTGATGTGTTACTTGTTCAAATTTATGTTGATGAAATTATTTTTGGGTCTACTAATCCACTTTTGAGAAAATGGTCTTCAGACATAATGTCTAAAGAATATAGAATGAGTAATTTATGTATTCTAAACTATTTTCTTGGACTACAAATAAAGCAGAGTCATGAGGGTATTTTTATTAACCAAAGTAATTACATTTCTGATATGTTAACTAAATATGGTTTTAAAAATTGCTCCTCTTTAAGAACTCCAATGAGTGTTTCTGAAAAACTTGATAAAGATGAGTCTGGAAAACCTACTTGTCAATCAACCTATAGAGGTATGATTGGATCTTTGTTATATTTAACTGCTAGTAGACCTGATATAATGTTTGCTACATGTATGTGTGCACGTTATCCGTCAGATCCTAAGGAGTCTCATTATAAAGCTGTGAAAAGAATTTTTAGGTACTTAAAAGGTACCCCTAACCTGGGTCTTTGGTACTCCAAAGACTCGGGGTTTGATCTAATTGGTTACACAGATGCAGACTATGCAGGTTGCAAATTAGACAGAAAGAGCACTTCTGGTGGATGTCAATTGCTAGGTGGAAAATTGGTCAGCTGGACTAGCAAAAAGCAGAATTCTGTGGCCACGTCCACCGTAGAAGCTGAATATGTTGCTGTAGGAAGTTGTTGCGCTCAATTACTATGGATGCAACATCAACTTTTGGATTTTGGGTTAACATTGACCAAAACTCCAATAATGTGTGATAATGAGAGTGCTATTGCTATTACTGAGAATCCAGTGTTTCACTCCAGAACCAAGCATATAGAGATCAGACATCATTTTATAAGGGATTGTGTTGAGAAAGGCAAAGTGGTTTTAAAGCATATTGGTACTAAAGATCAACTGGCAGATATTTTTACTAATGCACTTCCTGAGGAGAGGCATTTTTATCTTCTTGAACAACTTGGAATGTTAAATCCATCAACTGAAATGTTGACAAGTAAAGATACTCTCTAAACTATTGTTGTAAAAAAAAAATAGAGTCTGGATTACGTTGTTTTCAGAGTCTGGGTAACATCAAATTATTCAGAGTCTGGAAAGATTTACTCTCCTAGTGTATTTTTGGTGTATATTTGTTTCCTTATTTAATTCTTAAAATATTTCTTTTCTTTAGTAAAAAGGGTTATTTTATAAGGGGGTAATCGGTAATTTATTTTGTGGGTTAAAAGTAAATTTTTGAAATTTTGTCAGGATATAAATATCCCTCCTCCTCTTCAAATCGATTTTAAGTTTTCAAACCCTAATCCCTCTTTCGATCATCTTCTTCAAAATTCCCTCAATTTTCAAAACCCTTTGTTTCATCAAACGTAATGGCTCGATCAAAGTACATTCCTTTCGTCCTTGTCCCCACAGCAAACATGATTTGTGCTACAGAGATTAAAGGTAATAAGGATGTTATGGTTTCTGCTAATAACCGAGTTGCTTGTGATTCAATTCCAGAGAATTTTGCTAACGAAGGATACGAGGAGTTGATTCAGTTTATGCACAATCATCCATTGAAGGACGCATTCTTCAAAACAACAACGATGTTTCCAGAATTGCTTGCTGAATTTTGGTATACATGTGTTGATGACAGGGAGGCACGAACACTCACAGGCACATATCGTAATGGTAACAATACTCTTGTTCTTACTGAGAATCACTTGAGGTTAGCTTTGAATTTACCTATGCGTGACAATTTTGTTAGGACACCTTCTAAGTCTGCTGCAAGGTTAAGTTTTAATTTAGTTGGTCAACCGTTGACTGATTCAACTGTTAAGACTAGCATGTTTACACCTAGGTGGATGTTTATGTTATCTAATGTTGTGAGAAGTTTGAGTTTTAAGAGTCGAAGTTTGACAGAGATCAATGATTTTGAAGCTTATTTGTTTCATGCCATAGTGACTGGAAGAAACATTGATTTTGCTCGCTTGTATTTTAATGAGTTGTTGGTGCTTACTGAGAAAACACCCAGGGATCACAATGTTCCTTTTATAAGGTTTTTGAGTTTAATGATGGAACAAGCTATACATCCTAATTTATATGATGGGCTAAAGGTGTTGAGAATTTATGAGTATACAGCTTTTCCTGAATGCAGTTCAAGGATGTTTCATAACCATATTAACAATGATGCTGAAGTTGCTCTTACTCCAGCAATGCTGCAATGGGTCAACATTGGTCAACCTGACCAACCTGATCAACCTATAGCTCTTGAGCAATCAGGATCTGAAGGGGCATCTCCTGCAGGGTCTGAGCAATCAGGGTCTGTAGAAGATCACAACATTGATCAACCAATCATAGAGTCTGAGCAATCAGATTCTACCCCCCAGTTACTCCACCCCATGTTGTTCAACAAACTGAGCAGGCTGAAGGGATGAATGAGGAAATCCCACTTAATTCAAACCCACCTTCTCCCACTGCTCTTGAAAAAATTACTCCATCAACCAACCTTATGAGCTCACCAGCTCATAATGAGAATGTTCACATACTTAAAAACTTAGTTGATTCAGCACCCATGGATTCACATCAAAAATCTATTAGGCAAGGTGCTACAAGTACAACTCCATCACCTCTGCTAGAGGTTGGTGAAGGGAGTACTTTGACCCAACCTGAACTAACTAGGTTAGTAAACTTGGATTCCCACGTTACCGTTGCTGAGAAAACCCCCTCAGTTAACTTAATTCAAGAAGTCCCAATCCTGGACTCATCAAACCAAACTCAAACTCCAGTTTCAATGGCTAAACCTACAGTTACCTCAGACACAAGTCTGCCACTCCTCTCTCCAAATATCCAATCCTTACAATTGCTAGCACAGGCTGCCAATGTTTCATCCATGTCACAGGATGAAATACAGGTCTCCAACCCTTCTATGTCCAGGGATCGCCCTACTTATCACCAGGAAGGTTGTAAGGACATGCAAACTTTACCCCTAAACATTGGTTCCACTTCACAGGCTGAGGCACCAGTCAATGTGGTTGGCCTGAATCAGGCTTTGACTACTATGACTAAGAAGTTTGATGTCAAACTTTTGGGTGTGCAGTCTCAAATTGATAAAATTAATCTTAACTTGAACAATAATTTGGTTTATAGACATGAATTGATGGAGGTTAGGAGGGTGATAGGGGATGTGCAGGGTTTGGGTGATTCTAATGATGCAGTAAGTGTGACAGCTATTGGTGACAGGTTGAATGTTTTGGAAAAGAACATGGAGGGTGTTGAGGAGATTAAGGAGTGTTTTACAGGTTTTGCTTCAGATATTAAGTCACTCCAAGACCAACAAGCTGAGATCTGGAGGTTTTTATCTACTCTCTCTGTTGATGATGTCAAAAAGGGGGAGAAAAGGAAAAGGGTAGAAGGTGAAGGTGTTGAGGGGGAGTCTTCAAAAAGAGCTCAGGTTGAGGGGGAGATACAGGTTCAGGGGGAGGATGGTAATGATGCTCGAATGGATGATGCTGAAGTGGTTATTGCTGAAGTTGAAACTCAAGGGGTTGACACTCAGGAGGATACTCAGGTGAATGCTCAAGTGGTTGTTGCTAGTGATACTCAGACAGGTGCAGGTGCATGTGATGTTCAAACAAGTGATGTTGGTAATGTTTAAGGGAATGCTATTGTTGTTGCAGCTGTGCAAGATAAGTTAAGGACTCTGATGAACAAAAGGTTCAGGTTCAGGAGATATGAAGGGGATGTGGTCAAGGTTGAAATTGTTAGATCAGAAGTTGAAGGTGTAACTTTGTTGTTGACAATGACACATCTACCTGACAGTAGGTTAAAAATGAAATTGAACCACATTATTCGTTTAGGGTTCTGTGAATGGAGAGGTTTAGCTCTTTGTATTCAAAAGTGTGAAGATGATCAAACTGTTGTGAAAGAGGTTTTGAAGAAAGTTTGTAATCTGGTGCATTTGGTATTTGAAGAAGGTTTTATAAGTTTGAAAGATTATGAAGTATTTTGTGGTATGTTTGAGTTAGAGATGAAGGAGAGGAGAGTTAAAGGTCATGTAGAAAGGTATTCTGTTCCAGAGCATCTAGAGTTTGTTGATGATAGTTATGTCGAGTATTTGGATGCTTTAATGTTCAAAACAACTGGTAATCAAAGAATGATGATAAGAGTTGATCAATTTAAAGGAGCAGGTATTGAATTGTTGCTTGGCTTGTTGACTAGGTGTGTGACAGAGCAGACTCACCCCTTCAGAGTTAAATTGGTGAAGCACTTGTATAGTAAGCTGTCTATGTTGAAGAGTATTAGGTCTATGAAGAGCAAGTGCAAATTGATTGAAAGGGAGTATGCAAAACTGAAGGAATAGGTAAACAGGTGGTTTTGACATCATCAGATAGGGGGAGATTGTTGGAAAAATGATCTGATGAGTCAAAGTGTTTTGCAGGAGTTAGAGTCTGGAGTCCTAGAGTCTGAAGTTGCAGATTCTGATAAAGTCAACGTTTTGATTACTTGATGATTAAGCTATGGAAAATTCTGGAGATTTGTTTAAATATTAAGAAGATTGTGTTTTGATTCTGTGTTATCTCTAGAAGATAAATTTTGCATTGTTTAGAATATTTGTTAGTTTTAAGTTTATCTTTTCTTAAGTTTTAGTCAAGTAGTTTAGGAAACCAAATCTTCAAGATTTGGTTTAACTCTGTATAAATAGGGGTACGGTTCATTATGATGATGCATCTTTTGCACAAAATACTTTATCTTTCATATATTTTCAATTCGTGTTCTCTCAATTGTCTGTTCGTATAATTCATATTCATTGTTCTATTGAGAGTCTGGTGTTCATAGTTGAATACTGTGAACTAACACATTAAGTTTTATTATTCATTAAAATCACAGTTTTTCTTTTTTGGCGATAAAACAAAAACTATATATAATCAAAGAACTTCCAGATGAAAAACCTATCAACACATACAAATCAACGAAAACTCGGCTAGACTCTAAAAGAGAAAGCGGACAAAGACCTCAAAACTTATCCAATATTTTTTTTGCACCTAGCTCACTGCTCACGCTTGTAAACGTAAACAATAATACAAATGAAAACCCTTCAAATGGTCATTTTTATATCCCCAATTCATATAAACACATTTTGATGGAATTCAACAGTACATCATCTCTTCGACGACGGTGCCCAAGTTCATCAACGCTAATAGGAGCCCTAGTTCATCTACGCATCAATACTTTTCTACTCAAAGCATCGTCATCTTCAGGCTTTCGTGGGTGTCTTGGTTTAATTTTGTTGTCTTCTTTCCATCCACCAAACTTTTGATGGTTCCTACAAATACATATCAATCGTTGGATAGAATTATTCGCGCAAACATCACAAGTTTAGCCTATCGGCAACACAATTTTTTATTAGTCAACCGAGATACTATAGTGTATTTTAAGAATTGATATCGTCAAATATTGTATTTTATGTAAAGATTAGTATTCCTCTTTTGTAGCCTTAGTTTGTTATTAGATTGGAGCCAAAGGCACTGTATGGATATATATTGTACTCGTGACACAGCAAGAATACACACAGAAATTATTTTTCATATCTCCTTCTTTCATGGTATCAGAGCAAAACAAGATCCCATCTTTTTTTTTCACTCGTTATTTTCCTCCATCTTCAACATGTCTTCTGATCTATCTAAACTTCACCAATTAACCATATTCTTCTTTCTGTACCTATCAAACTCGAATTAGAAACCAGTCAATACAATGCTTGGAGTGAACTTTTTCGCACTCACTGCAAAGCACAAGATTTACTTGCTCATCTTACCTCAGAAACACTCCCTGCCACAACCTCTTCTAAAGCAACCGATCTCACTCAAGAAATCTGGGACAGACAAGATGCAATTGTCCTACAATGGATCTATGCAACCATCTCACATGGCTTACTTAAAATGATTCTGGAAAAAGATCTTACCGCAAAGAAAGCGTGGGATCGCCTCAAAAGCATCTTTCAAGACAATCAACACTCCCGTGCCTTAGCTCTTATGAATCAATTCACCAACTGCAAGGTTGATAATTTCACCAATATCTCCGCTTACTGTAAGGAACTAAAGTCCCTTTCTGACCAACTTGCTGATGTTGGAACAACCATAGAACCTGCGAATTTAGTTCTTCAATTAGTTGCAGGTTTGAACAAAAATTATGGAACAATTGCAACACACATCAATCAAATGGAGAAACTACCCACCTTCTATGAAGCGAGATCCAAATTGATTCTTGAAGAATCAATGAAAAATCAACAAGCGGTAATGACAGCTTTACAAAACTCTAGCACCGCTATGCTTGCTTCAACTGATTCGAAAGAATCCCAACCCAATCAGGCTAACCGGAATTCTAATTACACTCGCAACACCAGTAATCGAGGTCGTGGTGGTCGTAATGGCAGCAACAATGGTGGTCGAGGTCGTGGCTATGGTAGAGGTAGGGGACGCAATTTCTGGAATGGCAACAATTGGAATGGGGGCGCCTGGAATGGTAACACTCAGTGGACTAGAACCAACACCAATTTGGCTCCTTTTAATACCGGCCCAAATCCTCACAATTCTCCTTGGGCTTCTCAATCTTCTCCCTGCCCATACCCCTCTACTCCATGGGCTCGATCTGGTAATCTAAATAACAGTAATGGGCTGCTTGGGCCACGTCCACAGGCTCATCTAGCATCAAATGGCTTGACTACCCCTATGCTGCGACTAATATTGACCAAGCATTGTATACCATGTCACTCAACCCTCCCGACAATGATTGGTACATGGACACGGGGGCATCGTCTCACATGTCAGGTAATCGAGGTACACTATCTCCCTATTTTAATTTGAGCATACCGAAACATGTTCTTGTTGGGAATGGCAATACACTTCCCATTCGTGGTATAGGTACTACTCGCTTAAACTCGCCCTATCCACCATTTCTTTTAAAAAACGTTCTTCATGTACCCAATATCGTTAAAAATTTGTTATCCGTTAGAAAATTATCAACTGACAATAATCTTGCACTCACTTTTGACCCTTTTGGTTTTACTGTGAAGGATTTCAGGACAGGAATCCCCATTATGAGATGTGACAGCACTGGCGACCTCTACCCGCTCACCCAATCTGCTGTCCGCCAACTTAGCTCTCCAGTCACTTTTCTTGCTTTGCTCAAGATATTTGGCACTGCCATCTAGGACACCCCATTTCCAACATTCTTCGTTTTTTAATAAAAAGTCTATTAATGTCATAACCCGTCCTTAACCATAAGAACGAGTTAGATAACGTATGATTTCATTGTGAGGTATTGACCTCTATATGCGACATTTTTAAAAGAACAACTGCATTTATTTTACATTACAAACCATAACTCTTATTTTAATACAAGCTTTAGACAATAAAAAGATGACTATCGTTTAGCGATAATCTTAGACTTACAAACTTTACATGTGATGATAACAATACGATTTCTAGCATATTTTACATTACAAATCCTCCGATATGCAGTTTTATTTTTGAAACAAATATGCATACTCAAGATCTTGTTTAAATTCAACATGTTGCAGCGAAAGCTTTTAGTTATCACCTGAGAATAAACATGCTTAAAACGTCAACATAAAGTTGGTGAGATATAGGTTTAATGCCGGCAGCAATATATATATATATATAGACCACAAGATTTCATATATAAACATTTTAATAAAAATATTCTAAGTGGTTGAGCACTTGGTAACCATACTTAACATTTAATCACGTCGCATATTCCCTTTATTATGAAATCTTACTACACCGTACCAAGTGTAGTCACGAAACGAAGTACTGTGCAACCGTTGAATACTGGTCGTCCAGTCCGGTTGGGGTTGTCAGGCCCGATAGATCTATCAACAGGATTCGCGTTTACAATACCGCTGTAAATAACAGTTACCAAGCTACAGGGAAGTATGCCAGTGGTACAACTCAACGTAGAATATATTTTTCAGTTACTTGTGTCCATATCGTAAAACATAAAATACATGTATTCTCATCCCGAAATATTTAGAGTTTAAAAGTGGGACTATATACTCACTTTCGTCTTGAAGATATGTAATTTTGACTTGGTCTCCGATTGATATCACGAACCTATCCATATATAATATATCAATACCTTTTCTTTTTAAACAAACGTCACATATATATACTTATAATACTTTTAATACTTTTAATAATTCCTTAGTCCGTAGTTAGCAGTCCGATGTTAGTAATTCAATTTTAAATGGTTCATTTTTAGGTGTTTAATAAACCCCCAATGAAATAAATAAAAACCCCCATCGTATATGTATTGGTCGAGATTAATCTTGACCCACGGTACCGGTGTTGTCAAATGACGTGTTACGTACATAAAGTACCGGTGTTGTCAAATGACGTGTTGCGTACAATCATGGGATCTTATGATTAATCTTCTCGTATTGTTTACGGGTGATCCTGAACCATATAAAATTAAATTATGAGTACATATATATAAAATATCATGTTATTTTAAAAAGATGTGATTTATTTAATTTTCTCCAATTATTTTCGTAGCTAAACTAGTCTTAGATATCCGATCTCGTTTTGGTCATAGTTTCTTCGTTACAACTCCGTTTTCGTTGATTCAACTTGCCACTTCCTTGGATCGAGTCCCTCTTTAAGACTATGAACTGTAAATACCTTAGTTTGTATTCGAAATCACAGGTCATAGGTCAAACTTTAGTGAAACTTATGAAGTTAATCATTTTTGTTACAAAAATATCATTTAATGACCATTTTTCTAAAAATACTTATACTTTGAATTAAATCATAAAATTTTTATGTGTCATCATATTCATAAGAAATATCATTTTTCCAGAATATAAACCTCCAATTCAAAGTTCAAGATGGTTTTTAATTATCCAACCCAAAACAGCCCCCGGTTACACTCCGACGTCGTAAAAACAGTTTTTAAGGTGTTCTTTGAAAAACCAAATTATACCTTGTTAAATTAGCATATATTTAAGTTATATTACAGGTCTTGAAGTATTTTAAAAGTTAAGTTAGAAGGATCTATTTAGTTTGCAAACAAGTTTGAAAACATTCAAACTATGTTCTTGTTGTTAAAATTTTATACCACAAAATAAGATAGCTATATATATATGAATCGAATAAGGTTATGAACATAGTTACTACCTCAAGTTCCTTGGACAAGGTTGCTGTAAAAGAGGAGTAAGAACCTAGAATTAAAAGGGTGATGGAATTGGATGAAAGATTGGAAGTAAGTTTGTGTTCTTGGAAAGGATTCTTGAAGTGTTTTTGTAAGGGTTTTCTTATGGTGATTAAGGCTTGTTTCTATGGCTAGATCTTCATGGTTTCTTGCTGAATGGTTATGGAGTTTAAAGTTCTTGAAAGAGTGTGTGTTTTTAGGTAGAAAATGGAAGTTAAAATGAATCAAAATGATGATCCATGAAGCTTATTAAAAACGTGATATGGGGGGGTATATGGACAAAATTTTAAAGCTTGTAATCTTGTGTATTTGTCAAACAATCATACAAAAGCAATTACCTTATACATAAGGCATGAACAAGGGCTGGTTAGGTGGTGATTTGATGTGTATATACCAATAGTAAATACGTATAGAAGTTAGGTATGATACGAGTACATATACTCTAGATATACGTATAGAAATCTTGTGAAAAATAGAATGAGGATTCAAATATAGCTATCTTTTGTGAATACACTTATATGATTTTATGTATTTAAGTCCTTAAAAGTGATTAAATACATTACATATACGATATATGTATAAACATTATAGGTTATAAGTATTTATGTCAAATAACGTTACGTATGGTTATCGTTTTGAAAACTTAAGTTAGTAGTTTCAAAATATACTTATAACTTATTGTTATTAATACAAAATGAGATATTAAAACATTCATTAATCATGTTAAATATGTATATATACATATATATACACAAACGTATAATTATCATATATTGTATAGTTCGTGATATCATCGGTCAAACTAGACGGTCAAACGTTGTGTAAATCTCTTTTCGGAAACATAAATCTCAACAATTTGGATTGCTTATCATGTTGGTAAGGTTTAATTTATGTAAATATTAATCTTATAAGTATAGAATGATCGAAAAAGTGCGGGTCGTTACATTACCTCCCCGTTAAATAAATTTCGTCCCGAAATTTTAAAATTGTACCTATTTTGCGTCATCGAGAAACAAGTGTGGATACTTTTGTTTCATCTGATCCTCTCGTTCCCAAGTAAACTCAGGACCTCTTCGAGCATTCCAACGAACCTTAACGATCGGTATGTTGCTCTGCTTGAGCTGTTTAACTTCACGGTCCATGATTTCGATTGGTTCTTCGATGAATTGTAGTTTCTCATCGACATGGATTTCTTCAAGAGGAATGGTGAGATCTTCCTTTGCAAGACACTTCTTAAGGTTTGAGACGTGAAATGTATTATGTACTCCGACGAGTTGTTGTGGTAACTCGAGTCGATAAGCTACCGGTCCAATGCGTTCGATAATCTTGAACGGGCCTACATATCTTGGGTTCAGTTTACCCCTTTTTCCGAAGCGTATTACACCTTTCCACGGTGACACCTTTAACATAACCATGTCTCCGATCTGAAACTCTAATGGTTTCCTTCGAACATCGGCGTAGCTCTTTTGGCGACTACGGGCTGTTTTCAATCTCTCCTTGATTTGTACTATCTTCTCATTCATTTCGTGTATGATCTCGGGACCAGTTAATTGTCGATCTCCTACTTCATTCCAACAAATAGGAGATCTACACTTCCTTCCGTACAATGCTTCGAATGGCGCAGCTTTAATGCTCGCATGATAACTATTATTATACGAGAATTCTGCTAATGGTAGATATTTATCCCATCTGTTTCCAAAATCGATCACACATGCCCTGAGCATGTCTTCAAGAGTCTGAATCGTTCTTTCACTCTGCCCGTCGGTTTGCGGATGATACGCGGTACTCATATCCAAACGAGTTCCTAGGGCCTCCTGTAGTGATTGCCAGAACTTTGATGTAAATCTACTATCACGATCGGATATAATGGAAATAGGTATTCCATGCCTTGAAACAACTTCCTTTATATACAATCGTAATAGTTTCTCCATTCTATCCGTTTCCTTTATAGGCAAGAAATGTGCAGACTTGGTGAGACGATCAACAATCACCCAAATGGTGTCGTATCCCCAGGCAGTCTTTGGTAACTTCGTGATGAAATCCATGGTAATACCATCCCATTTCCATTCTGGGATTTCTGGTTGTTGAAGTAACCCTGACGGCTTCTGGTGTTCAGATTTGACTTTGGAACAAGTTAAACATTCCCCAACATATGTTGCAACGTCTGTCTTTAAATTAGGCCACCAATAATGTGTCTTAAGATCTTGGTACATCTTTCCAACTCCAGGATGTATCGAGTATATTGTCTTATGTGCCTCATTCAATATCAACTTCCTTAATCCACCCAACTTCGGTACCCAAATACGGTTTGCAAAATATCGAATTCCATCTTCCCGTATAACGAGTTGCTTCTCATACTTCTTCATTATTTCATTTCCTATATTTTCTTTAGTAAGTGCTTCTCGTTGAACTTCTTTGATTTGTGAGTTGAGATTCATGCGAATTTTTATGTTCATCGCTCGTACTCGAATTGGTTCTCGTTCCTTTCTGCTTAGAGCGTCAGCCACCACGTTCGCTTTCCCGGGATGATAACGAATTTGACAATCATAGTCATTTATTAACTCAACCCACCTACGTTGCCTCATGTTCAGCTGTTTTTGATCGAAAATATGTTGAAGGCTTTTATGATCAGTAAACACAGTGCATTTAACCCCATACATGTTGGGATTTAACAAGTTCATATATCTTAAAACCTTTTAAGAATCATAAAACCGGAAGCGTGTAATTACCAATTAACTTGTTAATCTTTAAACCAATTTAAAGTTAAATCCTAATTGGATCAAGTTGTGAACATAAGCTTACAAATTAACAAGAAAAGATAGAGTTTCAATGAAATGTCCCGTTCTTATTGATTAAAAACGTTCCATATTAATTGATTTCGTTGCGAGGTTTTGACCTCCATATGAGACGTTTTTCAAAGACTGCATTCATTTTTAAAACAAACCATAACCTTTATTTCATAAATAAAGGTTTAAAAAGCTTTACGTAGATTATCAAATAATGATAATCTAAAATATCCTGTTTACACACGACCATTACATAATGGTTTACAATACAAATATGTTACATCGAATTCAGTTTCTTGAATGCAGTTTTTACACAATATCATACAAACATGGACTCCAAATCTTGTCCTTATTTTAGTATGCAACAGCGGAAGCTCTTAATATTCACCTGAGAATAAACATGCTTTAAACGTCAACAAAAATGTTGGTGAGTTATAGGTTTAACCTATATATATCAAATCGTAACAATAGACCACAAGATTTCATATTTCAATACACATCCCATACATAGAGATAAAAATCATTCATATGGTGAACACCTGGTAACCGACAATAACAAGATGCATATATAAGAATATCCCCATCATTCCGGGACACCCTTCGGATATGATATAAATTTCGAAGTACTAAAGCATCCGGTACTTTGGATGGGGTTTGTTAAGCCCAATAGATCTATCTTTAGGATTCGCGTCAATTAGGGTGTCTGTTCCCTAATTCTTAGATTACCAGACTTAATAAAAAGGGGCATATTCGATTTCGATAATTCAACCATAGAATGTAGTTTCACGTACTTGTGTCTATTTTGTAAATCATTTATAAAACCTGCATGTATTCTCATCCCAAAAATATTAGATTTTAAAAGTGGGACTATAACTCACTTTCACAGATTTTTACTTCGTCGGGAAGTAAGACTTGGCCACTGGTTGATTCACGAACCTATAACAATATATACATATATATCAAAGTATGTTCAAAATATATTTACAACACTTTTAATATATTTTGATGTTTTAAGTTTATTAAGTCAGCTGTCCTCGTTAGTAACCTACAACTAGTTGTCCACAGTTAGATGTACAGAAATAAATAGATAAATATTATCTTGAATCAATCCACGACCCAGTGTATACGTATCTCAGTATTGATCACAACTCAAACTATATATATTTTGGAATCAACCTCAACCCTGTATAGCTAACTCCAACATTCACATATAGAGTGTCTATGGTTGTTCCGAAATATATATATAGATGTGTCGACATGATAGGTCGAAACATTGTATACGTGTCTATGGTATCTCAAGATTACATAATATATAATACAAGTTGATTAAGTTATGGTTGGAATAGATTTGTTACCAATTTTCACGTAGCTAAAATGAGAAAAATTATCCAATCTTGTTTTGCCCATAACTTCTTCATTTTAAATCCGTTTTGAGTGAATCAAATTGCTATGGTTTCATATTGAACTCTATTTTATGAATCTAAACAGAAAAGTATAGGTTTATAGTCGGAAAAATAAGTTACAAGTCGTTTTTGTAAAGGTAGTCATTTCAGTCGAAAGAACGACGTCTAGATGACCATTTTAGAAAACATACTTCCACTTTGAGTTTAACCATAATTTTTGGATATAGTTTCATGTTCATAATAAAAATCATTTTCTCAGAATAACAACTTTTAAATCAAAGTTTATCATAGTTTTTAATTAACTAACCCAAAACAGCCCGCGGTGTTACTACGACGGCGTAAATCCGGTTTTACGGTGTTTTTCGTGTTTCCAGGTTTTAAATCATTAAGTTAGCATATAATATAGATATAGAACATGTGTTTAGTTGATTTTAAAAGTCAAGTTAGAAGGATTAACTTTTGTTTGCGAACAAGTTTAGAATTAACTAAACTATGTTCTAGTGATTACAAGTTTAAACCTTCGAATAAGATAGCTTTATATGTATGAATCGAATGATGTTATGAACATCATTACTACCTTAAGTTCCTTGGATAAACCTACTGGAAAAGAGAAAAATGGATCTAGCTTCAATGGATCCTTGGATGGCTCGAAGTTCTTGAAGCAGAATCATGACACGAAAACAAGTTCAAGTAAGATCATCACTTGAAATAAGATTGTTATAGTTATAGAAATTGAACCAAAGTTTGAATATGATTATTACCTTGTATTAGAATGATAACCTACTGTAAGAAACAAAGATTTCTTGAGGTTGGATGATCACCTTACAAGATTGGAAGTGAGCTAGCAAACTTGAAAGTATTCTTGATTTTATGAAACTAGAACTTTTGGAATTTATGAAGAACACTTAGAACTTGAAGATAGAACTTGAGAGAGATCAATTAGATGAAGAAAATTGAAGAATGAAAGTGTTTGTAGGTGTTTTTGGTCGTTGGTGTATGGATTAGATATAAAGGATATGTAATTTTGTTTTCATGTAAATAAGTCATGAATGATTACTCATATTTTTGTAATTTTATGAGATATTTCATGCTAGTTGCCAAATGATGGTTCCCACATGTGTTAGGTGACTCACATGGGCTGCTAAGAGCTGATCATTGGAGTGTATATACCAATAGTACATACATCTAAAAGCTGTGTATTGTACGAGTACGAATACGGGTGCATACGAGTAGAATTGTTGATGAAACTGAACGAGGATGTAATTGTAAGCATTTTTGTTAAGTAGAAGTATTTTGATAAGTGTATTGAAGTCTTTCAAAAGTGTATAAATACATATTAAAACACTACATGTATATACATTTTAACTGAGTCGTTAAGTCATCGTTAGTCGTTACATGTAAGTGTTGTTTTGAAACCTTTAGGTTAACGATCTTGTTAAATGTTGTTAACCCAATGTTTATAATATCAAATGAGATTTTAAATTATTATATTATCATGATATTATCATGTATGAATATCTCTTAATATGATATATATACATTAAATGTCTTTACAACGATAATCGTTACATATATGTCTCGTTTAAAAATCATTAAGTTAGTAGTCTTGTTTTTACATATGTAGTTCATTGTTAATATAATTAATGATATGTTTACTTATCATAGTATCATGTTAACTATATATATATCCATATATATGTCATCATATAGTTTTTACAAGTTTTAACGTTCGTGAATCACCGGTCAACTTGGGTGGTCAATTGTCTATATGAAACATATTTCAATTAATCAAGTCTTAACAAGTTTGATTGCTTAACATGTTGGAAACATTTAATCATGTAAATATCAATCTCAATTAATATATATAAACATGGAAAAGTTCGGGTCACTACAGTACCTACCCGTTAAATAAATTTCGTCCCGAAATTTTAAGCTGTTGAAGGTGTTGACGAATCTTCTGGAAATAGATGCGGGTATTTCTTCTTCATCTGATCTTCACGCTCCCAGGTGAACTCGGGTCCTCTACGAGCATTCCATCGAACCTTAACAATTGGTATCTTGTTTTGCTTAAGTCTTTTAACCTCACGATCCATTATTTCGACGGGTTCTTCGATGAATTGAAGTTTTTCGTTGATTTGGATTTCATCTAACGGAATAGTGAGATCTTCTTTAGCAAAACATTTCTTTAAATTCGAGACGTGGAAAGTGTTATGTACAGCCGCGAGTTGTTGAGGTAACTCTAGTCGGTAAGCTACTGGTCCGACACGATCAATAATCTTGAATGGTCCAATATACCTTGGATTTAATTTCCCTCGTTTACCAAATCGAACAACGCCTTTCCAAGGAGCAACTTTAAGCATGACCATCTCTCCAATTTCAAATTCTATATCTTTTCTTTTAATGTCAGCGTAGCTCTTTTGTCGACTTTGGGCGGTTTTCAACCGTTGTTGAATTTGGATGATCTTCTCGGTAGTTTCTTGTATAATCTCCGGACCCGTAATCTGTCTATCCCCCACTTCACTCCAACAAATTGGAGACCTGCACTTTCTACCATAAAGTGCTTCAAACGGCGCCATCTCAATGCTTGAATGGTAGCTGTTGTTGTAGGAAAATTCTGCTAATGGTAGATGTCGATCCCAACTGTTTCCGAAATCAATAACACATGCTCGTAGCATGTCTTCAAGCGTTTGTATCGTCCTTTCGCTCTGCCCATCAGTTTGTGGATGATAGGCAGTACTCATGTCTAGACGAGTTCCTAATGCTTGCTGTAATGTCTGCCAGAATCTTGAAATAAATCTGCCATCCCTATCAGAGATAATAGAGATTGGTATTCCATGTCTGGAGACGACTTCCTTCAAATACAGTCGTGCTAACTTCTCCATCTTGTCATCTTCTCTTATTGGCAGGAAGTGTGCTGATTTGGTGAGACGATCAACTATTACCCAAATAGTATCAAAACCACTTGCAGTCCTTGGCAATTTAGTGATGAAATCCATGGTAATGTTTTCCCATTTCCATTCCGGGATTTCGGGTTGTTGAAGTAGACCTGATGGTTTCGGATGCTCAGCTTTGACCTTAGAACACGTCAAACATTCTCCTACGTATTTAGCAACATCGGCTTTCATACCCGGCCACCAAAAATGTTTCTTGAGATCCTTGTACATCTTCCCCGTTCCAGGATGTATTGAGTATCTGGTTTTATGAGCTTCTCTAAGTACCATTTCTCTCATATCTCCAAATTCTGGTACCCAAATCCTTTCAGCCCTATACCGGGTTCCGTCTTCCCGAATATTAAGATGCTTCTCCGATCCTTTGGGTATTTCATCCTTTAAATTTCCCTCTTTTAAAACTCCTTGTTGCGCCTCCTTTATTTGAGTAGTAATGTTATTATGAATCATTATATTCATAGATTTTACTCGAATGGGTTCTCTGTCCTTCCTGCTCAAGGCATCGGCTACCACATTTGCCTTCCCCGGGTGGTAACGAATCTCAAAGTCGTAATCATTCAACAATTCAATCCACCTACGCTGCCTCATATTCAGTTGTTTCTGATTAAATATGTGTTGAAGACTTTTGTGGTCGGTATATATAATACTTTTGACCCCATATAAGTAGTGCCTCCAAGTCTTTAATGCAAAAACAACCGCGCCTAATTCCAAATCATGCGTCGTATAATTTTGTTCGTGAATCTTCAATTGTCTAGACGCATAAGCAATCACCTTCGTTCGTTGCATTAATACACAACCGAGACCTTGCTTTGATGCATCACAATAAATCACAAAATCATCATTCCCTTCAGGCAATGACAATATAGGTGCCGTAGTTAGCTTTTTCTTCAATAACTGAAACGCTTTCTCTTGTTCATCATTCCATTCAAATTTCTTCCCTTTATGCGTTAATGCAGTCAAGGGTTTTGCTATTCTGGAAAAGTCTTGGATGAACCTTCTGTAGTAACCAGCTAGTCCTAAAAACTGGCGTATGTGTTTCGGAGTTTTCGGGGTTTCCCACTTTTCAACAGTTTCTATCTTTGCCGGATCCACCTTAATACCTTCTTTGTTCACTATGTGACCGAGGAATTGAACTTCTTCCAACCAAAATGCACACTTTGAAAACTTAGCGTACAATTCTTCCTTCCTCAATACTTCTAACACCTTTCTCAAATGTTCACCGTGTTCTTGGTCATTCTTTGAGTAAATAAGTATGTCATCAATGAAAACAATGACAAACTTGTCAAGGTATGGTCCACACACTCGGTTCATAAGGTCCATGAACACAGCTGGTGCATTAGTTAAACCAAACGGCATGACCATAAACTCGTAATGACCGTAACGTGTTCTGAAAGCAGTCTTTGGAATATCATCTTCTTTCACCCGCATTTGATGATACCCGGAACGTAAGTCAATCTTTGAATAAACAGACGAGCCTTGTAGTTGATCAAATAAGTCGTCGATTCTCGGTAGTGGGTAGCGGTTCTTGATGGTAAGTTTGTTCAACTCTCGGTAGTCGATACACAACCTGAATGTACCATCTTTCTTCTTGACAAACAAAACAGGAGCTCCCCACGGTGATGTGCTTGGTCGAATGAAACCACGCTCTAAAAGTTCTTGTAATTGGCTTTGCAGTTCTTTCATCTCACTGGGTGCGAGTCTGTAAGGAGCACGAGCTATTGGTGCAGCTCCTGGTACAAGATCTATTTGAAATTCAACGGATCGATGTGGGGGTAATCCCGGTAATTCTTTCGGAAATACATCGGGAAATTCTTTTGCAATGGGAACATCATTGATGCTCTTTTCTTCAGTTTGTACTTTCTCGACGTGTGCTAGAACAGCATAGCAACCTTTTCTTATTAGTTTTTGTGCCTTCAAATTACTAATAAGATGTAGCTTCGTGTTGCCCTTTTCTCCGTACACCATTAAGGGTTTTCCTTTTTCTCGTATAATGCGAATTGCATTTTTGTAACAAACGATCTCCACTTTCACTTCTTTCAACCAGTCCATACCGATTATCACATCAAAACTCCCTAACTCTACTGGTATCAAATCAATCTTAAATGTTTCGCTAACCAGTTTAATTTCTCGATTCCGACATATATTATCTGCTGAAATTAATTTACCATTTGCTAATTCGAGTAAAAATTTACTATCCAAAGGCGTCAATGGACAACTTAATTTAGCACAAAAATCTCTACTCATATAGCTTCTATCCGCACCCGAATCAAATAAAACGTAAGCAGATTTATTGTCAATAAGAAACGTACCCGTAACAAGCTCCGGGTCTTCCTGTGCCTCTACCGCATTAATATTGAAAACTCTTCCACGGCCTTGTCCATTCGTGTTCTCCTGGTTCGGGCAATTTCTA
This sequence comes from Rutidosis leptorrhynchoides, assembly GCF_046630445.1. Lineage (NCBI taxonomy): Eukaryota > Viridiplantae > Streptophyta > Magnoliopsida > Asterales > Asteraceae > Rutidosis > Rutidosis leptorrhynchoides. The sequence goes on from NC_092343.1 coordinate 41,005,521, forward strand.
ATAATGTGGCCTGGTTTTCCACATTTATAACAAACTACATTGGCATAACTTGCTCCGACACTACTTGCTCCGCCATTACTCGTTCCGACACCATTTGTTCCTTTCGTTCTATTAACCCCTGGTCCGTAGACCTCACACTTCGCCGCGCTATGACCATTTCTTTTACACTTGTTGCAAAATTTGGTGCAGAACCCCGAGTGATTCTTTTCACACCTTTGGCATAGTTGCTTCTGATTGTTGTTGTTGTTGCGGTTATTATTGTTGTTGGGATGATTGTTGTAGTTGCTGTTGTTGTTGTTGTTGTTGGGCCGTTTGTTGTAGTTGCGATTGATGTTGCGATTGTTGGGATAATTGTTGCGATTATTGTTGTAATTGCTGTTGTTGTTGTATTGGTGATTCTTATCACCGTTTTCCTCCCACTTTCTTTTGACTTGCTTCACATTGGCCTCTTCAGCAGTCTGTTCTTTAATTCTTTCTTCAATCTGGTTCACTAGTTTGTGAGCCATTCTACATGCATGTTGTATGGAGGCGGGCTCGTGTGAACTTATATCTTCTTGGATTCTTTCCGGTAATCCTTTCACAAACGCGTCGATCTTCTCTTCCTCATCTTCGAATGCTCCCGGACACAATAGGCACAATTCTGTGAATCGTCTTTCGTACGTGGTAATATCAAATCCTTGGGTTCGTAACCCTCTAAGTTCTGTCTTGAGCTTATTGACCTCGGTTCTGGGACGGTACTTCTCGTTCATCAAGTGCTTGAATGCTGACCACGGTAGTGCGTACGCATCATCTTGTCCCACTTGCTCTAGATAGGTATTCCACCATGTTAACGCAGAACCTGTGAAGGTATGCGTAGCGTACTTCACTTTGTCCTCTTCAGTACACTTACTTATGGCAAACACCGATTCAACCTTCTCGGTCCACCGTTTCAATCTGATCGGTCCTTCGGTTCCATCAAATTCCAAAGGTTTGCAGGCAGTGAATTCTTTATAGGTGCATCCTACACGATTTCCTGTACTGCTAGATCCAAGGTTATTGTTGGTATGTAGCGCAGCCTGTACTGCGGCTATGTTTGAAGCTAGAAAAGTACGGAATTCCTCTTCATTCATATTCACGGTGTGTCGAGTAGTCGGTGCCATTTCCTTCAAAATAGTTAAATGGAACAAGTTAATCATACAGAATATTAAGAGTAGTTAATAGTATTTCGTAGCATAATATGAACTCATTTATAAAAGCTTTTTCTTCATATTAGCGTTTTATAAGTTTAAATTCGGGTAGTACCTACCCGTTAAGTTCATACTTAGTAGCTAATATACAATTCAACTACTACAATTCTATATGAAAAACTGATTGTAATAATATTTCGCGTTCAAACTTTTATACAATATTTTACAAACTTACAATACCGCTTATTTTACATAAAGCATGAAATATAGCACACAATAACTTTGATACAAGATAGTTGTGAAGACAATTCTAGCTAGTACACAAGTCGTTCGGCAAAGGCAATAAAGACACGTAATTCATACGTCCAGAAACAAGTCATGCATTCTGGTTTTACTAGGACTACTTCCCATCCTTGGTCTTGTGCAACATAACCGTTATGGCCGTTGATAAGACAGCGTGTTGTAACGTCATCAAAGGGACGAGGGTTACGTAATGTCCAACAGTCTCGTAATAATCTAAAAACCTCATTTCTTACCCCAATTACCGACTCCGTCACTTGTGGAAACGTTTTGTTTAATAGTTGTAGCCCAATGTTCTTGTTCTCACTTTGGTGAGAAGCGAACATTACTAATCCGTAAGCATAACATGCTTCTTTATGTTGCATGTTAGCCGCTTTTTCTAAATCACGAAGTCCAATATTCGGATATATTGAGTCAAAATAATTTCTCAACCCGTTGCGTAAAATAGCATTTGGGTTCCCCGCAATATATGCGTCAAAGTAAACACATCGTAACTTATGGGTTTCCCAATGTGATATCCCCCATCTTTCAAACGAAAGTCTCTTATAAACCAAGACATTCTTGGAACGTTCTTCGAATGTCTTACAAACTGATCTCGCCTTAAATAGTTGTGCCGAAGAATTCTGGCCGACTCTAGACAAGATTTCATCAATCATGTCTCCGGGTAGGTCTCTTAAAATATTGGGTTGTCTATCCATTTTGTGTTTTTAAACTGTAAAATAGACAAGAGTTAGTTTCATTAAAAAAATACTTATTAATACATGCAATTTTTACATATATCATAAAGCATAAGAACACTATATTACATATATTACACCACACGAATACAACTATCATATTCCGACTCGCTCGTTTCTTCTTCTTCGGTTTTGGTTCGTTTTGCCAAGTTTCTAGGGATATATGATGTTCCCCTAATACGAGCCGTCGTTGTCCACATTGGTTTAGAAAAACCTGGTGGTTTAGAGGTTCCCGGGTCATTGTTACAACTTAAGGACTTCGGGGGTTGACGATACATATAAAGTTCATCGGGGTTGGAATTAGATTTCTCTATTTTTATGCCCTTTCCCTTATTATTTTCTTTTGCCTTTTTAAATTCAGTTGGGGTAATTTCTATAACATCTTCGGAATTTTCGTCGGAATCCGATTCATCGGAGAATTGGTAATCCTCCCAATATTTTGCTTCCTTGGCGGAAACACCATTGACCATAATTAACCTTGGTCGGTTGGTTGAGGATTTTCTTTTACTTAACCGTTTTATTATTTCCCCCACCGGTTCTATTTCTTCATCCGGTTCCGATTCTTCTTCCGGTTCTGATTCTTCTTCCGGTTCCGACTCTTCTTCCGGTTCCTCTTCGGGAACTTGTGAATCAGTCCACGAATCATTCCAATTTACATTTGACTCTTCATTATTATTAGGTGAGTCAATGGGACTTGTTCTAGAGGTAGACATCTATCACATAATATCAAACGCGTTAAGAGATTAATATATCACATAATATTCACATGTTAAAAATATATAGTTTCCAACAAAATTTGTTAAGCAATCATTTTTCAAGTAAACACGGTCGAAGTCCAGACTCACTAATGCATCCTAACAAACTCGATAAGACACACTAATGCAAAATTCTGGTTCTCTAAGACCAACGCTCGGATACCAACTGAAATGTCCCGTTCTTATTGATTAAAAACGTTCCATATTAATTGATTTCGTTGCGAGGTTTTGACCTCTATATGAGACGTTTTTCAAAGACTGCATTCATTTTTAAAACAAACCATAACCTTTATTTCATAAATAAAGGTTTAAAAAGCTTTACGTAGATTATCAAATAATGATAATCTAAAATATCCTGTTTACACACGACCATTACATAATGGTTTACAATACAAATATGTTACATCGAATTCAGTTTCTTGAATGCAGTTTTTACACAATATCATACAAACATGGACTCCAAATCTTGTCCTTATTTTAGTATGCAACAGCGGAAGCTCTTAATATTCACCTGAGAATAAACATGCTTTAAACGTCAACAAAAATGTTGGTGAGTTATAGGTTTAACCTATATATATCAAATCGTAACAATAGACCACAAGATTTCATATTTCAATACACATCCCATACATAGAGATAAAAATCATTCATATGGTGAACACCTGGTAACCGACAATAACAAGATGCATATATAAGAATATCCCCATCATTCCGGGACACCCTTCGGATATGATATAAATTTCGAAGTACTAAAGCATCCGGTACTTTGGATGGGGTTTGTTAAGCCCAATAGATCTATCTTTAGGATTCGCGTCAATTAGGGTGTCTGTTCCCTAATTCTTAGATTACCAGACTTAATAAAAAGGGGCATATTCGATTTCGATAATTCAACCATAGAATGTAGTTTCACGTACTTGTGTCTATTTTGTAAATCATTTATAAAACCTGCATGTATTCTCATCCCAAAAATATTAGATTTTAAAAGTGGGACTATAACTCACTTTCACAGATTTTTACTTCGTCGGGAAGTAAGACTTGGCCACTGGTTGATTCACGAACCTATAACAATATATACATATATATCAAAGTATGTTCAAAATATATTTACAACACTTTTAATATATTTTGATGTTTTAAGTTTATTAAGTCAGCTGTCCTCGTTAGTAACCTACAACTAGTTGTCCACAGTTAGATGTACAGAAATAAATAGATAAATATTATCTTGAATCAATCCACGACCCAGTGTATACGTATCTCAGTATTGATCACAACTCAAACTATATATATTTTGGAATCAACCTCAACCCTGTATAGCTAACTCCAACATTCACATATAGAGTGTCTATGGTTGTTCCGAAATATATATAGATGTGTCGACATGATAGGTCGAAACATTGTATACGTGTCTATGGTATCTCAAGATTACATAATATATAATACAAGTTGATTAAGTTATGGTTGGAATAGATTTGTTACCAATTTTCACGTAGCTAAAATGAGAAAAATTATCCAATCTTGTTTTGCCCATAACTTCTTCATTTTAAATCCGTTTTGAGTGAATCAAATTGCTATGGTTTCATATTGAACTCTATTTTATGAATCTAAACAGAAAAGTATAGGTTTATAGTCGGAAAAATAAGTTACAAGTCGTTTTTGTAAACGTAGTCATTTCAGTCGAAAGAACGACGTCTAGATGACCATTTTAGAAAACATACTTCCACTTTGAGTTTAACCATAATTTTTGGATATAGTTTCATGTTCATAATAAAAATCATTTTCTCAGAATAACAACTTTTAAATCAAAGTTTATCATAGTTTTTAATTAACTAACCCAAAACAGCCCGCGGTGTTACTACGACGGCGTAAATCCGGTTTTACGGTGTTTTTCGTGTTTCCAGGTTTTAAATCATTAAGTTAGCATATAATATAGATATAGAACATGTGTTTAGTTGATTTTAAAAGTCAAGTTAGAAGGATTAACTTTTGTTTGCGAACAAGTTTAGAATTAACTAAACTATGTTCTAGTGATTACAAGTTTAAACCTTCGAATAAGATAGCTTTATATGTATGAATCGAATGATGTTATGAACATCATTACTACCTTAAGTTCCTTGGATAAACCTACTGGAAAAGAGAAAAATGGATCTAGCTTCAATGGATCCTTGGATGGCTCGAAGTTCTTGAAGCAGAATCATGACACGAAAACAAGTTCAAGTAAGATCATCACTTGAAATAAGATTGTTATAGTTATAGAAATTGAACCAAAGTTTGAATATGATTATTACCTTGTATTAGAATGATAACCTACTGTAAGAAACAAAGATTTCTTGAGGTTGGATGATCACCTTACAAGATTGGAAGTGAGCTAGCAAACTTGAAAGTATTCTTGATTTTATGAAACTAGAACTTTTGGAATTTATGAAGAACACTTAGAACTTGAAGATAGAACTTGAGAGAGATCAATTAGATGAAGAAAATTGAAGAATGAAAGTGTTTGTAGGTGTTTTTGGTCGTTGGTGTATGGATTAGATATAAAGGATATGTAATTTTGTTTTCATGTAAATAAGTCATGAATGATTACTCATATTTTTGTAATTTTATGAGATATTTCATGCTAGTTGCCAAATGATGGTTCCCACATGTGTTAGGTGACTCACATGGGCTGCTAAGAGCTGATCATTGGAGTGTATATACCAATAGTACATACATCTAAAAGCTGTGTATTGTACGAGTACGAATACGGGTGCATACGAGTAGAATTGTTGATGAAACTGAACGAGGATGTAATTGTAAGCATTTTTGTTAAGTAGAAGTATTTTGATAAGTGTATTGAAGTCTTTCAAAAGTGTATAAATACATATTAAAACACTACATGTATATACATTTTAACTGAGTCGTTAAGTCATCGTTAGTCGTTACATGTAAGTGTTGTTTTGAAACCTTTAGGTTAACGATCTTGTTAAATGTTGTTAACCCAATATTTATAATATCAAATGAGATTTTAAATTATTATATTATCATGATATTATCATGTATGAATATCTCTTAATATGATATATATACATTAAATGTCTTTACAACGATAATCGTTACATATATGTCTCGTTTAAAAATCATTAAGTTAGTAGTCTTGTTTTTACATATGTAGTTCATTGTTAATATAATTAATGATATGTTTACTTATCATAGTATCATGTTAACTATATATATATCCATATATATGTCATCATATAGTTTTTACAAGTTTTAACGTTCGTGAATCACCGGTCAACTTGGGTGGTCAATTGTCTATATGAAACATATTTCAATTAATCAAGTCTTAACAAGTTTGATTGCTTAACATGTTGGAAACATTTAATCATGTAAATATCAATCTCAATTAATATATATAAACATGGAAAAGTTCGGGTCACTACATTCAATACCTCCTTAAACTAAGTTTAAGGGCTGTCCAAAATGGTAGTAGGATGATGAACAAAAGTGTAGAACTTCAAGCTTTTGATCCTCCAACAACACCCCTATTTTAGCTAGACTTTATAACCTCAACACCCTTGTTAATCTAGCTTGAAACCCACTTCTTTGAGCTGGAAATTTTGGCCAGCAGCAACAACAAAAGATGATGATGAATGCTAGCTTCTAATGGTGAAACCTCAAGAGATAATACCCCAAACTTTTTACCCAACACCTAATGCTATGGTTAGGATTTATTGTCACTTGAAAACAAGCTTTCAAACAAGCTCAAGAACCCTCTCCTCTAGCTGAAAGTTTCAGCCAGAATGCAGCTCACCAAGGCATGAGAGTGTTTTTCTTGTTGTGGTTATGTTTTGAATGCATGTCTTGAAAATTGCTTGAGTCAAAGCATAGGTATACAAGTTAAGCATGTGTATATTATATTGTGCCACATTAAAAGTAGTAAAATAAGCATGGGTGAGACCCCCTTGGTCTCAACAAAACCGTCCCCCATGGGGAAATGTTACAAAATTATGTAACTTGCATTATTTAATAAAACTTGTTACATATCATGTCATGCCCTTTTATTACTTACATTTTATAAAACAATTATGAAATGTATCACAATATAACTTACTTTAACTTGTAAATATTTGAATGCTTATCATATAAATTATCCTAATAATTTATCTCAAGTAATAATATTTTAGAAAACCGATTTTCTAAAATTCAAGTGTCGCGTATTTATTCAACGACCCATTCGTTAAGATTAAATACATATAAGGTGTTGGTAAGTTTGTTATTGGGTATGACCCGACTTGGATCATAACACGTCAGCCACGTTAATTTAATATGTCTCTCGGGCATACGAAATACCTTCAATACAAGTAGTGTCTCCATATCTTCAATGCAAACACGACTGCTCCCAGTTCTAGATCATGCGTCGTATAATTTCGCTCGTGAATCTTTAATTGTCGGGATGCGTATGCAATAAATTTCTTCCGTTGCATAAGAACGCAACCAAAACCTTGTCGCGAAGCGTCACAATATATTTCAAAATCATCGTTCCCTTCTGGTAACGATAAAATAGGCGCCGTAGTCAACTTCTTTTTCAGTAATTGAAATGCACTCTCCTGCTCAGAAGTCCATTCATATTTCTTCCCTTTTTGCGTTAACGCTGTCAACGGCTTAGCTATTCGGGAAAAATCTTGAATAAACCTTCTATAATAACCGGCTAAACCCAAAAATTGGCGTATCTGCATTGGTGTCTTAGGAGTCTCCCATTTTTCAATGGCTTCAATTTTTGCTGGATCAACCTGAATTCCTTTGCTACTAACAACGTGGCCAAGAAATTGCACTTCTTTCAACCAGAAAGCACATTTAGAAAATTTAGCATATAGCTGTTCTTTTCTTAACAACTCTAATATCAACCTTAAATGCTGCTCATGCTCTTGCTCACTCTTGGAATAGATAAGAATATCATCAATGAAAACGATAACAAACTTATCTAAATATGGACTACAAACTCGATTCATGAGGTCCATGAATACAGCTGGCGCATTCGTCAATCCAAACGGCATGACCAAAAATTCGTAATGACCGTAGCGTGTCCGAAAAGCAGTTTTCGATATATCTTCTTCTTTGACACGTAATTGATGATAGCCCGATCTTAGGTCAATTTTCGAGTACACACATGATCCTTGGAGTTGATCAAATAAGTCGTCAATTCTCGGTAGTGGATACCGATTCTTGATAGTTAACTTATTTAATTCACGATAATCTATACACATTCGGAAAGATCCGTCTTTCTTCTTGACGAATAAAATTGGAGCTCCCCACGGTGAAGTACTTGGTCGTATGAATCCACGATCCAGTAATTCTTTTAACTGACTCTGAAGTTCTTTTAACTCGGACGGTGCAAGTCTATATGGAGCACGGGCAACCGGTGCAGCTCCTGGTACAAGATCTATTTGAAATTCTACAGATCTAAATGGAGGTAATCCCGGCAACTCTTCCGGAAATACTTCAGGAAAATCTCTTGCCACAGGCACGTCATTGATGCACTTCTCTTTTTCTTTCTTTTCGACTTTATTAACATGTGCTAAGATAGCATAGCACCCTTTCTTCAAGCACTTTTGAGCTTTCAAATAACTAATGAGTTTTAGCTTTGAGTTACCCTTCTCTCCATAAATCATTACTGGCGTTTTATTCTTACGAGGAATGCGAATTGCCTTCTTGGCGCACACAACTTCAGCTCCTATTTTGGACATCCAGTCCATGCCGACTATTACATCAAAACTTCCTAATTCTACGGGTATCAAATCAATCTTAAATGTTTCTCCGGCTAAATTTATTTTACAATCACGGCAAATTTTATCGGCTTTAATTAGTTTACCATTAGCTAATTCAATCATGTACTTAGCATCTAGAGGTAATGATGAACAATTCAATTTAGCGTGAAAGTCTCTACACACGTAACTTCTATCAGCACCAGTATCAAATATAATAGATGCGGATAAGTTATTAATGGTAAACGTACCCGTAACAAGCTCCGGGTCTTCACATGCCTCTCTAGCATTAATAACAAATGCTCTCCCACGTGCAGGTCCGATATTCTTCTCTGGATTCGGGCACTGGCTCTTATAGTGACCTTGTTTTCCACACCCAAAACAAGTAATGGTAGCCAAGGCAGTTCTATTTGCATTGGTGGCAGGAGTCTTGGTACCATTTGTATTTGTAACGAGAGCCCTACAATCTTCAGCAAGATGACCCTTTCGATTACATTTGTTGCATACCACATTACAGTAACCAGAGTGATGTTTGTGGCATCGGTTGCATAAAGGATTTTGTCCTTTATAACCAAAGCTTAAACCACTACCAGCACCTTGCGTGTTTTCTTGTTTCTTAAAAGATTGTTGTTAGTTACCTCGATCATAATTTCCATTCCACTTTCTTTTGTTACCTGATACCTTCACATCAGTATTGGATACTTTCTTATCCATGATGACCTGATCCATTAGCTCGTTTGCCATGGTTATAGCTTCATGAATTGTCTTAGGTTTCGATGCTGTAACATTTGCCTTGACCTTTTTGGGCAAACCATCTTTGTACATTTCAATCTTCCGTTCTTCGGTTGGAACCAATTCAGGACATAGCAAAACTAATTCCATGAATCGCTGATTGTAGTTGGTGATTTCAGTACCAACAACCTTCAGGCTTCGTAATTCATCTTCCAACTTTCTAACCTCGTTCCTTGGACAATACTCGTTGATTAACATTGTTTTGAATTCTTCCCAAGGAGTATCATAAGCTACATCTCCTCCTACAGCCTTCACATAATTTTTCCACCACGTGAGTGCACTATCTTGTAAAGTGCACGATGCATACTTGGTCATGTCCTTTTCAACACAACCACTGATTTTAAACACAGTCTCTATCTTTTCTATCCACCGGGTTAAACCGATCGGTCCTTCTGTTCCACTGAATGATGAGGGCTTGCAAGCTTGAAAAGTTTTGTAAGTGCACCCCACACGAGGATTTGGGTTAACTGCAGCACCTCTTGCAGCCTCGACCCATAACATTCTGTCGTTCACTTGCTGATTGATGAGTTCCTGGATTTCTTGTTCCGTCATTCGGTTCAATCGCGCCATATTCTTCTATAAGAATGAAAAGAAAATAATTATTCACATGGAATATTATAGATGTAGTGTATATTTACAGTACATTATAGCTTATTAATAATATGAACCAGGTATTATTATAAAAGCCTTTTCTTCTTATTAGCGTTTTATAATTATATCTAGGGTAGTACCTACCCGTTAATGTCCATACTTAATAGCTTAGTACAGAATCAATTACTACCATCTAAATAATACTTAACCATGGAAAATTATTGCATTTCACACTTCACTATTTTACATATGCTTATCTTACATCGAACATTAAACAAACCACACTAATAATATTATACAAAACATTATATGATCCCATGGTTTAATACGGCAGCGCATCGTTTGGTCTATTTTCTAGGACGTTTAGGTTCAAAGAATCGCTTAACGCTTATCCTGGCTATCTGCCTATATTTTGGCTGTGGGACTGAAGAACTGGATGCCGGGATAGAACGAATAGGAATAGCGGGAATAGGGGTGGTAGTGTCTAGTGGAGTTGGTGCCACATCATCCTTACTAAACTCGAGATTTGAATTTTCTAATTCATTAGCCTTTCGTTTCTTTCCTAGTTCGAACTCGTCTTTTGTAATTTCCTGTATTTCTTCCTCGGGTTCACTTTCCTCCTCGGGTTCACTTTCCTCCTCGGGTTCACTTTCCTCCTCGGGTTCACTTTCCGGGTTCTCTATAGTCGGTTCATCCGGAATTTGTGAGTCTTCCCCAAAGATATTATTTTCGTCATCGGATAGGTTAATGACTGGAACACCATCTGAAGATTCTGGTTCGGAGTCGCTGAACGTGATGACAAGTTTTGAGCCCGACATCTATCACACAACAACTAACCCATTAGTACTACATAATATTTACATATAAATTTTAACCAACAATGATAAGCAATGGTTTTTAAATCAGACCCGGTCAAAGTCCAGACTTACTAATGTATCCTAACGACTTATCAGTTAGACACACTAATGCAAACCTGGTTCGTTAAGACCACCGCTCTGATACCACATGTCATAACCCGTCCTTAACCATAAGAACGAGTTAGATAACGTATGATTTCATTGCGAGGTATTGACCTCTATATGCGACATTTTTAAAAGAACAACTGCATTTATTTTACATTACAAACCATTACTCTTATTTTAATACAAGCTTTAGACAATAAAAAGATGACTATCGTTTAGCGATAATCTTAGACTTACAAACTTTACATGTGATGATAACAATACGATTTCTAGCATATTTTACATTACAAATCCTCCGATATGCAGTTTTATTTTTGACACAAATATGCATACTCAAGATCTTGTTTAAATTCAACATGTTGCAGCGGAAGCTTTTAGCTATCACCTGAGAATAAACATGCTTAAAACGTCAACATAAAGTTGGTGAGATATAGGTTTAATGCCGGCAGCAATATATATATATATAGACCACAAGATTTCATATATAAACATTTTAATAAAAATATTCTAAGTGGTTGAGCACTTGATAACCATACTTAACATTTAATCACGTCGCATATTCCCTTTATTATGAAATCTTACTACACCGTACCAAGTGTAGTCACGAAACGAAGTACTGTGCAACCGTTGAATACTGGTCGTCCAGTCCGGTTGGGGTTGTCAGGCCCGATAGATCTATCAACAGGATTCGCGTTTACAATACCGCTGTAAATAACAGTTACCAAGCTACAGGGAAGTATGCCAGTGGTACAACTCAACGTAGAATATATTTTTCAGTTACTTGTGTCCATATCGTAAAACATAAAATACATGTATTCTCATCCCGAAATATTTAGAGTTTAAAAGTGGGACTATATACTCACTTTCGTCTTGAAGATATGTAATTTTGACTTGGTCTCCGATTGATATCACGAACCTATCCATATATAATATATCAATACCTTTTCTTTTTAAACAAACGTCACATATATATACTTATAATACTTTTAATACTTTTAATAATTCCTTAGTCCGTAGTTAGCAGTCCGATGTTAGTAATTCAATTTTAAATGGTTCATTTTTAGGTGTTTAATAAACCCCCAATGAAATAAATAAAAACCCCCATCGTATATGTATTGGTTGAGATTAATCTTGACCCACGGTACCGGTGTTGTCAAATGACGTGTTGCGTACATAAAGTACCGGTGTTGTCAAATGACGTGTTGCGTACAATCATGGGATCTTATGATTAATCTTCTCGTATTGTTTACGGGTGATCCTGAACCATATAAAATTAAATTATGAGTACATATATATAAAATATCATGTTATTTTAAAAAGATGTGATTTATTTAATTTTCTCCAATTATTTTCGTAGCTAAACTAGTCTTAGATATCCGATCTCGTTTTGGTCATAGTTTCTTCGTTACAACTCCGTTTTCGTTGATTCAACTTGCCACTTCCTTGGATCGAGTCCCTCTTTAAGACTATGAACTGTAAATACCTTAGTTTGTATTCGAAATCACAGGTCATAGGTCAAACTTTAGTGAAACTTATGAAGTTAATCATTTTTGTTACAAAAATATCATTTAATGACCATTTTTCTAAAAATACTTATACTTTGAATTAAATCATAAAATTTTTATGTGTCATCATATTCATAAGAAATATCATTTTTCCAGAATATAAACCTCCAATTCAAAGTTCAAGATGGTTTTTAATTATCCAACCCAAAACAGCCCCCGGATACACTCCGACGTCGTAAAAACAGTTTTTAAGGTGTTCTTTGAAAAACCAAATTATACCTTGTTAAATTAGCATATATTTAAGTTATATTACAGGTCTTGAAGTATTTTAAAAGTTAAGTTAGAAGGATCTATTTAGTTTGCAAACAAGTTTGAAAACATTCAAACTATGTTCTTGTTGTTAAAATTTTATACCACAAAATAAGATAGCTATATATATATGAATCGAATAAGGTTATGAACATAGTTACTACCTCAAGTTCCTTGGACAAGGTTGCTGTAAAAGAGGAGTAAGAACCTAGAATTAAAAGGGTGATGGAATTGGATGAAAGATTGGAAGTAAGTTTGTGTTCTTGGAAAGGATTCTTGAAGTGTTTTTGTAAGAGTTTTCTTATGGTGATTAAGGCTTGTTTCTATGGCTAGATCTTCATGGTTTCTTGCTGAATGGTTATGGAGTTTAAAGTTCTTGAAAGAGTGTGTGTTTTTAGGTAGAAAATGGAAGTTAAAATGAATCAAAATGATGATCCATGAAGCTTATTAAAAACGTGATATGGGGGGGGGTATATGGACAAAATTTTAAAGCTTGTAATCTTGTGTATTTGTCAAACAATCATACAAAAGCAATTACCTTATACATAAGGCATGAACAAGGGCTGGTTAGGTGGTGATTTGATGTGTATATACCAATAGTAAATACGTATAGAAGTTAGGTATGATACGAGTACATATACTCTAGATATACGTATAGAAATCTTGTGAAAAATAGAATGAGGATTCAAATATAGCTATCTTTTGTGAATACACTTATATGATTTTATGAATTGAAGTCCTTAAAAGTGATTAAATACATTACATATACGATATATGTATAAACATTATAGGTTATAAGTATTTATGTCAAATAACGTTACGTATGGTTATCGTTTTGAAAACTTAAGTTAGTAGTTTCAAAATATACTTATAACTTATTGTTATTAATACAAAATGAGATATTAAAACATTCATTAATCATGTTAAATATGTATATATACATATATATACACAAACGTATAATTATCATATATTGTATAGTTCGTGATATCATCGGTAAAACTAGACGGTCAAACGTTGTGTAAATCTCTTTTCGGAAACATAAATCTCAACAATTTGGATTGCTTATCATGTTGGTAAGGTTTAATTTATGTAAATATTAATCTTATAAGTATAGAATGATCGAAAAAGTGCGGGTCGTTACAATTAATTGTTCTAGTAATAAAAACTCTGGATTATGTGAGTCATGTGTGTTAGGCAAACATATCAAATTGCCCTTTACTAATTCTTTATCTACAACAAGTTCACCCTTTGAAATTGTTCATAGTGATCTATGGACCTCGCCTATTGTTAGCTCTTCTGGACACAAATACTATGTTTTATTTGGGAAACATAGTATTTGGGAAACGTTTCTACCAAGCCACGCCCTTCGCCTATTGATTGACGGGCGAAGGGCGTAAGACTTAGTGCAACCAAGCATTCCTTAGTATTTGGGAAACGTTTCTACCAAGCCACGGAAATGGTTTTGGTGTTTGGTTGTTAAGCGCGTGTTCGCTTTTATGTTGAAGTGACGAATCATGAGGTTCGTCGGTTGGTTGGAACCCTTGAGATCGAGTGTTTTAAATCTCGATGTGTGTTGGTAATGGAGTCTTTATGACGCGACATTAGGTGCCTCTTTTATACCTACTAGCGTGGTGTTCGACTCCGATTGTGTTGCGGTATACTTTTTGTACAAAGTGTTTAAGGGTTGGTTAAAATCCTTCATGTGCTCAAGGTTGGAGCAAGATGTGGTAATGGGTCGTGTGAGCCCAATTATTGGTAAAGTCTACCTGTGGTAGCATTGTGCGGTTGTACGAGTTGTGGATATGGAACGTGGTTCTAAGTGGGGGAGTTACACTCCCGCACGAGGGAGTTTTAGTGTGAGATTTCGGATGATGCTATTGGTAGATCCGGAAAATGCTGTCGAGACCTGGTTGGGTCGATTTGTGGTAGAGCACAATTTTGGATAAATTGTACTTATGATTTTGGATTTGAATTATCACCAAGGTGGTAATGTGGTAAATCTCGTTGAGGGATAATGGACGTATGTGGCGAGCAAGGTGAAATCCTTCGGTTAAGGGAGGTGTGTGTCGGGTTCTCTTTTGGAGAATTATTGTTTGGTACCTATGTTTGGTATAGGTGGTTCTTGCTCGATTATGGATGGTTAGTGGTCCGCTAGGGTTCACTGTAGTGTAGCAGAGCGTGATGTTGCACGACTCGGTGTTTGAGGCCGAAAGTGCGTATGTGATAGATGAAGCATGACCTTCGGGGTCCGCTGACTTCATCGTGGGATTGTTGATTGATGAAGCATGACTTTCGGAGTCCGCTGACTTCATCATGGGATTGTGATTAATGAAGCATGACTTTCGGGGTCCGCTAACTTCATTATGGTATGGTCGATTGATGAAGCATGATCTTTAGGGTCCGCTGACTTCATCATGGGAGTACGTGATTGGTGGAGCATGACTTTCGGGGTCCACTGACTTCATCATGAGCGTGGTGTTATATCGGTGAAGCATGATCTTCGGGTCCGCTGACTTCATCCGGTGTTGAGATTGGTGAAGCATGATCTTCGGGTCCGCTGACTTCATCATGGTTGTGAATCGCGTGTGTTTTCGGATTCACGATGACGCGTGTAGTTCGGTCATCTTATCAGAATGAATCTCGTGTAGTTCGGATTCATGGTGACTCGTGTAGTTCGGTCATCTTATTGAGGTAGTAATCTCGTGTGGTTTCGGATTACTAAGGCTCGTGTAGTTCGGCCAACCTCGATGTTGTGGAAGTGAATCTCGTGTAGTTCGGATTCACAAATGACTCGTGTGGTTTCGGTCATTGTATTGAGGAGTGAGTCTCGTGTAGTTCGGATTCACAAATGACTCGTGGAGTTCGGTCATTCCTCTGGGATAGTGACTCTCGTGTAGTTCGGATTCACTATGGCGCGTGTAGTTCGGCCATTCCCGATTGTGTTGTGGTGAAGGTAGTGAGTCGCGTGTAGTTCGGATTCACTAAGGCGCGTGTGTTTTCGGCCAGCCTTCGTGTTGTGTGATCTGTATGTTGTTTTATACACCGATGGTGGGGTCGTGAGGACCATGTTGTGAGATTAGTGATGCGATAGCCGTGTTTCGCTCACATGTTGGTTACGGGTGTGACGATGGTTGATTTCGTACACCTTGGGATTTGCGTTTCCATAGTCGTTTGGGCGCTATCGGTTTTTAACCGTTGGATTATGATGTTACGGTAGTTGCGTATTGGTCGTATTGCGCACTACAAGGGATGTCTATTGAGTGGTGTTATCCGTAAGGATTCGTTTGGATCGGTCTTCATCGGTTCGGGTTGTTGACCTTAGGTTGGGACTTGGGTGCTTTTAGCGTTGTACTCGGTAATAGTACACTAAGGAATTAATATCTCGGTATGAGATTGGTTGGGTTTTCCCAGTGTTAGGGAATGAGCATGGTGTTAGTGCTCGGATTGTGGATTTGATAAATCGCGGGTGACGATTTACTTGTGGAAGGCGATTCGTTGGGAAAAATTGCTTAGGAAAGTCGGATTGGACTTATGTTGAGGACCGTAGAGTGGAGTCCGTTTGGTCAAGTGATGAGGATCACGAGGACGAGATCGAGTTTAAGTGGGGGAGAGTTGTAAGACCCGAATATTTATTTTGTATACTTGTTTATAAAAGACATATGAGATCGGGCTTCGTTTAATATTTATATGGAATTAATATGCAAAGGAATCTGGTTCAGCTGTGTTGCGCGCCGCGCAGGGTTGGGGCGCGCCGCGCCGATTGCTGCTGACAGAACCCTCTTTATTTTTAATTGCTTTAATGAGGGGTAAAATCACATGGGGCCGGATTTGTGAGGCTTATGAGCTAGTTTGGATCAGTTTTGGATCCTATTCACATCCACTCATCATCTTCATCCATTCTTAGAGAGAGAGAGAGGCTTAGAGAGAGATTGAAGGTTTTGGCGAGGAAGAAGCTCGAATCGTTCAAAGTCTCGGGTTTTAAAGTTGTTCTCCTCGTTCCTAGCTACGTTGTAGTGGTATTGGTAAGCTCAAACTCCGAATTTCGTTTGTTTAACTTGATATTCAATTTAGGGTTTTGAGTTAATTTGTTGAGTAACCCACTTAGGTGATGAAATGGGTTTATGGTGACTAGTTATTCTTGTCACTTGGCGGGTTTTGGGTTGGATGACGATTTGGCCTTGATTAGGCTTTGGTTTGGAGTTTAATCACTAGGTATAGTGATTATTGAAGTATTGGAACCCATTTAGGGTATTATGGTTGACTAATTGTGACTTTGGGTCAAATTAGGGTTCGGTGGTAATTATGACCCAATTGGCGATTTAATGATGTTTATAAACTTAAAATGGATTAAGTTGAAGTATAGAACCAAGTTAAATGTGTTTTGGTGTTAAAACTTGTAAATGGTGAGATTTTGACTTAATGGGTCAAAATTAGGGTTTAAGTGTCAAAATGGGTATGACACGTGTTTAACACTTGAGTTCAGGTTTAATTGACATATTTAGACCATTCTCACTTGTGTTAGTGATTATGGGTTAGTTTGGGCACGGTTTGTGCTTGGAAGTGCATTTGGGTCGAAATTGCACTAATGGTTGAATTGGGTTGAATTGTGAATCCACTCTAAGTGTAATGTTGTAATTGTGATAATGGATTAGGTATTTCCCATTGGCGACTTGCGGATTACTTGGAAGCACTCTTCAAGACTTCAAGGTGAGTGATATTATCCTATGTACATATGTATGTGTAGGATGGGTGCGGGTCGGGTGGAGTGATTCTCGGCTATAGAGCTCACTTCACATGTAGGTGGACTTGATGGACTTTTGTATAAGTCCAATTGGCACGGTTGTGCGTTTGGTTGACCATCTTTGGCGAAGTACACGTTCGTGTGTACATTATCACACGTGATTGTGATTTGGATGTTGTAGCCCCGATGTGGTGGATTTTATAATCCCGTGACCGTGGGTTTGAGTTGGAGATGTGAATCGCGTGTGGTTTCGGATTCACGATGACGCGTGTGGTTTCGGTCATCTTATCAAATGAATCTCGTGTAGTTCGGATTCATGGTGACTCGTGTAGTTCGGTCATCTTATTGAGGTAGTAATCTCGTGTGGTTTCGGATTACTAAGGCTCGTGTAGTTCGGCCAACCTCGATGTTGTGAAGATAGTAATCTCGTGTGGTTTCGGATTACTAAGGCTCGTGTAGTTCGGCCAATCTTCATTGTGGTATTTGGTTCTCGGTATTGGGTTAAGGTGTTAACCTTGTTCGTTTATATTGTTATATATTAATGTATTGTTGTGTTGTAGCTAACCCTCCGGGTGTAGCTATTTGGCGTTGTTCACATCGTCGTTGGTGAACTTATATTGTTATTGTATCTTTAGCTCGTTGCTTAGAGATCGTACGGTATGCTTAGTGTAGTGCCTTATATGGATGCCTCGGTATGCGGTATTTGTTATTTTGTGGCATGTCCATTTTATACATATATATGTATGTAGTATATTATCATTCACTAAGCGTTAGCTTACCCTCTCGTTGTTGACTCTTTTTATAGATTGCATGCGGATGGTGGCTCGGGTAAGCGCGAGGATTAGAGGACTTGCATAGTTTGCGTAGAAGGCTTGCTTTTGGATTTATTAGGATTGGGTAGCGTATCCCCAATCGCCATGCTCGGCTTTGTTTTGTATTAAAAGTCTTATGGTCGAAAATTGTATTTTGGTACTTAAGGGGTAATTTGGGTCAATGTGGGCCCCGCTTCGTAAACATAATTTTATTAATAGAACGTGCTAGTTTTTATATATGGAACATGGGGTTAAAAGCGTTACGCCTAATTATGTCGGGAACTAGTCAAACATTTTCGCATTTAAAGACTTTCCGGACAGTCAGGTTTGGCGCGCCGCGCGGCCTATATGGCGCGCCGCGCCAGGTGGCAGTTCAGCAATTTTTTTTTTATTTTGTAAATTTAACGCGGTTTAATGCGGGTTGGTTTGGGTTGTTACAAGTGGTATCAGAGCATGGTCTAAGGGATTTAGGTGACTTGAGATAGGTGCCTAGACTTAGACTTGTGTGTGCTTAAATTGTTGCGGGACTTGTAGGATTACGGGTCGGAATGGGTTTGGTTAGTGCCTTGGCTATAGGTTGACTAACGTTTATATTAGTAATGCGGATTTTATTAATATGTTGTTGTGTTGTGATAATAATTCTCGCGTGTGTTTGTACTGCGTAGAATTTTGGTTGTGTTTGTGTATATCATCGAGCGAGACGGTCGTTGTACTAACGAGTCGATGCGGCATGTGTGCGTAATAAGAACTTGCAAACCTTATTACGGGTGCAAATCGTGTCTAACAAGTGATGTACGATGAGTGTTTAGCAAGATGGGGCTGTGTCGTGCGTACGGTTTTACACGTTCGTGGACTAATCGTTTTGCATTCTTTAGAATGACGACGCGAAACGAGACCGAGGCGAACGACGTGGAGTTTGACGCCAGGGTTGCGGCCGCCGTTGCGGAGCAAATGGGTGCGTTAGAAGAAAGAATGGAAAGGAGGTATTCCGAACTTCAAAGTAGTGGTGAAATGGAGCGTTATCTTAAGAGCTTCATGAGGACTAAACCCCCGATGTATGACGGAAAACCGGATCTTTTGGTAAGCACAACTTGGATTTCGGACGTCGAAGGGTGTTTCCGTACTATTGATTGCCCTCCCGAGAGAAAGACGAGACTCGCTACGAGTTTGTTGCGGGGTAGGGCAAGGGATTGGTTGGATGGTAAGATTGATCTTGTCGGTGGCGAGACGTTTATGGCTTTATCGTGGGACGACTTTAAGGAGGAATTCTTCGAGGAGTTCCGGACTTCGGCCGATTTGTGGGAATTGCGTAATGAGTTGCGAAATTTGCGACAAGGATCTATGGATTTGAGTACTCTCAAGACGACCTTTATGGCGAAGGCTCGTTTTTGTCCGGAGTATTTGGGGAATGATCGTTTGTTGATGGGAGATTTCTATCGGACCTTGAATGATGACTTGAAAAGTAAAATTAGCCGGGGTCAAGCGAAATCATTTTCGGAATTATTCGACTTGGCTAGAGGTTTCGAGTCGTATTCACGATCGAAAAGGGGTGAACCTTCAAGTGAGCGAAGGGTCGTTTCTTACGGTGCTCCGAGTAAGAGGGCTAAGGGTCCGAGTGTGAGCACGGGTGGTACGCGAACGGGTATGTCGGATTCTAGTGCGGCTAGATGTTACAATTGTGGCGTGAGGGGTCACAAGTCTTGGGAATGTTCGGTACCAAAGGGTGATGGTATGGTGTGCTTCAATTGCCAAAAAGAAGGACATCGTAAGTCGGAATGTCCCAAGTTAGCGGGGACAGGTGCGGCCAGGAGACGTTAAGGTACGTTTAATTTTGATAAATATGTCTTTTGATTATTTATTAAATGCCGTTTGAGTTGCGTGCCTTTGTTGTGCATGTTATGCTATGGGTGACGTTCCTAATGGAAGTACCCTATGTTGATGATTGATTGACGGGCGAAGGGCGTAAGACTTAGTGCAACCAAGCATTCCTTAGTATTTGGGAAACGTTTCTACCAAGCCACGGAAATGGTTTTGGTGTTTGGTTGTTAAGCGCGTGTTCGCTTTTATGTTGAAGTGACGAATCATGAGGTTCGTCGGTTGGTTGGAACCCTTGAGATCGAGTATTTTAAATCTCGATGTGTGTTGGTAATGGAGTCTTTATGACGCGACATTAGGTGCCTCTTTTATACCTACTAGCGTGGTGTTCGACTCCGATTGTGTTGCGGTACACTTTTTGTACAAAGTGTTTAAGGGTTGGTTAAAATCCTTCATGTGCTCAAGGTTGGAGCAAGATGTGGTAATGGGTCGTGTGAGCCCAATTATTGGTAAAGTCTACCTGTGGTAGCATTGTGCGGTTGTACGAGTTGTGGATATGGAACGTGGTTCTAAGTGGGGGAGTTACACTCCCGCACGAGGGAGTTTTAGTGTGAGATTTCGGATGATGCTATTGGTAGATCCGGAAAATGCTGTCGAGACCTGGTTGGGTCGATTTGTGGTAGAGCACAATTTTGGATAAATTGTACTTATGATTTTGGATTTGAATTATCACCAAGGTGGTAATGTGGTAAATCTCGTTGAGGGATAATGGACGTATGTGGCGAGCAAGGTGAAATCCTTCGGTTAAGGGAGGTGTGTGTCGGGTTCTCTTTTGGAGAATTATTGTTTGGTACCTATGTTTGGTATAGGTGGTTCTTGCTCGATTATGGATGGTTAGTGGTCCGCTAGGGTTCACTGTAGTGTAGCAGAGCGTGATGTTGCACGACTCGGTGTTTGAGGCCGAAAGTGCGTATGTGATAGATGAAGCATGACCTTCGGGGTCCGCTGACTTCATCGTGGGATTGTTGATTGATGAAGCATGACTTTCGGAGTCCGCTGACTTCATCATGGGATTGTGATTAATGAAGCATGACTTTCGGGGTCCGCTGACTTCATTATGGTATGGTTGATTGATGAAGCATGATCTTTAGGGTCCGCTGACTTCATCATGGGAGTACATGATTGGTGGAGCATGACTTTCGGGGTCCGCTGACTTCATCATGAGCGTGGTGTTATATCGGTGAAGCATGATCTTCGGGTCCGCTGACTTCATCCGGTGTTGAGATTGGTGAAGCATGATCTTCGGGTCCGCTGACTTCATCATGGTTGTGAATCGCGTGTGTTTTCGGATTCACGATGACGCGTGTAGTTCGGTCATCTTATCGGAATGAATCTCGTGTAGTTCGGATTCATGGTGACTCGTGTAGTTCGGTCATCTTATTGAGGTAGTAATCTCGTGTGGTTTCGGATTACTAAGGCTCGTGTAGTTCGGCCAACCTCGATGTTGTGGAAGTGAATCTCGTGTAGTTCGGATTCACAAATGACTCGTGTGGTTTCGGTCATTGTATTGAGGAGTGAGTCTCGTGTAGTTCGGATTCACAAATGACTCGTGGAGTTCGGTCATTCCTCTGGGATAGTGACTCTCGTGTAGTTCGGATTCACTATGGCGCGTGTAGTTCGGCCATTCCCGATTGTGTTGTGGTGAAGGTAGTGAGTCGCGTGTAGTTCGGATTCACTAAGGCGCGTGTGTTTTCGGCCAGCCTTCGTGTTGTGTGATCTGTATGTTGTTTTATACACCGATGGTGGGGTCGTGAGGACCATGTTGTGAGATTAGTGATGCGATAGCCGTGTTTCGCTCACATGTTGGTTACGGGTGTGACGATGGTTGATTTCGTACACCTTGGGATTTGCGTTTCCATAGTCGTTTGGGCGCTATCGGTTTTTAACCGTTGGATTATGATGTTACGGTAGTTGCGTATTGGTCGTATTGTGCACTACAAGGGATGTCTATTGAGTGGTGTTATCCGTAAGGATTCGTTTGGATCGGTCTTCATCGGTTCGGGTTGTTGACCTTAGGTTGGGACTTGGGTGCTTTTAGCGTTGTACTCGGTAATAGTACACTAAGGAATTAATATCTCGGTATGAGATTGGTTGGGTTTTCCCAGTGTTAGGGAATGAGCATGGTGTTAGTGCTCGGATTGTGGATTTGATAAATCGCGGGTGAAGATTTACTTGTGGAAGGCGATTCGTTGGGAAAAATTGCTTAGGAAAGTCGGATTGGACTTATGTTGAGGACCGTAGAGTGGAGTCCGTTTGGTCAAGTGATGAGGATCACGAGGACGTGATCGAGTTTAAGTGGGGGAGAGTTGTAAGACCCGAATATTTATTTTGTATACTTGTTTATAAAAGACATATGAGATCGGGCTTCGTTTAATATTTATATGGAATTAATATGCAAAGGAATCTGGTTCAGCTGTGTTGCGCACCGCGCAGGGTTGGGGCGCACCGCGCCGATTGCTGCTGACAGAACCCTCTTTATTTTTAATTGCTTTAATGAGGGGTAAAAGGGTAAAATCACATGGGGCCGGATTTGTGAGGCTTATGAGCTAGTTTGGATCAGTTTTGGATCCCATTCACATCCACTCATCATCTTCATCCATTCTTAGAGAGAGAGAGAGAGAGGCTTAGAGAGAGATTGAAGGTTTTGGCGAGGAAGAAGCTCGAATCGTTCAAAGTCTCGGGTTTTAAAGTTGTTCTCCTCGTTCCTAGCTACGTTGTGGTGGTATTGGTAAGCTCAAACTCCGAATTTCATTTGTTTAACTTGATATTCAATTTAGGGTTTTGAGTTAATTTGTTGAGTAACCCACTTAGGTGATGAAATGGGTTTATGGTGACTAGTTATTCTTGTCACTTGGTGGGTTTTGGGTTGGATGACGATTTGGCCTTGATTAGGCTTTGGTTTGGAGTTTAATCACTAGGTATAGTGATTATTGAAGTATTGGAACCCATTTAGGGTATTATGGTTGACTAATTGTGACTTTGGGTCAAATTAGGGTTCGGTGGTAATTATGACCCAATTGGCGATTTAATGATGTTTATAAACTTAAAATGGATTAAGTTGAAGTATAGAACCAAGTTAAATGTGTTTTGGTGTTAAAACTTGTAAATGGTGAGATTTTGACTTAATGGGTCAAAATTAGGGTTTAAGTGTCAAAATGGGTATGACACGTGTTTAACACTTGAGTTCGGGTTTAATTGACATATTGGGACCATTCTCACTTGTGTTAGTGATTATGGGTTAGTTTGGGCACGGTTTGTGCTTGGAAGTGCATTTGGGTCGAAATTGCACTAATGGTTGAATTGGGTTGAATTGTGAATCCACTCTAAGTGTAATGTTGTAATTGTGATAATGGATTAGGTATTTCCCATTGGCGACTTGCGAATTACTTGGAAGCACTCTTCAAGACTTCAAGGTGAGTGATATTATCCTATGTACATATGTATGTGTAGGATGGGTGCGGGTCGGGTGGAGTGATTCTCGGCTATAGAGCTCACTTCACATGTAGGTGGACTTGATGGACTTTTGTATAAGTCCAATTGGCACGGTTGTGCATTTGGTTGACCATCTTTGGCGAAGTACACGTTCGTGTGTACATTATCACACGTGATTGTGATTTGGATGTTGTAGCCCCGATGTGGTGGATTTTATAATCCCGTGACCGTGGGTTTGAGTTGGAGATGTGAATCGCGTGTGGTTTCGGATTCACGATGACGCGTGTGGTTTCGGTCATCTTATCAAATGAATCTCGTGTAGTTCGGATTCATGGTGACTCGTGTAGTTCGGTCATCTTATTGAGGTAGTAATCTGGTGTGGTTTCGGATTACTAAGGCTCGTGTAGTTCGGCCAACCTCGATGTTGTGAAGATAGTAATCTCGTGTGGTTTCGGATTACTAAGGCTCGTGTAGTTCGGCCAATCTTCATTGTGGTATTTGGTTCTCGGTATTGGGTTAAGGTGTTAACCTTGTTCGTTTATATTGTTATATATTAATGTATTGTTGTGTTGTAGCTAACCCTCCGGGTGTAGCTATTTGGCGTTGTTCACATCGTCGTTGGTGAACTTATATTGTTATTGTATCTTTAGCTCGTTGCTTAGAGATCGTACGGTATGCTTAGTGTAGTGCCTTATATGGATGCCTCGGTATGCGGTATTTGTTATTTTGTGGCGTGTCCATTTTATACATATATATGTATGTAGTATATTATCATTCACTAAGCGTTAGCTTACCCTCTCGTTGTTGACTCTTTTTATAGATTGCATGCGGATGGTGGCTCGGGTAAGCGCGAGGATTAGAGGACTTGCATAGTTTGCGTAGAAGGCTTTCTTTTGGATTTATTAGGATTGGGTAGCGTATCCCCAATCGCCATGCTTGGCTTTGTTTTGTATTAAAAGTCTTATGGTCGAAAATTGTATTTTGGTACTTAAGGGGTAATTTGGGTCAATGTGGGCCCCGCTTCGTAAACATAATTTTATTAATAGAACGTGCTAGTTTTTATATATGGAACATGGGGTTAAAAGCGTTACGCCTAATTATGTCGGGAACTAGTCAAACATTTTCGCATTTAAAGACTTTCCGGACAGTCAGGTTTGGCGCGCCGCGCGGCCTATATGGCGCGCCGCGCCAGGTGGCAGTTCAGCAATTTTTTTTTTATTTTGTAAATTTAACGCGGTTTAATGCGGGTTGGTTTGGGTTGTTACAATAATCACCATCCACCCACCCATGCTTCTACATCTTCTGATATCTTAGATGATCCTAACTCCTCTCCTTCCCCAATCCCTCCACGTACCATCCACACTTGAGCTATGTCCGGCATAAGAAAGCCGAAAGTTCCATTTAACCTTAACACCACCACTCTCCCTTCGCCTATACCTCGAAACCCGCTGAGGCACTCGCTGATCCTCATTGGAAGCGTGCCATGACTTACGAGTTTCATGCTCTTATTAAAAATGGGACTTGGGAACTAGTCCCTCGTACACCCGACATGCATATTATACGTTCTATGTGGATTTTTAAACATAAATTTTGTGCTAACAGTTCTTTTGAGCGATACAAAGCTCGTTTGGTTGGTGATTCCAGGTCTCAACAGGTTGGTATCGATTGCACGGAAACTTTTAGTCCCGTTGTGAAACCGGCTACAATACACACAGTTTTAAGTCTAGCTCTTCAACACTCGTGGCCTATACACCAATTGGATGTTATAAACACCTTTTTACACGGGCAACTTATTGAAACTGTTTATATGCATCAACCTGCAGGTTTCCGGTGAAATGTCTCGTTCTTATTGATTAAAAACGTTCCATATTAATTGATTTCGTTGCGAGGTTTTGACCTCTATATGAGACGTTTTTCAAAGACTGCATTCATTTTAAAACAAACCATAACCTTTATTTCATCAATAAAGGTTTAAAAAGCTTTACGTAGATTATCAAATAATGATAATCTAAAATATCCTGTTTACACACGACCATTACATAATGGTTTACAATACAAATATGTTACAACAAAATAAGTTTCTTGAATGCAGTTTTTACACAATATCATACAAGCATGGACTCCAAATCTCGTCCTTATTTAAGTATGCGATAGCGGAAGCTCTTAATAATCACCTGAGAATAAACATGCTTAAAACGTCAACAAAAATGTTGCTGAGTTATAGGTTTAACCTATATATATCAAATCGTAACAATAGACCACAAGATTTCATATTTCAATACACATCCCATACATAGAGATAAAAATCATTCATATGGTGAACACCTGGTAACCGACATTAACAAGATGCATATATAAGAATATCCCCATCATTCCGGGACACCCTTCGGATATGATATAAATTTCGAAGTACTAAAGCATCCGGTACTTTGGATGGGGCTTGTTGGGTCCGATAGATCTATCTTTAGGATTCGCGTCAATTAGGGTGTCTGTTCCCTAATTCTTAGATTACCAGACTTAATAAAAAGGGGCATATTCGATTTCGATAATTCAACCATAGAATGTAGTTTCACGTACTTGTGTCTATTTTGTAAATCATTTATAAAACCTGCATGTATTCTCATCCCAAAAATATTAGATTTTAAAAGTGGGACTATAACTCACTTTCACAGATTTTTACTTCGTCGGGAAGTAAGACTTGGCCACTGGTTGATTCACGAACCTATAACAATATATACATATATATCAAAGTATGTTCAAAATATATTTACAACACTTTTAATATATTTTGATGTTTTAAGTTTATTAAGTCAGCTGTCCTCGTTAGTAACCTACAACTAGTTGTCCACAGTTAGATGTACAGAAATAAATCGATAAATATTATCTTGAATCAATCCACGACCCAGTGTATACGTATCTCAGTATTGATCACAACTCAAACTATATATATTTTGGAATCAACCTCAACCCTGTATAGCCAACTCTAACATTCACATATAGAGTGTCTATGGTTGTTCCGAAATATATATAGATGTGTCGACATGATAGGTCGAAACATTGTATACGTGTCTATGGTATCTCAAGATTACATAATATACAATACAAGTTGATTAAGTTTTGGTTGGAATAGATTTGTTACCAATTTTCACGTAGCTAAAATGAGAAAAATTATCCAATCTTGTTTTACCCATAACTTCTTCATTTTAAATCCGTTTTGAGTGAATCAAATTGCTATGGTTTCATATTGAACTCTATTTTATGAATCTAAACAGAAAAAGTATAGGTTTATAGTCATAAAAATAAGTTACAAGTCGTTTTTGTAAAGGTAGTCATTTCAGTCGAAAGAACGACGTCTAGATGACCATTTTAGAAAACATACTTCCACTTTGAGTTTAACCATAATTTTTGGATATAGTTTCATGTTCATAATAAAAATCATTTTCTCAGAATAACAACTTTTAAATCAAAGTTTATCATAGTTTTTAATTAACTAACCCAAAACAGCCCGCGGTGTTACTACGACGGCGTAAATCCGGTTTTACGGTGTTTTTCGTGTTTCCAGGTTTTAAATCATTAAGTTAGCATATCATATAGATATAGAACATGTGTTTAGTTGATTTTAAAAGTCAAGTTAGAAGGATTAACTTTTGTTTGTGAACAAGTTTAGAATTAACTAAACTATGTTCTAGTGATTACAAGTTTAAACCTTCGAATAAGATAGCTTTATATGTATGAATTGAATGATGTTATGAACATCATTACTACCTTAAGTTCCTTGAATAAACCTACTGAAAAAGAGAAAAATTGATCTAGCTTCAACGGATCCTTGGATGGCTCGAAGTTCTTGAAGCAGAATCATGACACGAAAACAAGTTCAAGTAAGATCATCACTTGAAATAAGATTGTTATAGTTATAGAAATTGAACCAAAGTTTGAATATGATTATTACCTTGTATTAGAATGATAACCTACTGTAAGAAACAAAGATTTCTTGAGGTTGGATGATCACTTTACAAGATTGGAAGTGAGCTAGCAAACTTGAAAGTATTCTTGATTTTATGTAACTAGAACTTGTAGAATATATGAAGAACACTTAGAACTTGAAGATAGAACTTGAGAGAGATCAATTAGATGAAGAAAATTGAAGAATGAAAGTGTTTGTAGGTGTTTTTGGTCGTTGGTGTATGGATTAGATATAAAGGATATGTAATTTTGTTTTCATGTAAATAAGTCATGAATGATTACTCATATTTTTGTAATTTTATGAGATATTTCATGCTAGTTGCCAAATGATGGTTCCCACATGTGTTAGGTGACTCACATGGGCTGCTAAGAGCTGATCATTGGAGTGTATATACCAATAGTACATACATCTAAAAGCTGTGTATTGTACGAGTACAAATACGGGTGCATACGAGTAGAATTGTTGATGAAACTGAACGAGGATGTAATTGTAAGCATTTTTGTTAAGTAGAAGTATTTTGATAAGTGTATTGAAGTCTTTCAAAAGTGTATAAATACATATTAAAACACTACATGTATATACATTTTAACTGAGTCGTTAAGTCATCGTTAGTCGTTACATGTAAGTGTTGTTTTGAAACTTTTAGGTTAACGATCTTGTTAAAAGTTGTTAACCCAATGTTTATAATATCAAATGAGATTTTAAATTATTATATTATCATGATATTATCATGTATGAATATCTCTTAATATGATATATATACATTAAATGTCTTTACAACGATAATCGTTACATATGTGTCTCGTTTAAAAATCATTAAGTTAGTAGTCTTGTTTTTACATATGTAGTTCATTGTTAATATACTTAATGATATGTTTACTTATCATAGTATCATGTTAACTATATATATATCCATATATATGTCATCATATAGTTTTTACAAGTTTTAACGTTCGTGAATCACCGGTCAACTTGGGTGGTCAATTGTCTATATGAAACATATTTCAATTAATCAAGTCTTAACAAGTTTGATTGCTTAACATGTTGGAAACATTTATTCATGTAAATATCAATCTCAATTAATATATATAAACATGGAAAAGTTCGGGTCACTATAGTACCTACCCGTTAAATAAATTTTGTCCCGAAATTTTAAGCTGTTGAAGGTGTTGACGAATCTTCTGGAAATAGATGCGGGTATTTCTTCTTCATCTGATCTTCACGCTCCCAGGTGAACTCGGGTCCTCTACGAGCATTCCATCGAACCTTAACAATTGGTATCTTGTTTTGCTTAAGTCTTTTAACCTCACGATCCATTATTTCGACGGGTTCTTCGATGAATTGAAGTTTTTCGTTGATTTGGATTTCATCTAACAGAATAGTGAGATCTTCTTTAGCAAAACATTTCTTCAAATTCGAGACGTGGAAAGTGTTATGTACAGCCGCGAGTTGTTGAGGTAACTCAAGTCGGTAAGCTACTGGTCCGACACGATCAATAATCTTGAATGGTCCAATATACCTTGGATTTAATTTCCCTCATTTACCAAATCGAACAACGCCTTTCCAAGGTGCAACTTTAAGCATGACCATCTCTCCACTTTCAAATTCTATATCTTTTCTTTTAATGTCAGCGTAGCTCTTTTGTCGACTTTGGGCGGTTTTCAATCGTTGTTGAATTTGGATGATCTTTTCGGTAGTTTCTTGTATAATCTCCGGTCCCGTAATCTGTCTATCCCCCACTTCACTCCAACAAATCGGAGACCTGCACTTTCTACCATAAAGTGCTTCAAACGGCGCCATCTCAATGCTTGAATGGTAGCTGTTGTTGTAGGAAAATTCTGCTAACGGTAGATGTCGATCCCAACTATTTCCGAAATCAATAACACATGCTCGTAGCATGTCTTCAAGCGTTTGTATCGTCCTTTCGCTCTGCCCATCAGTTTGTGGATGATAGGCAGTACTCATGTCTAGACGAGTTCCTAATGCTTGCTGTAATGTCTGCCAGAATCTTGAAATAAATCTGCCATCCCTATCAGAGATAATAGAGATTGGTATTCCATGTCTGGAGACGACTTCCTTCAAATACAGTCATGCTAACTTCTCCATCTTGTCATCTTCTCTTATTGGCAGGAAGTGTGCTGATTTGGTGAGACGATCAACTATTACCCAAATAGTATCAAAACCACTTGCAGTCCTTGGCAATTTAGTGATGAAATCCATGGTAATGTTTTCCCATTTCCATTCCGGTATTTCGGGTTGTTGAAGTAGACCTGATGGTTTCTGATGCTCAGCTTTGACCTTAGAACACGTCAAACATTCTCCTACGTATTTAGCAACATCGGCTTTCATACCCGGCCACCAAAAATGTTTCTTGAGATCCTTATACATCTTCCCCGTTCCAGGATGTATTGAGTATCTGGTTTTATGAGCTTCTCTAAGTACCATTTCTCTCATATCTCCAAATTTTGGTACCCAAATCCTTTCAGCCCTATACCGGGTTCCGTCTTCCCGAATATTAAGATGCTTCTCCGATCCTTTGGGTATTTCATCCTTTAAATTTCCCTCTTTTAAAACTCCTTGTTGCGCCTCCTTTATTTGAGTAGTAAGGTAATTATGAATCATTATATTCATAGATTTTACTCTAATGGGTTCTCTGTCCTTCCTGCTCAAGGCATCGGCTACCACATTTGCCTTCCCCGGGTGGTAACGAATCTCAAAGTCGTAATCATTCAACAATTCAATCCACCTACGCTGCCTCATATTCAGTTGTTTCTGATTAAATATGTGTTGAAGACTTTTGTGGTCGGTATATATAATACTTTTGACCCCATATAAGTAGTGCCTCCAAGTCTTTAATGCAAAAACAACCGCGCCTAATTCCAAATCATGCGTCGTATAATTTTGCTCATGAATCTTCAATTGTCTAGAGGCATAAGCAATCACCTTCGTTCGTTGCATTAATACACAACCGAGACCTTGCTTTGATGCGTCACAATAAATCACAAAATCATCATTCCCTTCAGGCAATGACAATATAGGTGCCGTAGTTAGCTTTTTCTTCAATAACTGAAACGCTTTCTCTTGCTCATCTTTCCATTCAATTTTTTTTTTCCTTTATGCGTTAATGCAGTCAAGGGTTTTGCTATTCTGGAAAAGTCTTGGATGAACCTTCTGTAGTAACCAGCTAGTCCTAAAAACTGGCGTATGTGTTTCGGAGTTTTCGGGGTTTCCCACTTTTCAACAGTTTCTATCTTTGCCGGATCCACCTTAATACCTTCTTTGTTCACTATGTGACCGAGGAATTGAACTTCTTCCAACTAAAATGCACACTTTGAAAACTTAGCGTACAATTCTTCCTTCCTCAATACTTCTAACACCTTTCTCAAATGTTCACCGTGTTCTTGGTCATTCTTTGAGTAAATAAGTATGTCATCAATGAAAACAATGACAAACTTGTCAAGGTATGGTCCACACACTCGGTTCATAAGGTCCATGAACACAGCTGGTGCATTAGTTAAACCAAATGGCATGACCATAAACTCATAATGACCGTAACGTGTTCTGAAAGCAGTCTTTGGAATATCATCTTCTTTCACCCGCATTTGATGATACCCGGAACGTAAGTCAATCTTTGAATAAACAGACGAGCCTTGTAGTTGATCAAATAAGTCATCGATTCTCGGTAGTGGGTAGCGGTTCTTGATGGTAAGTTTGTTCAACTCTCGGTAGTCGATACACAACCTGAATGTACCATCTTTCTTCTTGACAAACAAAACAGGAGCTCCCCACGGTGATGTGCTTGGTCGAATGAAACCACGCTCTAAAAGTTCTTGTAATTGGCTTTGCAGTTCTTTCATCTCGCTGGGTGCGAGTCTGTAAGGAGCACGAGCTATTGGTGCAGCTCCTGGTACAAGATCTATTTGAAATTCAACGGATCGATGTGGGGGTAATCCCGGTAATTCTTTCGGAAATACATCGGGAAATTCTTTTGCAATGGGAACATCATTGATGCTCTTTTCTTCAGTTTGTACTTTCTCGACGTGTTCTAGAACAGCATAGCAACCTTTTCTTATTAGTTTTTGTGCCTTCAAATTACTAATAAGATGTAGCTTCGTGTTGCCCTTTTCTCCGTACACCATTAAGGGTTTTCCTTTTTCTCGTATAATGCGAATTGCATTTTTGTAACAAACGATCTCTGCTTTCACTTCTTTCAACCAATCCATACCGATTATCACATCAAAACTCCCTAACTCTACTGGTATCAAGTCAATCTTAAATGTTCCGCTAACCAGTTTAATTTCTCGATTCCGACATATATTATCTGCTGAAATTAATTTACCATTTGCTAATTCGAGTAAAAATTTACTATCCAAAGGCGTCAATGGACAACTTAATTTAGCACAAAAATCTCTACTCATATAGCTTCTATCCGCACCCGAATCAAATAAAACGTAGGCAGATTTATTGTCAATAAGAAACGTACCCGTAACAAGCTCCGGGTCTTCCTGTGCCTCTGCCGCATTAATATTGAAAACTCTTCCGCGGCCTTGTCCATTCGTGTTCTCCTGGTTCAGGCAATTTCTAATAATGTGGCCCGGTTTTCCACATTTATAACAAACTACATTGGCATAACTTGCTCCGACACTACTTGCTCCGCCATCACTCGTTCCGACACCATTTATTCCTTTCGTTCTATTAACCCCTGGTCCGTAGACCTCACACTTCGCCGCGCTATGACCATTTCTTTTACACTTGTTGCAAAATTTGGTGCAGAACCCCGAGTGATACTTTTCACACCTTTGGCATAGCTGCTTCTGATTGTTGTTGTTGTTGCGGTTATTATTGTTGTTGGGATGATTGTTGTAGTTGCTGTTGTTGTTGTTGTTGTTGTTGTTGGGCCGTTTGTTGTAGTTGCGATTGATGTTGCGATTGTTGGAATAATTGTTGCGATTATTGTTGTAATTACTGTTGTTGTTGTATTGGTGATTCTTATCACCGTTTTCCTCCCACTTTCTTTTGACTTGCTTCACATTGGCCTCTTCAGCAGTCCGTTCTTTAATTCTTTCTTCAATCTGGTTCACTAGTTTGTGAGCCATTCTACATGCCTGTTGTATGGAGGCGGGCTCGTGTGAACTTATATCTTCTTGGATTCTTTCCGGTAATCCTTTCACAAACGCGTCGATCTTCTCTTCCTCATCTTCGAATGCTCCCGGACACAATAGACACAATTCTGTGAATCGTCTTTCGTACGTGGTAATATCAAATCCTTGGGTTCGTAACCCTCTAAGTTCTGTCTTGAGCTTATTGACCTCGGTTCTGGGACGGTACTTCTCGTTCATCAAGTGCTTGAATGCTGACCACGGTAGTGCGTACGCATCGTCTTGTCCCACTTGCTCTAGATAGGTATTCCACCATGTTAACGCAGAACCTGTGAAGGTATGTGTAGCGTACTTCACTTTGTCCTCTTCAGTACACTTACTTATGGCAAACACCGATTCAACCTTCTCGGTCCACCGTTTCAATCCGATCGGTCCTTCGGTTCCATCAAATTCCAAAGGTTTGCAGGCAGTGAATTCTTTGTAGGTGCATCCTACACGATTTCCTGTACTGCTAGATCCAAGGTTATTGTTGGTATGTAGCGCAGCCTGTACTGCGGCTATGTTTGAAGCTAGAAAAGTACGGAATTCCTCTTCATTCATATTCACGGTGTGTCGAGTAGTCGGTGCCATTTCCTTCAAAATAGTTAAATGGAACAAGTTAATCATACAGAATATTAAGAGTAGTTAATAGTATTTCGTAGCATAATATGAACTCATTTATAAAAGCTTTTTCTTCATATTAGCGTTTTATAAGTTTAAATTCGGGTAGTACCTACCCGTTAAGTTCATACTTAGTAGCTAATATACAATTCAACTACTACAATTCTATATGAAAAACTGATTATAATAATATTTCGCGTTCAAACTTTTATACAATATTTTACAAACTTACAATACCGCTTATTTTACATAAAGCATGAAATATAGCACACAATAACTTTGATACAAGATAGTTGTGAACATAATTCTAGCTAATACACAAGTCGTTCAGCAAAGGCAATAAAGACACGTAATTCATACGTCCAGAAACAAGTCATGCATTCTGGTTTTACTAGGACTACTTCCCATCCTTGGTCTTGTGAAACATAACCGTTATGGCCGTTGATAAGATAGCGTGTTGTAACGTCGTCAAAGGGACGAGGGTTACGTAATGTCCAACAGTCCCGTAACAATCTAAAAACCTCATTTCTTACCCCAATTACCGACTCCGTCACTTGTGGAAACGTTTTGTTTAATAGTTGTAGCCCGATGTTCTTGTTCTCACTTTGGTGAGAAGCGAACATTACTAATCCGTAAGCATAACATGCTTCTTTATGTTGCATGTTAGCCGCTTTTTCTAAATCACGAAGTCCAATATTCGGATATATTGA
This sequence comes from Rutidosis leptorrhynchoides, assembly GCF_046630445.1. Lineage (NCBI taxonomy): Eukaryota > Viridiplantae > Streptophyta > Magnoliopsida > Asterales > Asteraceae > Rutidosis > Rutidosis leptorrhynchoides. Next base: position 41,039,672 of record NC_092343.1, read on the forward strand.
GTCAAAATAATTTCTTAACCCGTTGCGTAAAATAGCATTTGGGTTCCCCGCAATATATGCGTCAAAGTAAACACATCTTAACTTATGGGTTTCCCAATGTGATATCCCCCATCTTTCAAATGAAAGTCTCTTATAAACCAAGACATTCTTGGAACGTTCTTCGAATGTCTTACAAACTGATCTCGCCTTAAATAGTTGTGCCGAAGAATTCTGACCGACTTTAGACAAGATTTCATCAATCATGTCTCCGGGTAGGTCTCTTAAAATATTGGGTTGTCTATCCATTTTGTGTTTTTATACTGTAAAATAGACAAGAGTTAGATTCATAAAAAAAAATACTTATTAATACAAGCAATTTTTACATATATCATAAAGCATAAGCACACTATATTACATATATTACACCACACGAATACAACTATCTTATTCCGACTCGCTTGTTTCTTCTTCTTCGGTTTTGGTTCGTTTTGCCAAGTTTCTAGGGATATATGATGTTCCCCTAATACGAGTCGTCGTTATCCACATTGGTTTAGAAAAACCTGGTGGTTTAGAGGTTCCCGGGTCATTGTTACAACTTAAGGACTTCGGGGGTTGACGATACATATAAAGTTCATCGGGGTTGGAATTAGATTTCTCTATTTTTATGCCCTTTCCCTTATTATTTTCTTTTGCCTTTTTAAATTCAGTTGGGGTAATTTCTATAACATCATCGGAATTCTCGTCAGAATCCGATTCATCGGAGAATTGGTAATCCTCCCAATATTTTGCTTCCTTGGCGGAAACACCATTGACCATAATTAACCTTGGTCGGTTGGTTGAGGATTTTCTTTTACTTAACCGTTTTATTATTTCCCCCACCGGTTCTACTTCTTCATCCGGTTCCGATTCTTCTTCCGGTTCCGATTCTTCTTCCGGTTCCGACTCTTCTTCCGGTTCCTCTTCGGGAACTTGTGAATCAGTCCACGAATCATTCTAATTTACATTTGACTCTTCATTATTATTAGGTGAGTCAATGGGACTTGTTCTAGAGGTAGACATCTATCACATAATATCAAACGCGTTAAGAGATTAATATATCACATAATATTCACATGTTAAAAATATATAGTTTCCAACAAAATTTGTTAAGCAATCATTTTTCAAGTAAACACGGTCAAAGTCCAGACTCACTAATGCATCCTAACAAACTCGATAAGACACACTAATGCAAAATTCTGGTTCTCTAAGACCAACGCTAGGATACCAACTGAAATGTCCCGTTCTTATTGATTAAAAACGTTCCATATTAATTGATTTCGTTGCGAGGTTTTGACCTCTATATGAGACGTTTTTCAAAGACTGCATTCATTTTAAAACAAACCATAACCTTTATTTCATCAATAAAGGTTTAAAAAGCTTTACGTAGATTATTAAATAATGATAATCTAAAATATCCTGTTTACACACGACCATTACATAATGGTTTACAATACAAATATGTTACAACAAAATAAGTTTCTTGAATGCAGTTTTTACACAATATCATACAAGCATGGACTCCAAATCTCGTCCTTATTTAAGTATGCGATAGCGGAAGCTCTTAATAATCACCTGAGAATAAACATGCTTAAAACGTCAACAAAAATGTTGGTGAGTTATAGGTTTAACCTATATATATCAAATCGTAACAATAGACCACAAGATTTCATATTTCAATACACATCCCATACATAGAGATAAAAATCATTCATATGGTGAACACCTGGTAACCGACATTAACAAGATGCATATATAAGAATATCCCCATCATTCTGGGACACCCTTCGGATATGATATAAATTTCGAAGTACTAAAGCATCCGGAACTTTGGATGGGGCTTGTTGGGCCCGATAGATCTATCTTTAGGATTCGCGTCAATTAGGGTGTCTGTTCCCTAATTCTTAGATTACCAGACTTAATAAAAAGGGGCATATTCGATTTCGATAATTCAACCATAGAATGTAGTTTCACGTACTTGTGTCTATTTTGTAAATCATTTATAAAACCTGCATGTATTTTCATCCCAAAAATATTAGATTTTAAAAGTGGGACTATAACTCACTTTCACAGATTTTTACTTCGTCGGGAAGTAAGACTTGGCCACTGGTTGATTCACGAACCTATAACAATATATACATATATATCAAAGTATGTTCAAAATATATTTACAACACTTTTAATATATTTTGATGTTTTAAGTTTATTAAGTCAGCTGTCCTCGTTAGTAACCTACAACTAGTTTTCCACAGTTAGATGTATAGAAATAAATCGATAAATATTATCTTGAATCAATCCACGACCCAGTGTATACGTATCTCAGTATTGATCACAACTCAAACTATATATATTTTGGAATCAACCTCAACCCTGTATAGCTAACTCCAACATTCACATATAGAGTGTCTATGGTTGTTCCGAAATATATATAGATGTGTCGACATGATAGGTTGAAACATTGTATACGTGTCTATGGTATCTCAAGATTACATAATATACAATACAAGTTGATTAAGTTTTGGTTGGAATAGATTTGTTACCAATTTTCACGTAGCTAAAATGAGAAAAATTATCCAATCTTGTTTTACCCATAACTTCTTCATTTTAAATCCGTTTTGAGTGAATCAAATTGCTATGGTTTCATATTGAACTCTATTTTTTGAATCTAAACAGAAAAAGTATAGGTTTATAGTCGGAAAAATAAGTTACAAGTCGTTTTTGTAAAGGTAGTCATTTCAGTCGAAAGAACGACGTCTAGATGACCATTTTAGATAACATACTTCCACTTTGAGTTTAACCATAATTTTTGAATATAGTTTCATGTTTATAATAAAAATCATTTTCTCAGAATAACAACTTTTAAATCAAAGTTTATCATAGTTTTTAATTAACTAACCCAAAACAGCCCGCGGTGTTACTACGACGGCGTAAATCCGGTTTTACGGTGTTTTTCGTGTTTCCAGGTTTTAAATCATTAAGTTAGCATATCATATAGATATAGAACATGTGTTTTGTTGATTTTAAAAGTCAAGTTAGAAGGATTAACTTTTGTTTGCGAACAAGTTTAGAATTAACTAAACTATGTTCTAGTGATTACAAGTTTAAACCTTCGAATAAGATAGCTTTATATGTATGAATTGAATGATGTTATGAACATCATTACTACCTTAAGTTCCTTGGATAAACCTACTAGAAAATAAAAAAATGGATCTAGCTTCAACGGATCCTTGGATGGCTCGAAGTTCTTGAAGCAGAATCATGACACGAAAACAAGTTCAAGTAAGATCATCACTTGAAATAAGATTGTTATAGTTATAGAAATTGAACCAAAGTTTGAATATGATTATTACCTTGTATTAGAATGATAACCTACTGTAAGAAACAAAGATTTCTTGAGGTTGGATGATCACTTTACAAGATTGGAAGTGAGCTAGCAAACTTGAAAGTATTCTTGGTTTTATGTAACTAGAACTTGTAGAATATATGAAGAACACTTAGAACTTGAAGATAGAACTTGAGAGAGATCAATTAGATGAAGAAAATTGAAGAATGAAAGTGTTTGTAGGTGTTTTTGGTCGTTGGTGTATGGATTAGATATAAAGGATATGTAATTTTGTTTTCATGTAAATAAGTCATGAATGATTACTCATATTTTTGTAATTTTATGAGATATTTCATGCTAGTTGCCAAATGATGGTTCCCACATGTGTTAGGTGACTCACATGGGCTGCTAAGAGCTGATCATTGGAGTGTATATACCAATAGTACATACATCTAAAAGCTGTGTATTGTACGAGTACAAATACGGGTGCATACGAGTAGAATTGTTGATGAAACTGAACGAGGATGTAATTGTAAGCATTTTTGTTAGGTAGAAGTATTTTGATAAGTGTATTGAAGTCTTTCAAAAGTGTATAAATACATATTAAAACACTACATGTGAAATGTCCCGTTCTTATTGATTAAAAACGTTCCATATTAATTGATTTCGTTGCGAGGTTTTGACCTCTATATGAGACGTTTTTCAAAGACTGCATTCATTTTTAAAACAAACCATAACCTTTATTTCATAGATAAAGGTTTTAAAAAGCTTTACATAGATTATCAAATAATGATAATCTGAAATATCCTGTTTACACACGACCATTACATAATGGTTTACAATACAAATATGTTACAACAAAATAAGTTTCTTGAATGCAGTTTTTACACAATATCATACAAGCATGGACTCTAAATCTCGTCCTTATTTAAGTATGCTACAGCGGAAGCTCTTAATAATCACCTGAGAATAAACATGCTTAAAACGTCAACAAAAATGTTGGTGAGTTATAGGTTTAACCTATATATATCAAATCATAATAATAGACCACAAGATTTCATATTTCAATACACATCCCATACATAGAGATAAAAATCATTCATATGGTGAACACCTGGTAACCGACATTAACTAGATGCATATATAAGAATATCCCCATCATTCCGGGACACCCTTCGGATATGATATAAATTTCGAAGTTCTAAAGCATCCGGTACTTTGGATGGGGTTTGTTAGGCCCAATAGATCTATCTTTAGGATTCGCGTCAATTAGGTTGTCTGTTCCCTAATTCTTAGATTACCAGACTTAATAAAAAGGGGCATATTCGATTTCGATAATTCAACCATAGAATGTAGTTTCACGTACTTGTGTCTATTTTGTAAATCATTTATAAAACCTGCATGTATTCTCATCCCAAAAATATTAGATTTTAAAAGTTGGACTATAACTCACTTTCACAGATTTTTACTTCGTCGGGAAGTAAGACTTGGCCACTGGTTGATTCACGAACCTATAACAATATATACATATATATCAAAGTATGTTCAAAATATATTTACAACACATTTAATATATTTTGATGTTTTAAGTTTATTAAGTCAGCTGTCCTCGTTAGTAACCTACAACTAGTTGTCCACAGTTAGATGTACAGAAATAAATCGATAAATATTATCTTGAATCAATCCACGACCCAGTGTATACGTATCTCAGTATTGATCACAACTCAAACTATATATATTTTGGAATCAACCTCAACCCTGTATAGCTAACTACAACATTCACATATAGAGTGTCTATGGTTGTTCCGAAATATATATAGATGTGTCGACATGATAGGTCGAAACATTGTATGCGTGTCTATGGTATCTCAAGATTACATAATATACAATACAAGTTGATTAAGTTATGGTTGGAATAAATTTGTTACCAATTTTCACGTAGCTAAAATGAGAAAAATTATCCAATCTTGTTTTACCCATAACTTCTTCATTTTAAATCCGTTTTGAGTGAATCAAATTGCTATGGTTTCATATTGAACTCTATTTTATGAATCTAAAGAGAAAAGTATAGGTTTATAGTCAAAAAATAAGTTACAAGTCATTTTTGTAAAGGTAGTCATTTCAGTCGAAAGAACGACGTCTAGATGACCATTTTAGAAAACATACTTCCACTTTGAGTTTAATCATAATTTTTGGATATAGTTTCATGTTCATAATAAAAATCATTTTCTCAGAATAACAACTTTAAAATCAAAGTTTATCATAGTTTTTAATTAACTAACCCAAAACAGCCCGCGGTGTTACTACGACGGCGTAAATCCGGTTTTACGGTGTTTTTCGTGTTTCCAGGTTTTAAATCATTAAGTTAGCATATCATATAGATATAGAACATGTGTTTAGTTGATTTTAAAAGTCAAGTTAGAAGGATTAACTTTTGTTTGCGAACAAGTTTAGAATTAACTAAACTATGTTCTAGTGATTACAAGTTTAAACCTTCGAATAAGATAGCTTTATATGTATGAATCGAATGATGTTATGAACATCATTACTACCTTAAGTTCCTTGGATAAACCTACTGGAAAAGAGAAAAATGGATCTAGCTTCAACGGATCCTTGGATGGCTCGAAGTTCTTGAAGCAGAATCATGACACGAAAACAAGTTCAAGTAAGATCATCACTTGAAATAAGATTGTTATAGTTATAGAAATTGAACCAAATTTTGAATATGATTATTACCTTGTATTAGAATGATAACCTACTGTAAGAAACAAAGATTTCTTGAGGTTGGATGATCACCTTACAAGATTGGAAGTGAGCTAGCAAACTTGAAAGTATTCTTGATTTTATGTAACTAGAACTTGTAAAATATATGAAGAACACTTAGAACTTGAAGATAGAACTTGAGAGAGATCAATTAGATGAAGAAAATTGAAGAATGAAAGTGTTTTTAGGTGTTTTTGGTCGTTGGTGTATGGATTAGATATAAAGGATATGTAATTTTGTTTTCATGTAAATAAGTCATGAATGATTACTCATATTTTTGTAATTTTATGAGATATTTCATGCTAGTTGCCAAATGATGGTTCCCACATATGTTAGGTGACTCACATGGGCTGCTAAGAGCTGATCATTGGAGTGTATATACCAATAGTACATACATCTAAAAGCTGTGTATTGTACGAGTACGAATACGGGTGCATACGAGTAGAATTGTTGATGAAACTGAACGAGGATGTAATTGTAAGCATTTTTGTTAAGTAGAAGTATTTTGATAAGTGTATTGAAGTCTTTCAAAAGTGTATAAATACATATTAAAACACTACATGTATATACATTTTAACTGAGTCGTTAAGTCATCGTTAGTCGTTACATGTAAGTGTTGTTTTGAAACCTTTAGGTTAACGATCTTGTTAAATGTTGTTAACCCAATGTTTATAATATCAAATGAGATTTTAAATTATTATATTATCATGATATTATCATGTATGAATATCTCTTAATATGATATATATACATTAAATGTCTTTACAACGATAATCGTTACATATATGTCTCGTTTAAAAATCATTAAGTTAGTAGTCTTGTTTTTACATATGTAGTTCATTGTTAATATACTTAATGATATGTTTACTTATCATAGTATCATGTTAACTATATATATATCCATATATATGTCATCATATAGTTTTTACAAGTTTTAACGTTCGTGAATCACCGGTCAACTTGGGTGGTCAATTGTCTATATGAAACATATTTCAATTAATCAAGTCTTAATAAGTTTGATTGCTTAACATGTTGGAAACATTTAATCATGTAAATATCAATCTCAATTAATATATATAAACATGGAAAAGTTCGGGTCACTACAGTACCTACCCGTTAAATAAATTTCGTCCCGAAATTTTAAGCTGTTGAAGGTGTTGACGAATCTTCTGGAAATAGATGCGGGTATTTCTTCTTCATCTGATCTTCACGCTCCCAGGTGAACTCAGGTCCTCTACGAGCATTCCATCGAACCTTAACAATTGGTATCTTGTTTTGCTTAAGTCTTTTAACCTCACGATCCATTATTTCGACGGGTTCTTCGATGAATTGAAATTTTTCGTTGATTTGGATTTCATCTAACGGAATAGTGAGATCTTCTTTAGCAAATACTTTCTTTAAATTCGAGACGTGGAAAGTGTTATGTACAGCCGCGAGTTGTTGAGGTAACTCTAGTCGGTAAGCTACTGGTCCGACACGATCAATAATCTTGAATGGTCCAATATACCTTGGATTTAATTTCCCTCGTTTACCAAATCGAACAATGCCTTTCCAAGGTGCAACTTTAAGCATGACCATCTCTCCAATTTCAAATTCTATATCTTTTCTTTTAATGTCAGCGTAGCTCTTTTGTCGACTTTGGGCGGTTTTCAACCGTTGTTGAATTTGGATGATCTTCTTGGTAGTTTCTTGTATAATCTCCGGACCCGTAATCTGTCTATCCCCCACTTCACTCCAACAAATCGGAGACCTGCACTTTCTACCATAAAGTGCTTCAAACAGCGCCATCTCAATGCTTGAATGGTAGCTGTTGTTGTAGGAAAATTCTGCTAATGGTAGATGTCGATCCCAACTGTTTCCGAACTCAATAACACATGCTCGTAGCATGTCTTCAAGCGTTTGTATCATCCTTTCGCTCTGCCCATCAGTTTGTGGATGATAGGCAGTACTCATGTCTAGACGAATTCCTAATGCTTGCTGTAATGTCTGCCAGAATCTTGAAATAAATCTGCCATCCCTATCAGAGATAATAGAGATTGGTATTCCATGTCTGGAGACGACTTCCTTCAAATACAGTCGTGCTAACTTCTCCATCTTGTCATCTTCTCTTATTGGCAGGAAGTGTGCTGATTTGGTGAGATGATCAACTATTACCCAAATAGTATCAAAACCACTTGCAGTCCTTGGCAATTTAGTGATGAAATCCATGGTAATGTTTTCCCATTTCCATTCCGGTATTTCGGGTTGTTGAAGTAGACCTGATGGTTTCTGATGCTCAGCTTTGACCTTAGAACACGTCAAACATTCTCCTACGTATTTAGCAACATCGGCTTTCATACCCGGCCACCAAAAATGTTTCTTGAGATCCTTATACATCTTCCCCGTTCCAGGATGTATTGAGTATCTGGTTTTATGAGCTTCTCTAAGTACCATTTCTCTCATATCTCCAAATTTTGGTACCCAAATCCTTTCAGCCCTATACCGGGTTCCGTCTTCCCGAATATTAAGATGCTTCTCCGATCCTTTGGGTATTTCATCCTTTAAATTTCCCTCTTTTAAAACTCCTTGTTGCGCCTCCTTTATTTGAGTAGTAAGGTAATTATGAATCATTATATTCATAGATTTTACTCTAATGGGTTCTCTGTCCTTCCTGCTCAAGGCATCGGCTACCACATTTGCCTTCCCCGGGTGGTAACGAATCTCAAAGTCGTAATCATTCAACAATTCAATCCACCTACGCTGCCTCATATTCAGTTGTTTCTGATTAAATATGTGTTGAAGACTTTTGTGGTCGGTATATATAATACTTTTGACCCCATATAAGTAGTGCCTCCAAGTCTTTAATGCAAAAACAACCGCGCCTAATTCCAAATCATGCGTCGTATAATTTTGCTCATGAATCTTCAATTGTCTAGAGGCATAAGCAATCACCTTCGTTCGTTGCATTAATACACAACCGAGACCTTGCTTTGAGGCGTCACAATAAATCACAAAATCATCATTCCCTTCAGGCAATGACAATATAGGTGCCGTAGTTAGCTTTTTCTTCAATAACTGAAACGCTTTCTCTTGCTCATCTTTCCATTCAAATTTTTTTTTTCCTTTATGCGTTAATGCAGTCAAGGGTTTTGCTATTCTGGAAAAGTCTTGGATGAACCTTCTGTAGTAACCAGCTAGTCCTAAAAACTGGCGTATGTGTTTCGGAGTTTTCGGGGTTTCCCACTTTTCAACAGTTTCTATCTTTTCCGGATCCACCTTAATACCTTCTTTGTTCACTATGTGACCGAGGAATTGAACTTCTTCCAACTAAAATGCACACTTTGAAAACTTAGCGTACAATTCTTCCTTCCTCAATACTTCTAACACCTTTCTCAAATGTTCACCGTGTTCTTGGTCATTCTTTGAGTAAATAAGTATGTCATCAATGAAAACAATGACAAACTTGTCAAGGTATGGTCCACACACTCGGTTCATAAGGTCCATGAACACAGCTGGTGCATTAGTTAAACCAAACGGCATGACCATAAACTCGTAATGACCGTAACCTGTTCTGAAAGCAGTCTTTGGAATATCATCTTCTTTCACCCGCATTTGATGATACCCGGAACGTAAGTCAATCTTTGAATAAACAGACGAGCCTTGTAGTTGATCAAATAAGTCGTCGATTCTCGGTAGTGGGTAGCGGTTCTTGATGGTAAGTTTGTTCAACTCTCGGTAGTCGATACACAACCTGAATGTACCATCTTTCTTCTTGACAAACAAAACAGGAGCTCCCCACGGTGATGTGCTTGGTCGAATGAAACCACGCTCTAAAAGTTCTTGTAATTGGCTTTGCAGTTCTTTCATCTCGCTGGGTGCGATTCTGTAAGGAGCACGAGCTATTGGTGCAGCTCCTGGTACAAGATCTATTTGAAATTCAACGGATCGATGTAGGGGTAATCCCGGTAATTCTTTCGGAAATACATCGGGAAATTCTTTTGCAATGGGAACATCATTGATGCTCTTTTCTTCAGTTTGTACTTTCTCGACGTGTGCTAGAACAGCATAGCAACCTTTTCTTATTAGTTTTTGTGCCTTCAAATTACTAATAAGATGTAGCTTCGTGTTGCCCTTTTCTCCGTACACCATTAAGGGTTTTCCTTTTTCTCGTATAATGCGAATTGCATTTTTGTAACAGACGATCTCTGCTTTCACTTCTTTCAACCAGTCCATACCGATTATCACATCAAAACTCCCTAACTCTACTGGTATCAAATCAATCTTAAATGTTTCGCTAACCAGTTTAATTTCTCGATTCCGACATATATTATCTGCTGAAATTAATTTACCATTTGCTAATTCGAGTAAAAATTTACTATCCAAAGGCGTCAATGGACAACTTAATTTAGCACAAAAATCTCTACTCATATAGCTTCTATCCGCACCCGAATCAAATAAAACGTAAGCAGATTTATTGTCAATAAGAAACGTACCCGTAACAAGCTCTGGGTCTTCCTGTGCCTCTGCCGCATTAATATTGAAAACTCTTCCGCGGCCTTGTCCATTCGTGTTCTCCTGGTTCGGGCAATTTCTAATAATGTGGCCCGGTTTTCCACATTTATAACAAACTACATTGGCATAATTTGCTCCGACACTACTTGCTCCACCATTACTCGTTCCGATACCATTTGTTCCTTTCGTTCTATTAACCCCTGGTCCGTAGACCTCACACTTTGCCGCGCTATGACCATTTCTTTTACACTTGTTGCAAAATTTGGTGCAGAACCCCGAGTGATACTTTTCACACCTTTGGCATAGCTGCTTCTGATTGTTGTTGTTGTTGCGGTTATTATTATTGTTGGGATGATTATTGTAGTTACTGTTGTTGTTGTTGTTGTTGTTGTTGTTGTTGTTGTTGTTGTTGTTGTTGTTGTTGTTGTTGTTGTTGTTGTTGGGCCGTTTGTTGTAGTTGCGATTGATGTTGCGATTGTTGGGATAATTGTTGCGATTATTGTTGTAATTGTTGTTGTTGTTGTATTGGTGATTCTTATTACCGTTTTCCTCCCACTTTCTTTTGACTTGCTTCACATTGGCCTCTTCAGCAGTCTATTCTTTAATTCTTTCTTCAATCTGGTTCACTAGTTTGTGAGCCATTCTACATGCCTGTTGTATAGAGGCGGGCTCGTGTGAACTTATATCTTCTTGGATTCTTTCCGGTAATCCTTTCACAAACGCGTCGATCTTCTCTTCCTCATCTTCGAATGCTCCCGGACACAATAGGCACAATTCTGTGAATCGTCTTTCGTACGTGGTAATATCAAATCCTTGGGTTCGTAACCCTCTAAGTTCTGTCTTGAGCTTATTGACCTCGGTTCTGGGACGGTACTTCTCGTTCATCAAGTGCTTGAATGCTGACCACGGTAGTGCGTACGCATCGTCTTGTCCCACCTGCTCTAGATAGGTATTCCACCATGTTAACGCAGAACCTGTGAAGATATGCGTAGCGTACTTCACTTTGTCCTTTTCAGTACACTTACTTATGGCAAACACTGATTCGACCTTCTCGGTCCACCGTTTCAATCCGATCGGTCCTTCGGTTCCATCAAATTCCAAAGGTTTGCAGGCAGTGAATTCTTTGTAGGTGCATCCTACACGATTTCCTGTACTGCTAGATCCAAGGTTATTGTTGGTATGTAGCGCAGCCTGTACTGCGGCTATGTTTGAAGCTAGAAAAGTACGGAATTCCTCTTCATTCATATTCACGGTGTGTCGAGTAGTCGGTGCCATTTCCTTCAAAATAGTTAAATGGAACAAGTTAATCATACAGAATATTAAGAGTAGTTAATAGTATTTCGTAGCATAATATGAACTCATTTATAAAAGCTTTTTCTTCATATTAGCGTTTTATAAGTTTAAATTCGGGTAGTACCTACCCGTTAAGTTCATACTTAGTAGCTAATATACAATTCAACTACTACAATTCTATATGAAAAACTGATTATAATAATATTTCGCGTTCAAACTTTTATACAATATTTTACAAACTTACAATACCGCTTATTTTACATAAAGCATGAAATATAGCACACAATAACTTTGATACAAGATAGTTGTGAAGATAATTCTAGCTAGTACACAAGTCGTTCAGCAAAGGCAATAAAGACACGTAATTCATACGTCCAGAAACAAGTCATGCATTCTGGTTTTACTAGGACTACTTCCCATCCTTGGTCTTGTGCAACATAACCGTTATGGCCGTTGATAAGACAGCGTGTTGTAACGTCGTCAAAGGGACGAGGGTTACGTAATGTCCAACAGTCCCGTAATAATCTAAAAACCTCATTTCTTACCCCAATTACCGACTCCGTCACTTGTGGAAACGTTTTGTTTAATAGTTGTAGCCCGATGTTCTTGTTCTCACTTTGGTGAGAAGCGAACATTACTAATCCGTAAGCATAACATGCTTCTTTATGTTGCATGTTAGCCGCTTTTTCTAAATCACGAAGTCCAATATTCGGATATATTGAGTCAAAATAATTTCTTAACCCGTTGCATAAAATAGCATTTGGGTTCCCCGCAATATATGCGTCAAAGTAAACACATCGTAACTTATGGGTTTCCCAATGTGATATCCCCCATCTTTCAAACGAAAGTCTCTTATAAACCAAGACATTCTTGGAACGTTCTTCGAATGTCTTACAAACTGATCTCGCCTTAAATAGTTGTGCCGAGGATTTCTGGCCGACTCTAGACAACATTTCATCAATCATGTATCCGGGTAGGTCTCTTAAAATATTGGGTTGTCTATCCATTTTGTGTTTTTAAACTGTAAAATAGACAAGAGTTAGATTCATAAAAAAATACTTATTAATACAAGCAATTTTTACATATATCATAAAGCATAAGAACACTATATTACATATATTACACCACACGAATACAACTATCTTATTCCGACTCGCTCGTTTCTTCTTCTTCGGTTTTGGTTCGTTTTGCCAAGTTTCTAGGGATATATGATGTTCCCCTAATACGAGCCATCGTTGTCCACATTGGTTTAGAAAAACCTGGTGGTTTAGAGGTTCCCGGGTCATTGTTACAACTTAAGGACTTCGGGCGTTGACGATACATATAAAGTTCATCGGGGTTGGAATTAGATTTCTCTATTTTTATGCCCTTTCCCTTATTATTTTCTTTTGCCTTTTTAAATTCAGTTGGGGTAATTTCTATAACATCATCGGAATTCTCGTCGGAATCCGATTCATCGGAGAATTGGTAATCCTCCCAATATTTTGCTTCCTTGGCGGAAACACCATTGACCATAATTAATCTTGGTCGGTTGGTTGAGGATTTTCTTTTACTTAACCGTTTTATTATTTCCCCCACCGGTTCTATTTCTTCATCCGATTCCGATTCTTCTTCCGGTTCCGATTCTTCTTCCGGTTCCGATTCTTCTTCCGGTTCCGACTCTTCTTTCGGTTCCCCTTCGGGAACTTGTGAATCAGTCCACGAATCATTCCAATTTACATTTGACTCTTCATTATTATTAGGTGAGTCAATGGGACTTGTTCTAGAGGTAGACATCTATCACATAATATCAAACGCGTTAAGAGATTAATATATCACATAATATTCACATGTTAAACATATATAGTTTCCAACAAAATTTGTTAAGCAATCATTTTTCAAGTAAACACGGTCGAAGTCCAGACTCACTAATGCATCCTAACAAACTCGATAAGACACACTAATGAAAAATTCTGGTTCTCTAAGACCAACGCTCTGATACCAACTGAAATGTCCCGTTCTTATTGATTAAAAACGTTCCATATTAATTGATTTCGTTGCGAGGTTTTGACCTCTATATGAGACGTTTTTCAAAGACTGCATTCATTTTTAAAACAAACCATAACCTTTATTTCATAGATAAAGGTTTTAAAAAGCTTTACGTAGATTATCAAATAATGATAATCTGAAATATCCTGTTTACACACGACCATTACATAATGGTTTACAATACAAATATGTTACAACAAAATAAGTTTCTTGAATGCAGTTTTTACACAATATCATACAAGCATGAACTCCAAATCTCGTCCTTATTTAAGTATGCTACAGCGGAAGCTCTTAATAATCACCTGAGAATAAACATGCTTAAAACGTCAACAAAAATGTTGGTGAGTTATAGGTTTAACCTATATATATCAAATCATAATAATAGACCACAAGATTTCATATTTCAATACACATCCCATACATAGAGATAAAAATCATTCATATGGTGAACACCTGGTAACCGACATTAACAAGATGCATATATAAGAATATCCCCATTATTCCGGGATACCCTTCGGATATGATATAAATTTCGAAGTTCTAAAGCATCCGGTACTTTGGATGGGGTTTGTTAAGCCCAATAGATCTATCTTTAGGATTCGCGTCAATTAGGGTGTCTGTTCCCTAATTCTTAGATTACCAGACTTAATAAAAAGGGGCATATTCGATTTCGATAATTCAACCATAGAATGTAGTTTCACGTACTTGTGTCTATTTTGTAAATCATTTATAAAACCTGCATGTATTCTCATCCCAAAAATATTAGATTTTAAAAGTTGGACTATAACTCATTTTCACAGATTTTTACTTCGTCGGGAAGTAAGACTTGGCCACTGGTTGATTCATGAACCTATAACAATATATACATATATATCAAAGTATGTTCAAAATATATTTACAAAACATTTAATATATTTTGATGTTTTAAGTTTATTAAGTCAGCTGTCCTCGTTAGTAACCTACAACTAGTTGTCCACAGTTAGATGTACAAAAATAAATCGATAAATATTATCTTGAATCAATCCACGACCCAGTGTATACGTATCTCATTATTGATCACAACTCAAACTATATATATTTTGGAATCAACCTCAACCCTGTATAGCTAACTCCAACATTCACATATAGAGTGTCTATGGTTGTTCCGAAATATATATAGATGTGTCGACATGATAGGTCGAAACATTGTATACGTGTCTATGGTATCTCAAGATTACATAATATACAATACAAGTTGATTAAGTTATGGTTGGAATAGATTTGTTACCAATTTTCACGTAGCTAAAATGAGAAAAATTATCCAATCTTGTTTTACCCATAACTTCTTCATTTTAAATCCATTTTGAGTGAATCAAATTGCTATGGTTTCATATTGAACTCTATTTTATGAATCTAAACAGAAAAGTATAGGTTTATAGTCGAAAAATAAGTTACAAGTCATTTTTGTAAAGGTAGTCATTTCAGTCGAAAGAACGACGTCTAGATGACCATTTTAGAAAACATACTTCCACTTTGAGTTTAATCATAATTTTTGGATATAGTTTCATGTTCATAATAAAAATCATTTTCTCAGAATAACAACTTTAAAATCAAAGTTTATCATAGTTTTTAATTAACTAACCCAAAACAGCCCGCGGTGTTACTACGACGGCGTAAATCCGGTTTTACGGTGTTTTTCGTGTTTCCAGGTTTTAAATCATTAAGTTAGCATATCATATAGATATAGAACATGTGTTTAGTTGATTTTAAAAGTCAAGTTAGAAGGATTAACTTTTGTTTGCGAACAAGTTTAGAATTAACTAAACTATGTTCTAGTGATTACAAGTTTAAACCTTCGAATAAGATAGCTTTATATGTATGAATCGAATGATGTTATGAACATCATTACTACCTTAAGTTCCTTGTAGAAACCTACTGGAAAAGAGAAAAATGGATCTAGCTTCAACGGATCCTTGGATGGCTCGAAGTTCTTGAAGCAGAATCATGACACGAAAACAAGTTCAAGTAAGATCATCACTTGAAATAAGATTGTTATAGTTAAAGAAATTGAACCAAAGTTTGAATATGATTATTACCTTGTATTAGAATGATAACCTACTGTAAGAAACAAAGATTTCTTGAGGTTGGATGATCACCTTACAAGATTGGAAGTGAGCTAGCAAACTTGAAAGTATTCTTGATTTTATGTAACTAGAACTTGTAAAATATATGAAGAACACTTAGAACTTGAAGATTGAACTTGAGAGAGATCAATTAGATGAAGAAAATTGAAGAATGAAAGTGTTTGTAGGTGTTTTTGGTCGTTGGTGTATGGATTAGATATAAAGGATATGTAATTTTGTTTTCATGTAAATAAGTCATGAATGATTACTCATATTTTTGTAATTTTATGAGATATTTCATGCTAGTTGCCAAATTATGGTTCCCACATGTGTTAGGTGACTCACATGGGCTGCTAAGAGCTGATCATTGGAGTGTATATACCAATAGTACATACATCTAAAAGCTGTGTATTGTACGAGTACGAATACGGGTGCATACGAGTAGAATTGTTGATGAAACTGAACGAGGATGTAATTGTAAGCATTTTTGTTAAGTAGAAGTATTTTGATAAGTGTATTGAAGTCTTTCAAAAGTGTATAAATACATATTAAAACACTACATGTATATACATTTTAACTGAGTCGTTAAGTCATCGTTAGTCGTTACATGTAAGTGTTGTTTTGAAACCTTTAGGTTAACGATCTTGTTAAATGTTGTTAACCCAATGTTTATAATATCAAATGAGATTTTAAATTATTATATTATCATGATATTATCATGTATTAATATCTCTTAATATGATATATATACATTAAATGTCTTTACAACGATAATCGTTACATATATGTCTCGTTTAAAAATCATTAAGTTAGTAGTCTTGTTTTTACATATGTAGTTCATTGTTAATATACTTAATGATATGTTTACTTATCATAGTATCATGTTAACTATATATATATCCATATATATGTCATCATATAGTTTTTACAAGTTTTAACGTTCGTGAATCACCGGTCAACTTGGGTGGTCAATTGTCTATATGAAACATATTTCAATTAATCAAGTCTTAATAAGTTTGATTGCTTAACATGTTGGAAACATTTAATCATGTAAATATCAATCTCAATTAATATATATAAACATGGAAAAGTTCGGGTCACTACAACATGTATATACATTTTAACTGAGTCGTTAAGTCATCGTTAGTCGTTACATGTAAGTGTTGTTTTGAAACTTTTAGGTTAACGATCTTGTTAAATGTTGTTAACCCAATGTTTATAATATCAAATGAGATTTTAAATTATTATATTATCATGATATTATCATGTATGAATATCTCTTAATATGATATATATACATTAAATGTCTTTACAACGATAATCGTTACATATGTGTCTCGTTTAAAAATCATTAAGTTAGTAGTCTTGTTTTTACATATGTAGTTCATTGTTAATATACTTAATGATATGTTTACTTATCATAGTATCATGTTAACTATATATATATATCCATATATATGTCATCATATAGTTTTTACAAGTTTTAACGTTCGTGAATCACCGGTCAACTTGGGTGGTCAATTGTCTATATGAAACATATTTCAATTAATCAAGTCTTAACAAGTTTGATTGCTTAACATGTTGGAAACATTTATTCATGTAAATATCAATCTCAATTAATATATATAAACATGGAAAAGTTCGGGTCACTACATCCGGGACGCTTCTCGTCCTACTCATGTGTGTCACCTCACGAAATCTTTGTATGGTTTAAAACAGGCACCCTGGGCGTGGTACCAACGATTCACCGACTATGTTATTACACTCAGTTTTTCTCACAGTAAAAGTGATCATTCGCTTTTCATATACAAAAAGGGTGGCGATATTGCTTATATATTACTCTATGTAGATGATATCATCCAAACTGCCTCTTCAACTAGACTACGTGACTCGATCATGCGCCTATTGGACATGGAATTTTCAATGACAGATCTTGGTAAATTAAGCTCCTTTCTGGGCATTTCCATTGCTCACACAGCTCATGGGTTATTTCTTAGCCAAAAAACTATGCAAAAGAAATTCTTGAACGTGCCGACATGTTAAACTGTAAAAGTTTGTGCAAAGGCTGGGGTGGCCTATTCTAATCCCACGTTTTATCGGAGTATGGCCGGAGCATTATAATATCTCACTTTTACACGCCCCGACATTTCTTATGCGGTACAACAAATATGTCTCCACATGCACGCTCCTCACGACGGATATATGGGAGCTTTAAGAAGCATATTACGTTATATCAAAGGTACTTTAGACCACGAGTTACATCTCTACAAGTCAACTAATACTAATCTGGTTTCATATACTGATGCGGATTGGGCCGGGTGTCCCGACACACGCCGGTCCACATCCGGATATTGTGTGTACTTGGGTAATAATTTGGTCTCTTGGTCTGCTAAACGCCAACCGACTCTCTCTCGCTCAAGTGCCGAGGCCGAATACCGTGGGATTGCAAATGTGCTATTCGAATCGTGTTGGCTACGTAATTTTCTACTTGAACTTCATCATCCGGTACACAAAGCTACACTCGTTTATTGTGATAATGTTAGTGCCATATATTTATCTAGCAACCCTATTCAACATTAACGTACAAAGCATGTGGAACTTGACATTCATTTTGTCCGGGAACAAGTTGCTAGAGGTCAGGTCCGTGTTTTACATGTCCCGTCCAGTTACCAAGTTGCAGATATTTTTACCAAAGGTTTGCCGTATGTACTATTTAGCGACTTCAAAGCCACTCTCAACGTTCGCCAACCTCCCGTTTCGCGTGCGGGGGAGTATTAGTTGTAGTGACCCGAACTTTTCCATGTTTATATATATATATTAAATGAAATTGTTATTTACATGATTAAGTGTTTCCAACATGTTAAGTAATCAAACTTGTTAAGACTTGATTAATTGAAATAGGTTTCATATAGACAATTGACCACCCAAGTTGACCGGTGATTCACGAACGTTAAAACTTGTAAAAACTATATGATGACATATATATGGTTATATATATAGTTAACATGATATTATGATAAGTAAACATATCATTAAGTATATTAACAATGAACTACATATGTAAAAACAAGACTACTAACTTAATGATTTTGAAACGAGACATATATGTAACGATTATCGTTGTAATGACATTTAATATATATATATATCATATTAAGAGATATTCGTACATCATAATATCATGATAATATAATAATTTAAAATCTCATTTGATATTATAAACATTGGGTTAACAACATTTAACAAGATCGTTAACCTAAAGGTTTCAAAACAACACTTACATGTAACGACTAACGATGACTTAACGACTCAGTTTAAATGTATATACATGTAGTGTTTTAATATGTATTCATACACTTTTAAAAGACTTCAAGACACTTATCAAAATACTTCTACTTAACAAAAATGCTTACAATTACATCCTCGTTCAGTTTCATCAACAATTCTACTCATATGCACCCGTATTCGTACTCGTACAATACACAGCTTTTAGATATATGTACTATTGGTATATACACTCCAATGATCAGATTTTAGCAGCCCATGTGAGTCACCTAACACATGTGGGAACCATCATTTGGCAAATAGCATGAAATATCTCATAAAATTACAAAAATATGAGTAATCATTCATGACTTATTTACATGAAAACAAAATTACATATCCTTTATATCTAATCCATACACCAATGACCAAAAACACCTACAAACACTTTTATTCTTCAATTTTCTTCATCTAATTGATCTCTCTCAAGTTATATCTTCAAGTTCTAAGTGTTCTTCATAAATTCTACAAGTTCTAGTTTCATAAAATCAAGAATACTTCCAAGTTTGCTAGCTTACTTCCAATCTTGTAGAGTGATCATCCAACCTCAAGAAATCTTTATTATTTACAGTAAGATATCTTTCTAATATAAGGTAATACTCATATTCAAACTTTGATTCAATTTCTATAACTATAACAATCTTATTTCGAGTGAAAATCTTACTTGAACTTGTTTTCGTGTCATGATTCTACTTCAAGAACTTTCAAGCCATCCAAGATCCTTTGAAGCTAGATCCATTTGTCTCTTTTCCAGTAGGTTTATCCAAAAAACTTGAGGTAGTAATGATGTTCATAACATCATTCGATTCATACATATAATGCTATCTTATTCGAAGGTTTAAACTTGAAATCACTAGAACATAGTTTAGTTAATTCTAAACTTGTTCGCAAACAAAAGTTAATCCTTCTAACTTGACTTTTAAAATCAACTAAACACATGTTCTATATCTGTATGATATGCTAACTTAATGATTTAAAACCTGAAAACATGAAAAACACCGTAAAACGGGACATACGCCGGCGTAGTAACACCGCGGGCTGTTTTGGGTTTGATAAGTAAAAACTATGATAAACTATGATTTAAAAGTTGTTCTTCTGGAAAAATGATTTTTCTTATGAACATGAAACTATATCCAAAAATCATGGTTAAACTCAAAGTGGAAGTATGGTTTTCAAAATGGTCATCAAGACGTCGTTCTTTCGACTGAAATGACTACCTCTTACAAAAATGACTTGTAACTTATATTTCTGACTATAAACCTATACTTTTTCTGTTTAGATTCATAAAATAGAGTTCAATATGAAACCATAGCAATTTGATTCACTCAAAACGGATTTAAAATTAAGAAGTTATGGGTAAAACAAGATTGGATATTTTTTTATTTTTTGTAGCTACGGGAAATATTAAAAATTCTATACAAATCATATCCTAGCTAACTGATATTGTATTATACATGTATTCTAATATATTATGTAATCTTAGGATACCATAGACACGTATGCAAATGTTTTGACATATCATATCGACCCATGTAAATATATTATTTGGAACAACCATAGACACTCTATATGCAGTAATGTTGGAGTTAGCTATACATGGTTGAGGTTGACTCCAAAAATATATATACTTTGAGTTGTGATCTAGCCTGAGACGTGTATACACTGGGTAGTGGATTGATTCAAGATAATATATATCGATTTATTTCTGTACCTCTAACTGTGGACAACTAGTTGTAGGTTACTAATGAGGACAGCTGACTTAATAAACTTAAAACATCAAAATGTATTAAAATTGTTGTAAATATATTTTGAACATACTTTGATATATATGTACATATTTGATATAGGTTCGTGAATCGACCAGTGGCCAAGTCTTACTTCCCGACGAAGTAAAAATCTGTGAAAGTGAGTTATAGTCCCACTTTTAAAATCTAATATTTTTGGGATGAGAATACATGCAGGTTTTATAAATGATTTACAAAATAGACACAAGTACGTGAAACTACATTCTATGGTTGAATTATTGAAATCGAATATGCCCCTTTTTATTAAGTCTGGTAATCTAAGAATTAGGGAACAGACACTCTAATTGACGCGAATCCTAAAGATAGATCTATTGGGCCTAACAAACCCCATCCAAAGTACCGGATGCTTTAGTACTTCGAAATTTATATCATATCCGAAGGGTGTCCCGAAATGATGGGGATATTCTTATATACGCATCTTGTTAATGTCGGTTACCAGGTGTTCACCATATGAATGATTTTTTATCTCTATGTATGGGATGTATATTGAAATATGAAATCTTGTGGTCTATTGTTACGATTTGATATATATAGGTTAAACCTATAACTCACCAACATTTTTGTTGACGTTTTAAGCATGTTTATTCTCAGGTGATTATTAAGAGCTTCCGTTGTCGCATACTTAAATAAGGACAAGATTTGGAGTCCATGCTTGTATGATATTGTGTAAAAACTGCATTCAAGAAACTTATTTCGTTGTAACATATTTGTATTGTAAACCATTATGTAATAGTCGTGTGTAAACAGGATATTTTAGATTATCATTATTTGATAATCTACGTAAAGCTTTTTAAACCTTTATTGATGAAATAAAGGTTATGGTTTGTTTTAAAATGAATGCAGTCTTTGAAAAATGTCTCATATAGAGGTCAAAACCTCGCAACGAAATCAATTAATATGGAACGTTTTTAATCAATAAGAACGGGACATTTCAGTTGGTATCAGAGCGTT
Source organism: Rutidosis leptorrhynchoides (assembly GCF_046630445.1). Classification (NCBI taxonomy): domain Eukaryota; kingdom Viridiplantae; phylum Streptophyta; class Magnoliopsida; order Asterales; family Asteraceae; genus Rutidosis; species Rutidosis leptorrhynchoides. Next base: position 41,061,766 of record NC_092343.1, read on the forward strand.
GGTCTTAGAGAAACAGAATTTTGCATTAGTGTGTCTTATCGAGTTTGTTAGGATGCATTATGAAATGTCCCGTTCTTATTGATTAAAAATGTTCCATATTAATTGATTTCGTTGCGAGGTTTTGACCTCTATATGAGACGTTTTTCAAAGACTGCATTCATTTTTAAAACAGACCATAACCTTTATTTCATAAATAAAGGTTTAAAAAGCTTTACGTAGATTATCAAATAATTATAATCTAAAATATCCTGTTTACACACGACCATTACATAATGGTTTACAATACAAATATGTTACATCGAAATCAGTTTCTTGAATGCAGTTTTTACACAGTATCATACAAACATGAACTCTAAATCTTATCCTTATTTTAGTATGCAACAGCGGAAGCTCTTAGTATTCACCTGAGAATAAACATGCTTTAAACGTCAACAAAAATGTTGGTGAGTTATAGGTTTAACCTATATATATCAAATTGTAACAATAGACCACAAGATTTCATATTTCAATATACATCCCATACATAGAGATAAAAATCATTCATATGGTGAACACCTGGTAACCGACATTAACAAGATGCATATATAAGAATATCCCCATCATTCCGGGACACCCTTCGGATATGATATAAATTTCGAAGTACTAAAGCATCCGATACTTTGGATGGGGTTTGTTAGGCCCAATAGATCTATCTTTAGGATTCGCGTCAATTAGAGTGTCTGTTCCCTAATTCTTAGATTACCAGACTTAATAAAAAGGGGCATATTCGATTTCGATAATTCAACCATAGAATGTAGTTTCACGTACTTGTGTCTATTTTGTAAATCATTTATAAAACCTGCATGTATTCTCATCCCAGAAATATTAGATTTTAAAAGTGGGACTATAACTCACTTTCACAGATTTTTACTTCGTCGAGAAGTAAGACTTGGCCACTGTTGATTCACGAACCTATAACAATATATACATGTATATTAAAGTATGTTCAAAATATATTTACAACACTTTTAATATATTTTGATGTTTTAAGTTTATTAAGTCAGCTGTCCTCGTTAGTAACCTACAACTAGTTGTCCACAGTTAGATGTACAGAAATAAATCAATAAATATTATCTTGAATCAATCCACGACCCAGTGTATACGTATCTCAGTATTGATCACAACTCAAACTATATATATTTTGGAATCAACCTCAACCCTGTATAGCTAACTCCAACATTCACATATAGAGTGTCTATGGTTGTTCCGAAATATATATAGATGTGGTGACATGATAGGTCGAAACATTGTATACGTGTCTATGGTATCTCAAGATTACATAATATACAATACAAGTTGATTAAGTTATGGTTGGAATAGATTTGTTACCAATTTTCACGTAGCTAATATGAGAAAAATTATCCAATCTTGTTTTACCCATAACTTCTTCATTTTAAATCCGTTTTGAGTGAATCAAATTGCTATGGTTTCATATTGAACTTTATTTTATGAATCTAAACAGAAAAAGTATAGGTTTATAGTCGGAAAAATAAGTTACAAGTCGTTTTTGTAAAGGTAGTCATTTCAGTCGAAAGAACGACGTCTAGATGACCATTCTAGAAAACATACTTCCACTTTGAGTTTAACCATAATTTTTGGATATAGTTTCATGTTCATAATAAAAATCATTTTCTCAGAATAATAACTTTTAAATCAAAGTTTATCATAGTTTTTAATTAACTAACCCAAAACAGCCCGTGGTGTTACTACGACGGCGTAAATCCGGTTTTACGGTGTTTTTCGTGTTTCCAGGTTTTAAATCATTAAGTTAGCATATAATATAGATATAGAACATGTGTTTAGTTAATTTTAAAAGTCAAGTTAGAAGGATTAACTTTTGTTTGCGAACAAGTTTAGAATTAACTAAACTATGTTCTAGTGATTACGAGTTTAAACCTTCGAATAAGATAGTTTTATATATATGAATCGAATGATGTTATGAACATCATTACTACCGCAAGTTTAGTAGGTAAACCTACTGGAAGTGACAAGAAATGATCTAGCTTCAAAGGATCTTGGATGGCTTGAAAGTTCTTGAAGTAGGATCATGACACAAAAACAAGTTCAAGTAAGATTTTTACTCGAATTAAGATAGTTTATAGTTATAGAAATTGAATCAAAGTTTGAATATGAATATTACCTTGAATAAGAAAGATAACCTACTGTATATAACAAAGGTTTCTTGATCTTAGATGATTACTTGGAATGGATTAGAAAGCTTGGAAGTAAATTAGTAAACTTGAAGGGATTTTTGAAGTGTTTTTGAAGTGTTCTTCCTATGATGATTATAGCTTGATTCTTGAAGTGATTTTTGATGAAGATGATGATTAACTACTGGAAAAATACGTTCATAATAGTGTGTGTGTGTGTGTTGAGAGAGAATTAGAAAGAGAATTGGAAGTGAAATGGAGTGAATGATGAGTGGTAATTGGTGAGTGGTGAGTGGGGTTAAAAGGAGTTCTAGTTAGTTGACTAGCTCATGGTAGAAGTTAAAATTGATTAGTCATACATGACATAATCAAGAGTGTAATCCCATGCTAGTTCCTATTGGTATATACCTATAGTAAGTACGTTTTGAAGCTGTGTATAATACGGGTAAGAATACGACTAGAATTCTTGATGAAAGAAAAGAATGGGAAAGTAACTGTAACCATTTTCGTTAAGTATGAGTGTTTTGATATATGTCTTGAAGTCTTCCAAAAGTATTTTAATACATCTAAATACGCTACATGTATATACATTTTAACTGAGTCGTTAAGTCATCGTTAGTCGTTACATGTAAGTGTTGTTTTGAAACCTTTAAGTTAACGATCTCAATTAATGTTGTTAACCCATTGTTTATTATATCTAATGAGATGTTAAATTATTATATTATCATGATATTATGATATATTAATATATCTTAATATGATATATATACATTTAAATGTCGTTACAACGATAATCGTTACATATATGTCTCGTTTCGAAATCCTTAAGTTAGTAGTCTTGTTTATATGTATATAACTCATTGTTAATATACTTATGGAGATACTTACTTATCATAATCTCATGTTAACCATATGTATATCCATATATATATCGTCATGTCGTTTTTACAAGTTTTAACGTTCGTGAATCGCCGGTCAACTTGGGTGGTCAATTGTCTATATGAAACATATTTCAATTAATCAAGTCTTAACAAGTTTGATTGCTTAACATGTTGGAAACATTTAATCATGTAAATATCAATCTCAATTAATATATATAAACATGGAAAAGTTCGGGTCACTACAGTACCTACCCGTTAAATAAATTTCGTCCCGAAATTTTAAGCTGTTGAAGGTGTTGACGAATCTTCTGGAAATAGATGCGGGTATTTCTTCTTCATCTGATCTTCACACTCCCAGGTGAACTCGGGTCCTCTACGAGCATTCCATCGAACCTTAACAATTGGTATCTTGTTTTGCTTAAGTCTTTTAACCTCACGATCCATTATTTCGACGGGTTCTTCGATGAATTGAAGTTTTTCGTTGATTTGGATTTCATCTAACGGAATAGTGAGATCTTCTTTAGCAAAACATTTCTTCAAATTCAAGACGTGGAAAGTGTTATGTACAGCCGCGTGTTGTTGAGGTAACTCAAGTCGGTAAGCTACTGGTCCGACACGATCAATAATCTTGAATGGTCCAATATACCTTGGATTTAATTTCCCTCGTTTACCAAATCGAACAACGCCTTTCCAAGGTGTAACTTTAAGCATGACCATCTCTCCAATTTCAAATTCTATATCTTTTCTTTTAATGTCAGCGTAGCTCTTTTGTCGACTTTGGGCGGTTTTCAACCGTTGTTGAATTTGTATGATCTTCTCGGTAGTTTCTTGTATAATCTCCGGACCCGTAATCTGTCTATCCCCCACTTCACTCCAACAAATCGGAGACCTGCACTTTCTACCATAAAGTGCTTCAAACGGTGCCATCTCAATGCTTGAATGGTAGCTGTTGTTGTAGGAAAATTCTGCTAACGGTAGATGTCGATCCCAACTGTTTCCGAAATCAATAACACATGCTCGTAGCATGTCTTCAAGCGTTTGTATCGTCCTTTCGCTCTGCCCATCAGTTTGTGGATGATATGCAGTACTCATGTCTAGACGAGTTCCTAATGCTTGCTGTAATGTCTGCCAGAATCTTGAAATAAATCTACCATCCCTATCAGAGATAATAGAGATTGGTATTCCATGTCTGGAGACGACTTCCTTCAAATACAGTCGTGCTAACTTCTCCATCTTGTCATCTTCTCTTATTGGCATGAAGTGTGTTGATTTGGTGAGACGATCAACTATTACCCAAATAGTATCAAAACCACTTGCAGTCCTTGGCAATTTAGTGATGAAATCCATGGTAATGTTTTCCCATTTCCATTCCGGGATTTTGGGTTGTTGAAGTAGACCTGATGGTTTCTGATGCTCAGCTTTGACCTTAGAACACGTCAAACATTCTCCTACATATTTAGCAACATCGGCTTTTATACCCGGCCACCAAAAATGTTTCTTGAGATCCTTGTACATCTTCCCCGTTCCAGGATGTATTGAGTATCTGGTTTTATGAGCTTCTCTAAGTACCATTTCTCTCATATCTCCAAATTTTGGTACCCAAATCCTTTCAGCCCTATACCGGGTTCCGTCTTCCCGAATATTAAGATGCTTCTCCGATCCCTTGGGTATTTCATCCTTTAAATTTTCCTCTTTTAAAACTCCTTGTTGCGCCTCCTTTATTTGAGTAGTAAGGTTATTATGAATCATTATATTTCTAGATTTTACTCGAATGGGTTCTCTGTCCTTCCTGCTCAAGGCATCGGCTACCACATTTGCCTTTCCCGGGTGGTAACGAATCTCAAAGTCGTAATCATTCAACAATTCAATCCACCTACGTTGCCTCATATTCAGTTGTTTCTGATTAAATATGTGTTGAAGACTTTTCTGGTCGGTATATATAATACTTTTGACCCCATATAAGTAGTGCCTCCAAGTCTTTAATGCAAAAACAACCGCGCCTAATTCCAAATCATGCGTCGTATAATTTTGTTCGTGAATCTTCAATTGTCTAGACGCATAAGCAATCACCTTCATTCGTTGCATTAATACACAACCGAGACCTTGCTTTGATGCGTCACAATAAATCACAAAATCATCATTCCCTTCAGGCAATGACAATATAGGTGCCGTAGTTAGCTTTTTCTTCAATAACTGAAACGCTTTCTCTTGTTCATCATTCCATTCAAATTTCTTCCCTTTATGCGTTAATGCAGTCAAGGGTTTTGCTATTCTGGAAAAGTCTTGGATGAACCTTCTGTAGTAACCAGCTAGTCCTAAAAACTGGCGTATGTGTTTTGGAGTTTTCGGGGTTTCCCACTTTTCAACAGTTTCTATCTTTGCCGGATCCACCTTAATACCTTCTTTGTTCACTATGTGACCGAGGAATTGAACTTCTTCCAACCAAAATGCACACTTTGAAAACTTAGCGTACAATTCTTCCTTCCTCAATACTTCTAACACCTTTCTCAAATGTTCACCGTGTTCTTGGTCATTCTTTGAGTAAATAAGTATGTCATCAATGAAAACAATGACAAACTTGTCAAGGTATGGTCCACAAACTCGGTTCATAAGGTCCATGAACACAGCTGGTGCATTAGTTAAACCAAACGGCATAACCATAAACTCGTAATGACCGTAACGTGTTCTGAAAGCAGTCTTTGGAATATCATCTTCTTTCACCCGCATTTGATGATACCCGGAACGTAAGTCAATCTTTGAATAAACAGACGAGCCTTGTAGTTGATCAAATAAGTCGTCGATTCTCGGTAGTGGGTAGCAGTTCTTGATGGTAAGTTTGTTCAACTCTCGGTAGTCGATACACAACCTGAATGTACCATCTTTCTTCTTGACAAAAAAAACAGGAGCTCCCCATGGTGATGTGCTTGGTCGAATGAAACCACATTCTAATAGTTCTTGCAGTTGGCTTTGTAGTTCTTTCATCTCGCTGGGTGCGAGTCTATAAGGAGCACGAGCTATTGGTGCAGCTCCTGGTACAAGATCTATTTGAAATTGAACAGATCGATGTGGAGGTAGTCCCGGTAATTCTTTCGGAAATACATCAGGAAATTCTTTTGCAATGGGAACATCATTGATGCTCTTTTCTTCAGTTTGTACTTTCTCGACGTGTGCTAGAACAGCATAGCAACCTTTTCTTATTAGTTTTTGTGCCTTCAAATTACAAATAAGATGTAGCTTCGTGTTGCCCTTTTCTCCGTACACCATTAAGGGTTTTCCTTTTTCTCGTATAATGCGAATTACATTTTTGTAACAAACGATCTCTGCTTTCACTTCTTTCAACCAGTCCATACCGATTATCACATCAAAACACCCTAACTCTACTGGTATCAAATCAATCTTAAATGTTTCGCTAACCAGTTTAATTTCTCGATTCTGACATATATTACCTGCTGAAATTAATTTACCATTTGCTAATTCGAGTAAAAATTTACTATCCAAAGGCGTCAATGGACAACTTAATTTAGCACAAAAATCTCTACTCATATAGCTTCTATCTGCACCCGAATCAAATAAAACGTAAGCAGATTTATTGTCAATAAGAAACGTACCCGTAACAAGCTCCAGGTCTTCTTGTGCCTCTGCCGCATTAATATTGAAAACTCTTCCGCGGCCTTGTCCATTCGTGTTCTCCTGGTTCGGGCAATTTCTAATAATGTGGCCCAGTTTTCCACATTTATAACAAACTACATTGGCATAACTTGCTCCGACACTACTTGCTCCGCCATTACTCGTTCCGACACCATTTGTTCTGTTCGTTCTATTAACCCCTGGTCCGTAGACCTCACACTTCACCGCGCTATGACCATTTCTTTTACACTTGTTGCAAAATTTGGTGCAGAACCCCGAGTGATACTTTTCACACCTTTGGCATAGCTGCTTCTGATTGTTGTTGTTGTTACGGTTATTATTGTTGTTGGGATGATTGTTGTAGTTGCTGTTGTTGTTGTTGTTGTTGTTGTTGTTGTTGTTGTTGTTGTTGTTGGGCCGTTTGTTGTAGTTGCGATTGATGTTGCGATTGTTGGGATAATTGTTGCGATTATTATTGTAATTGCCGTTGTTGTTGTATTGGTGATTCTTATCACCGTTTTCCTCCCACTTTCTTTTGACTTGCTTCACATTGGCCTCTTCAGCAGTCTGTTCTTTAATTCTTTCTTCAATCTGGTTCACTAGTTTGTGAGCCATTCTACATGCCTGTTGTATGGAGGCGGGCTCATGTGAACTTATATCTTCTTGGATTCTTTCCGGTAATCCTTTCACAAACGCGTCGATCTTCTCTTCCTCATCTTCGAATGCTCCCGGACACAATAGGCACAATTCTGTGAATCGTCTTTCGTATGTGGTAATATCAAATCCTTGGGTTTGTAACCCTCTAAGTTCTGTCTTGAGCTTATTGACCTCGGTTCTGGGACGGTACTTCTCGTTCATCAAGTGCTTGAATGCTGACCACGGTAGTGCGTACGCATCATCTTGTCCCACTTGCTCTAGATAGGTATTCCACCATGTTAACGCAGAACCTGTGAAGGTATGCGTAGCGTACTTTACTTTGTCCTCTTCAGTACACTTACTTATGGCAAACACCGATTCGACCTTCTCGGTCCACCGTTTCAATCCGATCGGTCCTTCGGTTCCATCAAATTCCAAAGCTTTGCAGGCAGTGAATTCTTTGTAGGTGCATCCTACACGATTTCCTGTACTGCTAGATCTAAGGTTATTGTTGGTATGTAGCGCAGCCTGTACTGCGGCTATGTTTGAAGCTAGAAAAGTACGGAATTCCTCTTCATTCATATTCACGGTGTGTCGAGTAGTCGGTGCCATTTCCTTCAAAATAGTCAAATGGAACAAGTTAATCATACAGAATATTAAGAGTAGTTAATAGTATTTCGTAGCATAATATGAACTCATTTATAAAAGCTTTTTCTTCATATTAGCGTTTTATAAATTTAAATTCGGGTAGTACCTACCCGTTAAGTTCATACTTAGTAGCTAATATACAATTCAACTACTACAATTCTATATGAAAAACTGATTATAATAATATTTCGCGTTCAAACTTTTATACAATATTTTACAAACTTACAATACCGCTTATTTTACATAAAGCATGAAATATAGCACACAATAACTTTGATACAAGATAGTTGTGAAGATAATTCTAGCTAGTACACAAGTCGTTCAGGAAAGGCAATAAAGACACGTAATTCATAAGTCCAGAAACAAGTCATGCATTCTGGTTTTACTAGGACTACTTCCCATCCTTGGTCTTGTGGAACATAACCGTTATGGCCGTTGATAAGACAGCGTGTTGTAACGTCGTCAAAGGGACGAGGGTTACGTAATGTCCAACAGTCCCGTAACAATCTAAAAACCTCATTTCTTACCCCAATTACCGACTCCGTCACTTGTGGGAACGTTTTGTTTAATAGTTGTAGGCCGATGTTCTTGTTCTCACTTTGGTGAGAAGCGAACATTACTAATCCGTAAGCATAACATGCTTCTTTATGTTGCATGTTAGCCGCTTTTTCTAAATCACGAAGTCCAATATTCGGATATATTGAGTCAAAATAATTTCTTAACCCATTGCGTAAAATAGCATTTGGGTTCCCCGCAATATATGCGTCAAAGTAAACACATCGTAACTTATGGATTTCCCAATGTGATATCCCCCATCTTTCGAACGAAAGCCTTTTATAAACCAAGGCATTCTTGGAACGTTCTTCGAATATCTTACAAACTGATCTCGCCTTAAATAGTTGTGCCGAAGAATTCTGACCGACTCTAGACAAGATTTCATCAATCATGTCTCCGGGTAGGTCTCTTAAAATATTGGGTTGTCTATCAATTTTGTGTTTTTATACTGTAAAATAGACAAGAGTTAGATTCATAAAAAAAATACTTATTACGAATACAACTATCTTATTCCGACTCACTTGTTTCTTCTTCTTTGGTTTTGGTTCGTTTTGCCAAGTTTCTAGGGATATATGATGTTCCCCTAATACGAGCCGTCGTTATCCACATTGGTTTAGAAAAACCTGGTGGTTTAGAGGTTCCCGGGTCATTATTACAACTTAAGGACTTCGGGGGTTGACGATACATATAAAGTTCATCGGGGTTGGAATTAGATTTCTCTATTTTATGCCCTTTCCCTTATTATTTTCTTTTGCCTTTTTAAATTCAGTTGGGTAATTTCTATAACATCATCAGAATTCTCGTCGGAATCCGATTCATCGGAGAATTGGTAATCCTCCCAATATTTTGCTTCCTTGGCGGAAACACTATTGACCATAATTAACCTTAGTCGGTTGGTTGAGGATTTTCTTTTACTTAACCGTTTTATTATTTCCCCCACCGGTTCTATTTCTTCTTCCGGTTCCGATTCTTCTTCCGGTTCCGATTCTTCTTCCGGTTCCGATTCTTCTTCCGGTTCCGACTCTTCTTCCGGTTCCTCTTCGGGAACTTGTGAATCAGTCCACGAATCATTCCAATTTACATTTGACTCTTCATTATTATTAGGTGAGTCAATGGGACTTGTTCTAGAGGTAGACATCTATCACATAATATCAAACGCGTTAAGAGATTAATATATCACATAATATTCACATGTTAAAAATATATAGTTTCCAACAAAATTTGTTAAGCAATCATTTTTCAAGTAAACACGGTCGAAGTCCAGACTCACTAATGCATCCTAACAAACTCGATAAGACACACTAATGCAAAATTCTGGTTCTCTAAGACCAACGCTCGGATACCAACTGAAATGTCCCGTTCTTATTGATTAAAAACGTTCCATATTAATTGATTTCGTTGCGAGGTTTTGACTTCTATATGAGACGTTTTTCAAAGACTGCATTCATTTTTAAAACAAACCATAACCTTTATTTCATAAATAAAGGTTTAAAAAGCTTTACGTAGATTATCAAATAATGATAATCTAAAATATCCTGTTTACACACGACCATTACATAATGGTTTACAATACAAATATGTTACATCGAAATCAGTTTTTTGAATGCAGTTTTTACACAGTATCATACAAACATGGACTCCAAATCTTATCCTTATTTTAGTATGCAACAGCGGAAGCTCTTAGTATTCACCTGAGAATAAACATGCTTTAAACGTCAACAAAAATGTTGGTGAGTTATAGGTTTAACCTATATATATCAAATTGTAACAATAGACCACAAGATTTCATATTTCAATATACATCCCATCATAGAGATAAAAATCATTCATATGGTGAACACCTGGTAACCGACATTAACAAGATGCATATATAAGAATATCCCCATCATTCCGGGACACCCTTCGGATATGATATAAATTTCGAAGTACTAAAGCATCTGATACTTTGGATGGGGTTTGTTAGGCCCAATAGATCTATCTTTAGGATTCGCGTCAATTAGGGTGTCTGTTCCCTAATTCTTAGATTACCAGACTTAATAAAAAGGGGCATATTCGATTTCGATAATTCAACCATAGAATGTAGTTTCACGTACTTGTGTCTATTTTGTAAATCATTTATAAAACCTGCATGTATTCTCATCCCAGAAATATTAGATTTTAAAAGTGGGACTATAACTCACTTTCACAGATTTTTACTTCGTCGAGAAGTAAGACTTGGCCACTATTAATTCACGAACCTATAACAATATATACATGTATATTAAAGTATGTTCAAAATATATTTACAACACTTTTAATATATTTTGATGTTTTAAGTTTATTAAGTCAGCTGTCCTCGTTAGTAACCTACAACTAGTTGTCCACAGTTAGATGTACAGAAATAAATCAATAAATATTATCTTGAATCAATCCACGACCCAGTGTATACGTATCTCAGTATTGATCACAACTCAAACTATATATATTTTGGAATCAACCTCAACCCTGTATAGCTAACTCCAACATTCACATATAGAGTGTCTATGGTTGTTCCGAAATATATATAGATGTGTCGACATGATAGGTCGAAACATTGTATACGTGTCTATGGTATCTCAAGATTACATAATATACAATACAAGTTGATTAAGTTATGGTTGGAATAGATTTGTTACCAATTTTCACGTAGCTAAAATGAGAAAAATTATCCAATCTTGTTTTACCCATAACTTCTTCATTTTAAATCCGTTTTGAGTGAATCAAATTGCTATGGTTTCATATTGAACTTTATTTTATGAATCTAAACAGAAAAATTATAGGTTTATAGTCGGAAAAATAAGTTACAAGTCGTTTTTGTAAAGGTAGTCATTTTAGTCGAAAGAACGACGTCTAGATGACCATTTTAGAAAACATACTTCCACTTTGAGTTTAACCATAATTTTTGGATATAGTTTCATGTTCATAATAAAAATCATTTTCTCAGAATAATAACGTTTAAATCAAAGTTTATCATAGTTTTTAATTAACTAACCCAAAACAGCCCGCGGTGTTACTACGACGGCGTAAATCCGGTTTTACGGTGTTTTTCGTGTTTCCAGGTTTTAAATCATTAAGTTAGCATATCATATAGATATAGAACATGTGTTTAGTTAATTTTAAAAGTCAAGTTAGAAGGATTAACTTTTGTTTGCGAACAAGTTTAGAATTAACTAAACTATGTTCTAGTGATTACGAGTTTAAACCTTTGAATAAGATAGTTTTATATATATGAATCGAATGATGTTATGAACATCATTACTACCTCAAGTTTAGTAGATAAACCTACTGGAAGTGACAAGAAATGATCTAGCTTCAAAGGATCTTGGATGGCTTGAAAGTTCTTGAAGTAGGATCATGACACAAAAACAAGTTCAAGTAAGATTTTTACTCGAATTAAGATAGTTTATAGTTATAGAAATTGAATCAAAGTTTGAATATGAATATTACCTTGAATAAGAAAGATAACCTACTGTATATAACAAAGGTTTCTTGATCTTAGATGATTACTTGGAATGGATTAGAAAGCTTGGAAGTAAATTAGTAAACTTGAAGGGATTTTTGAAGTGTTCTTGAAGTGTTCTTCCTATGATGATTATAGCTTGATTCTTGAAGTGATTTTTGATGAAGATGATGATTAACTACTGGAAAAATACGTTCATAATAGTGTGTGTGTGTTGAGAGAGAATTAGAAAAAGAATTGGAAGTGAAATGGAGTGAATGATGAGTGGTAATTGGTGAGTGGTGAGTGGGGTTAAAAGGAGTTCTAGTTAGTTGACTAGCTCATGGTAGAAGTTAAAATTGATTAGTCATACATGACATAATCAAGAGTGGAATCCCATGCTAGTTCCTATTGGTATATACCCATAGTAAGTACGTTTTGAAGCTGTGTATAATACGGGTAAGAATACGACTAGAATTCTTGATGAAAGAAAAGAATGGGAAAGTAAATGTAACCATTTTCGTTAAGTATGAGTGTTTTGATATATGTCTTGAAGTCTTCCAAAAGTATTTTAATACATCTAAATACGCTACATGTATATACATTTTAACTGAGTCGTTAAGTCATCGTTAGTCGTTACATGTAAGTGTTGTTTTGAAACCTTTAAGTTAACGATCTCAATTAATGTTGTTAACCCATTGTTTATTATATCTAATGAGATGTTAAATTATTATATTATCATGATATTATGATATATTAATATATCTTAATATGATATATATACATTTAAATGTCGTTACAACGATAATCGTTACATATATGTCTCGTTTCGAAATCCTTAAGTTAGTAGTCTTGTTTATATGTATATAACTCATTGTTAATATACTTATGGAGATACTTACTTATCATAATCTCATGTTAACCATATGTATATCCATATATATATCGTCATGTCGTTTTTACAAGTTTTAACGTTCGTGAATCGCCGGTCAACTTGGGTGGTCAATTGTCTATATGAAACATATTTCAATTAATCAAGTCTTAACAAGTTTGATTGCTTAACATGTTGGAAACATTTAATCATGTAAATATCAATCTCAATTAATATATATAAACATGGAAAAGTTCGGGTCACTACACATTAGTGAGTCTGGACTTTGAGCGTGTTTACTTGAAAAATGATTGCTTAACTAATTTTGTTGGAAACTATATATTTTTAACATGTGAATATTATGTGATATATTAATCTCTTAACGTGTTTGATATTATGTGATAGATGTCTTCCTCTAGAACAAGTCCCATTGACTCACCTAATAATAATGAAGAGTCAAATGTAAATTGGAATGATTCGTGGACTGATTCACAAGTTCCCGTAGAGGAACCGGAAGAAGAGTCGGAACCGGAAGAAGAATCGGAACCGGAAGAAGAAATAGAACTAGTGGGGGAAATAATAAAACGGTTAAGTAGAAGAAAATCCTCAACCAACCGACCAAAGTTAATTATGGTCAATGGTGTTTCCGCCAAGGAAGCAAAGTATTGGGAGGATTACCAATTCTCCGATGAATCGGATCCCGACAAGGATTCCGATGATGTTATAGAAATTACCCCAACACAATTTAATTAGGCAAAAGAGAACAATAAGGGAAAGGGCATAAAAATAGAGAAATTTTATTCCAAACCCGATGAACTTTATATGTATCGTCAACACCCGTATTTCTTAAGTTGTGACAATAACCCGGGAACCTCTAAACCACCAGGTTTTTCTAAACCAATGTGGAAAACGACGGCTCGTATTAGGGGAACATCATATATCCCTAGAAACTTGGCAAACCGAACCAAAATCGAAGAAGAAGTAACGGGCGAGTCGGAATAAGATAGTTGTATTCGTGTGGTGTAATATATGTAATATAGTGTGCTTATGCTTTATGATATATGTAAAAATTACTTGTATTAATAGGTATTTTTTTATGAATCTAACTCTTGTCTATTTTACAGTATAAAAACACAAAATGGATAGACAACCCAATATTTTAAGAGACCTACCCGGAGACATGATTGATGAAATCTTGTCTAGAGTCGGTCAGAATTCCTCGGCACAACTATTTAAGGCGAGATCAGTTTGTAAGACATTCGAAGAACATTCCAAGAATGCCTTGGTTTATAAAAGGCTTTCGTTCAAAAGATGGGGGATATCACATTGGGAAATCCATAAGTTACGATGTGTTTACTTTGACGCATATATTGCGGGGAACCCAAATGTTAATTTACGCAACGGGTTAAGAAATTATTTTGACTCAATATATCCGAATATAGGACTTCGTGATTTAGAAAAAGCGGCTAACATGCAACATAAAGAAGCATGTTATGCTTACGGGTTAGTAATGTTCTCTTCTCACCAAAGTGAGAACAAGAACATCGGGCTACAACTATTAAACAAAACGTTCCCACAAGTGACGTAGTCGGTAATTGGGGTAAGAAATGAGGTTTTTAGGTTATTACGAGACTGTTGGTCATTACGTAACCTTCACCCTTTTGATGAAGTTACAACACATTGTCTTACTATCGGTCACAACGGTTATGTTCCACAAAACCAAGGATGGGAAGTGGTATTAGTAAAACCAGAATACATGACTTGTTTCTGGACGTATGAATTACGTATCTTTATTGCCTTTGCTGAACGCCTTATTTATTAACTAGAATTATCTTCGCAACTACTTTGTATCAAAGTTTTATGTGCTATATTTCATGTTATATGTAAAAATAGCGGTATTGTAAGTTTGCAAGTTATTGTATAAAGGTTTGAATATGATATATTTTTTTTTTTTTGTGTTTAGTTTTTCATATACAATTGTAGTAGTTGAAATGGTATGTTAGCTACTAAGTATGAACTTAACGGGTAGGTACTACCCGAATTAAAGAGTATAAAACGCTAATATGAAGAAAGAGCTTTTATAAATAAGTTCATATTATGCTACGAAATACTATTGACTACTCTTGATATTCTATATGATTAACTCGTTTCATTTGACTATTTTGAAGGAAATGGCACCGACTACTCGACACACCTTAAATATGAGCGAAGAGGAATTTCGTGCCTTTCTTGCTTCAAACATAGCTGCAGTACAGGCCGTGCTACATACCAACAATAACTCTGAATCTAGCAATACAGCTAACGGCGCAAGAAATCGTGTAGGATGCTCCTACAAGGAATTCACTGCCTGTAAACCTTCAGAATTTGATGGGAACGAAGGACCAATCGGATTGAAACGGTGGACCGATAAAGTTGAATCGGTCTTTTCCATAAGTAAGTGTGCTGAAGGAGACAAAGTGAAGTACGCTACGCATACCTTCACATGTAATGCGTTAACATGGTGGAATACCTATCTAGAGCAAGTGGGACAAGATGCTGCTTACGTGCTACCGTGGTCAGCATTCAAGCACTTGATGAACGAGAAGTACCGTCCTAGAACCGAGGTCAATAAGCTCAAGTCAGAACTTAGAGGGTTACGAACACAGGGATTCGATATTACTTCGTACGAAAGACGATTCACAGAATTGTGCCTATTATGTCCGAGAGCGTTCGAATATGAGGAAGAGAAGATCGACGCGTTTGTGAAAGGGTTACCGGAGAGAATCCAAGAAGATATAAGTTCACACGAGCCTGCCTCCATACAAAAGGCATGTAGAATGGCTCACAAACTAGTGAACCAGATTGAGGGAAGAATTAAAGAACAGGCGGCCGAAGAGGCCAACGTGAAGCTAGTCAAAAGAAAGTGGGAGGAAAACGGTGATAAGAGTCACCAAAACAACAACAACTATCCCAACAATCGCAACATCAATCGCAACTACAACAAACGGCAAAACAACAACAACAACAACAACAACTACAACAATCATTCCAACAACAATAACAACCGCAACAATAACAACAACAATCAGAAGCAGCTATGCCAAATGTGTGAAAAGTATCACTCATGGTTCTGCACCAAATTTTGCAACAAGTGTAAAAGAAATGGTCATAGCGCAGTGAAGTGTGAGGTCTACGGACCAGGGGTTAACAGAACGAAAGGAACAAATGGTGTCGGAACGAGTAATGGCGGAGCAAGTAGTGTCGGAGCAAGTTATGCCAATGTAGTTTGTTATAAATGTGGAAAACTGGGCCACATTATTAGAAACTGCCTGAACCAGGAGAACACGAATGGACGAGGCCGCGGAAGATTTTTCAATATTAATGCGGCAGAGGCACAG
Organism: Rutidosis leptorrhynchoides; assembly: GCF_046630445.1. Taxonomy (NCBI): domain Eukaryota; kingdom Viridiplantae; phylum Streptophyta; class Magnoliopsida; order Asterales; family Asteraceae; genus Rutidosis; species Rutidosis leptorrhynchoides. The sequence continues at coordinate 41,078,007 of NC_092343.1, forward strand.
GAAGACCCGGAGCTTGTTACAGGTACGTTTCTTATTGACAATAAATCTGCTTACGTTTTATTTGATTCGGGTGTGGATAGAAGCTATATGAGTAGAGATTTTTGTGCTAAATTAAGTTGTCCATTGACGCCTTTGGATAGTAAATTTTTACTCGAATTAACAAATGGTAAATTAATTTCAGCAGATAATATATGTCGGAATCGAGAAATTAAACTGGTTAGCGCAACATTTAAGATTGACTTGATACCAGTAGAGTTAGGGATTTTGATGTGATAATCAGTATGGACTGGTTGAAAGAAGTGAAAGCAGAGATCGTTTGTTACAAAAATGCAATTCGCATTATACGAGAAAAAGGAAAACCCTTAATGGTGTACGGAGAAAAGGGCAACACGAAGCTACATCTTATTAGTAATTTGAAGGCACAAAAACTAATAAGAAAAGGTTGCTATGCTGTTCTAGCACACGTCGAGAAAGTACAAACTGAAGAAAAGAGCATCAATGATGTTTCCGTCGCAAAAGAATTTCCCGATGTATTTCCGAAATAATTACCGGGATTACCCCCACATCGATCCGTTGAATTTCAAATAGATTTTGTACCAGGAGCTGCACCAATAGCTCATGCTCCTTACAGACTCGCACCCAGCGAGATGAAAGAACTGCAAAGCCAATTACAAGAACTTTTAGAGCGTGGTTTCATTCGACCAAGCACATCACCGTGGGGAGCTCCTGTTTTGTTTGTCAAGAAGAAAGATGGTACATTCAGGTTGTGTATCGACTACCGAGAATGAACAAACTTACCATCAAGAACCGCTACCCACTACCGAGAATCGATGACTTATTTGATTAACTACAAGGCTCGTCTATTTATTCAAAGATTGACTTACGTTCCTGGTATCATCAAATTCGGGTGAAAGAAGATGATATTCCAAAGACTGCTTTCAGAACACGTTACGGTCATTACGAGTTTATGGTCATGCCGCTTGGTTTAACTAATGCACCAGCTGTGTTCATGGACCTTATGAACTGAGTGTGTGGACCATACCTTGACAAGTTTGTCATTGTTTTCATTGATGACATACTTATTTACTCAAAGAATGACCAAGAACACGGTGAACATTTGAGAAAGGTGTTAGAAGTATTGAGGAATGAAGAATTGTACGCTAAGTTTTCAAAGTGTGCATTTTGGTTGGAAGAAGTTCAATTCCTCGGTCACATAGTGAACAAAGAAGGTATTAAGGTGGATCCGGCAAAGATAGAAACTGTTTAAAAGTGGGAAACCCTGAAAACTCCGAAACACATACGCCAGTTTTTAGGACTAGCTGGTTACTACAGAAGGTTCATCCAAGACTTTTCCAGAATAGCAAAACCCTTGACTGCATTAACGCATAAAGGGAAGAAATTTGAATGGAAGGATGAACAAGAGAAAGCGTTTCAGTTATTGAAGAAAAAGCTAACTACGGCACCTATATTGTCATTACCTGAAGGGAATGATGATTTTGTGATTTATTGTGACGCATTAAAGCAAGGTCTCGGTTGTGTATTAATACAACGAACGAAGGTGATTGCTTATGCATCTAGACAATTGAAGATTCACGAACAAAATTATATGACGCATGATTTGGAATTAGGCGCGGTTGTTTTTGCATTAAAGACTTGGAGGCACTACTTATATTGGGTCAAAAGTATTATATATACCAACCACAAAAGTCTTCAACACATATTTAATCAGAAACAACTGAATATGAGGCAGCGTAGGTGGATTGAATTGTTAAATGATTACGACTTTGAGATTCGTTACCACCCTGGGAAGGCAAATGTGGTAGCCGATGCCTTCAGCAGGAAGGACAGAGAACCCATTCGAGTAAAATCTATGAATATAATGATTCACAATAACCTTACTACTCAAATAAAGGAGGCGCAACAAGGAGTTTTAAAAGAGGAAAATTTAAAGGATGAAATACCCAAAGGATAGGAGAAGCATCTTAATATTCGGGAAGACGGAACCCGGTATAGGGCTGAAAGGATTTGGGTACCAAAATTTGGAGATATGAGAGAAATGGTACTTAGAGAAGCTCATAAAACCAGATACTCAATACATCCTGGAACGGGGAAGATGTACAAGGATCTCAAGAAACATTTTTGGTGGCCGGGTATGAAAGCCGATATTACTAAATACGTAGGAGAATGTTTGACGTGTTCTAAGGTCAAAGCTGAGCATCAGTAACCATCAGGTCTACTTCAACAACCCGAAATCCCGGAATGGAAATGGGAAAACATTACCATGGATTTCATCACTAAATTGCCAAGGACTGCAAGTGGTTTTGATACTATTTGGGTAATAGTTGATCGTCTCACCAAATCAGCACACTTCCTGCCAATAAGAGAAGATGACAAGATGGAGAAGTTAGCACGACTGTATTTGAAGGAAGTCATCTCTAGACATGGAATACCAATCTCTATTATCTCTGATAGGGATGGCAGATTTATTTCAAGATTCTGGCAGACATTACAGCAAGCATTAGGAACTCGTCTAGACATGAGTACTGCCTATCATCCACAAACTGATGGTCAGAGCGAAAGGACGATACAAACGCTTGAAGACATGCTACGGGCATGTGTTATTGATTTCGAAAACAGTTGGGATCGACATCTACCGTTAGCATAATTTTTTTACAACAACAGCTACCATTCAAGCATTGAGATGGCGCCGTTTGAAGCACTTTATGGTAGAAAGTGCAAGTCTCCGATTTGTTGGAGTGAAGTGGGGGATAGACAGATTACGGGTCCGGAGATAATACAAGAAACTACCGAGAAGATCATCCAAATTCAACAACGGTTGAAAACCGCCCAAAGACGACAAAAGAGCTACGCTGACATTAAAAGAAAAGATATAGAATTTGAAATTGGAGAGATGGTCATGCTTAAAGTTGCACCTTGGAAAGGCGTTGTTCGATTTGGTAAACGAGGGAAATTAAATCCAAGGTATATCGGACCATTCAAGATTATTGATCGTGTCGGACCATTAGCTTACCGACTTGAGTTACCTCAACAACTCGCGGCTGTACATAACACTTTCCAAGTCTCGAATTTGAAGAAATGTTTTGCTAAAGAAGATCTCACTATTCCATTAGATGAAATCCAAATCAACGAAAAACTTCAATTCATCGAAGAACCCGTCGAAATAATGGATCGTGAGGTTAAAAGACTTAAGCAAAACAAGATACCAATTGTTAAGGTTCGATGAAATGCTCGTAGAGCACCCGAGTTCACCTGGGAACGAGAAGATCAGATGAAGAAGAAATACCCGCATTTATTTCCAGAAGATACGTCAACACCTCCAACTGCTTAAAATTTCGGGACGAAATTTATTTAACGGGTAGGTACTGTAGTGACCCGAACTTTTCCATGTTTATATATATATTAAATGAAATTGTTATTTACATGATTAAGTGTTTCCAACATGTTAAGCAATCAAACTTGTTAAGACTTGATTAATTGAAATAGGTTTCATATAGACAATTGACCACCCAAGTTGACCGGTGATTCACGAATATTAAAACTTGTAAAAACTATATGATGACATATATATGGTTATATATATAGTTAACATGATATTATGATAAGTAAACATATCATTAAGTATATTAACAATGAACTACATATGTAAAAACAAGACTACTAACTTAATGATTTTGAAACGAGACATATAACGATTATCGTTGTAACGACATTTAATGTATATATATCATATTAAGATATATTCTTACATCATAATATCATGATAATATAATAATTTAAAATCTCATTTGATATTATAATCATTGGGTTAACAACATTTAACAAGATTGTTAACCTAAAGGTTTCAAAACAACACTTACATGTAACGACTAACGATGACTTAACGACTCAGTTAAAATGTATATACATGTGATGACCCGGAAATTTCTGACCAAATTTAAACTTTATCTTTAAATGATTTAATGTTTCCGACACGATAAGCAAAGTCTATGAAGTTAAATTTCAAAATTTTAGAACTGTTTCATGTATTAAATTATATTTGACTGCTCTCGACGATTCATGAACAATTATATGTATGTATGTATGTATGTATGTATATATATATATATATATATATATATATATATATATATATATATATATATATATATATATATATATATATATGTACAAGTAAAAACGACTTTCCTACCGTAAAAACTATTTGCTACAGTAAAATGACTTTGCTACAGTAAAATACTATTTAGTGAAAACGACTTTGCTACAGTGATTTGCTACAGTAAACACTATTTGCTACAGTTGCCACTATTTGCTACATTAAATACTATTTGATATCGACAAACTAGCAAACAAAAGCAGGATAAGGCGGCCATGCGATCGCATGGCAAAAACACTGAAAACTCATGCGATCGCATGAGGTACTGTAGTAGGCCACATACTATAAAAACTCGATTTTGTTTAGTTTATTTCCTAAATAATTTTACTCTGTATATATTTAAATTATATATTATTATTATTATTATTATTATTATTATTATTATTATTATTATTATTATTATTATTATTATTATTATTATTATTAAGATTAATATTATTATTAATCTTATCATTATTAGTAGTATATATACTTAAAATACTACGACGAGGTTATGAGCATGTCACCTTCAAAATGGGTTTTTGAGCGGGATAGAGCTAAGGAAATTATGGGTTATTGCCAAGGAGGTTATGGGTAATGTTCGAGGGTATATTTGTGAATCAAATCTAGTGTTTATCATCTCTGTTGTGTCTACGTACTTTTCTACAATATTGAATCTCAATATTGATACGTAAGCACTCATATTTTATCTTTTATACATTAATTGTGTATCCATGTCTAGTGCTCGAGTATATATATTTATGCATGCTCGTATGCTAAATTTTGTCGTTAAACAGTTATGATGAATCACGAAGTAAATACATATATTACTGATAAAAGGTATATGATATGCATATTTTTAGAAAGCTGGCGAAAAATCAATAACTTTTCATTTAGAGATCGCGTAATTTCGGTGAACGAATTAAAAGATATGATCAACTGAATTATGATTGACATTGTTTGAAATTGCTTTTGAAACTTGTTTGTAAGATTGATAAATTGGATTTTTGAATATTACCAGCCAAGTAAATGAATCCATATATAAGGTACGTCTCGTTTTGTTGAATTATTGTCAAAATTTACTTTTCGAAACGACTTTGGATAACTTTTGTATGTCGATCTCGAGCATTAAGATTGTTATACACTATGACCTGACCTAGCTTGATAGACATTTATTGACCAACATATGTTCTCTAGGTTGAGATCTACGATTATTTGGTAATCCGAGTTTCAGTCACATTTTGGTGAACGACTTTATATGCTGCTATGGTGAGTTTCATTTGCTCCCTTTTTAATTGCTTTTGCAATATATATTTTTGGGCTGAGAATACATACACTTTATTTTAAACGCAATGGATACAAGTACATACTAAATTCTACACTGAGTTTGAACCGAAAATCCCTTAGCTTTGGTAACTAGTAACTGCCAGTTATAATAACTGGTGGGCACGAGTAGTAGTATATGGATCCATAGGGCTTGATATTCCCGTCCGAGCTAGAGCACTAGCCTTTTAACGGACGTATGCTATTTGAGAAGCATACACGTTGGTTTGCGTGTATTATTAAGATGATTATACAAAGGGTACAAATTATATATACGTTAAGTTTAGTTACCAGGGTGCTCAATTTCGTAGAATATTTTGATAAACGTTTCTGGATGAAACAACTGAAATCTTGTGATCCACTTTTATATACAGATTATACGAAACACTAAAACTATGAACTCACCAACCTTTGTGTTGACACTTGTTAGCATGTTTATTCTCAGGTTCCTAGAAGCCTTCCGCTGTTTTCTTATATGTTAGACAAGCTATGTGCAAGGAGTCATACATGGCATATTTTTCAAGGAAACGTTGCATTCACCAAATCATCACCATGTATCTTATTTTGACTGCATTATCAACGGAAGTATTATTGTAAACTATTATATTACGGTGATTGTCTATATGTAAAAATCATCAGATGTCGAAAACCTTTGATTTAAATATTCATTTATGGTGTGCCTTCAAAAGAATGCAATGTTTACAAAACGTATCATATAGAGGTCAAATACCTCGCAATGAAATCAATGAATGACGTATTGTCAATATGGATTTGGAGCGATCGTCACAATTGGTATCAGAGCGTTGGTCCTGGCGAACCAGGTCTTGCATGAATGTGTCTAACTGATAGTTGTTAAGATGCATTAGTAAGTCTGGACTTCGACCGCGTCTGCATGTTAAAAGTTTTGATTATCATTTCTTGTCGGAAATTACATGCTTATCATTCTTAAGTCTAGACACGTTTTCCTGCATTTATTGCATAAATAGTGTATAGACAAAAATTCATATCTTAGCGTATCTGTTACTGTAAACTTTTTCTGATATCTTCCGAAAATTTCTCCGTGATTTATGGAATTTCGTATTATATATACATATGTAAATTATGTATTGAAGAATACCAAACTAAATTCTATAATCTAATTCATATCAAAAATCATCTCCCTAATTATACAAGATGGATCCCGTATCTAGTTCAAACTCTGACAGCTTTTCCGATATGGATATTCACCTGAATTCCGAAGACAGTGTAACCGGAATGGATCAACCAATTAGCCATCATCTATTCTGGATGAATTGGGGATCGGTTCGTAGCCTACTTAATTATTGGAGACAAGAAGAAGGCGATCCCTTTCATCCACCACATTGCCCTCTTGGCGAAGAACCTGAAGCACTTACCAGCGAACCTGTTCGAGACACCATTTTCTCTCTCATTTCCAGAGTATCTCGTCACGATAATATACTATCTCAAATTCTGGATCTTATTCATCCGCTCGTCCGAACCGCCAATCATCCCGGTATAATAGAAGAAGTCAACGAGCTTCGCGCTCGGGTAGTGTCTTTGGAGAATATGGTGCGAAGGTTACAAACACCAGCAGCAGCACCAGCAGCATAACCAGTACCACCATCATCAACAACAACAGTACCATTACCACCACTAACAACGACATCCGCATCCCACACCTCAATATCATATCTAAAAACTGTACTTCGGATATCAACATCATACGCACCGTAGATACCAAGGAGTGCCAACAACAATAAATGATGAAGTACTGATTCATAACTTCATCGAAGAAATATTCTACGGTTATTATGTAATCTCTGAAATCTTAGAGATTATTTATCCCAGTTCTAACCGTAAATCAGATAAATAGAAGGAAGAATAGAAACCCTGACAAGAATGATGCGTAAGGTACAAGCTAGACTTGTTTTACCAACAGCATCAATAGTACCCTTAGCCTCACCAGCACAATTAGTGCTGTCAACATCATTAGAATCATTAGCACCTCTAACATCACAAGCTCTGCCAGTTCAAGAAAGCATCGTGGACATCATTACAAGACAACAACGAGTATATTGTATCAATGAGTTATGAAGTAATAACTCAATTCCTCTAAAGAATTTATATGTATATCTTATATATATATATATATATATATATATATATATATATATATATATATATATATATATATATATATATATATATATAAATTTTAAAATCATCATAAATCTTTTCGTACTAAGCTATTATGTATGAATTGAAAAAGGGTAAATATTACTCAGTTAATTCATATTACTAATATGATATAAGGTACATCTTTCGTTAACAACTTAGCCATCGTTAACTACAATCTATGTTTCAAATTAATAAATTCCATTCCTAAAAAACCAAGTGTATTATTCAATTACATAATTGATTTTTCATTTTCATTTTCATTTTCGATGTACTCGAAACTTTCCAAAAATTATCATCTGTACCTTGTAAAGGTTCACAAAAAAATTCCCCGAGCAATCAACATCCTTCACTAAGGAAAAAGAATAAATAATGAAGTATTGATTTCATTAGTGAAATACTCCGCCAAGATTATGTAATCTCTAATGTTTTTAGAGATTATTCATTTCTAATTCAAGCCAAAAATCAAATGAGCTTACTATGATCCGAATTACATCCGAAGAAAATATACATACAGATATTTTCATAAAGACTGTAATGAAAAATTCTTTTGTACAAAATATTACTTGTGAAATCTTTAACGGGTAGGTAATACTCGGAAAATATATAAGTTCACAATTAATAAGTTACACTGTACATTCTTCAACTTTGATTCAAAAATTATTAACAATGCTCACAACGATATACAATCGTTTTCATACAAATTCAATTACATATTCTGATATTGACGGATCAGAATCCAAGTCATAACTCTGAACCGGTGAAATCATTCTTAGATCTCTACATCTTTCAAAGCTATACTTTGACTTCAAAACTGTGAAAGATCCTTTGGTATTGTTTTTACCAAAAATAACCTTGCAATTCCTTTTCAAAGTATCCAGTTTTACCACACTTCCAACCAGTCAACTTCAACTTTTCAGATTAAGCCTTATTGTAATCTGGACATATACGTTCTTGTTACAAGGGAACCTTTCATGTCCCACCACATTAGCAGTAAATTTACCAGCAACTTCATTAATCTATGACCTAAGTTTCTTCAAAAAATCACGATAATTAATCATTGAAACTCTATCAAGTACTCATATACAACTAGTAACAACAATTGCCATACCAACCACCGGGAATTAGCAATCAGTATTTTGAATCTCGCAGCATTTTTTACGACAACAGTTATATATAGATAACATCTATCTTCTAGACTTACAGATTTCGAATGTGAAGTTTCTGAAAAACACCTTAAACTACGAACTAGTTCTCGAAATCTTGAAAAATGCAGATGAAGCAGCAAAAACTGTAAACGACCTTAACAGTAAAAAGTTTGATGATAAAGGATAGTGTGCTGGCAAAGCTCAGAAAAAGAGAAAGTTTGGAACTGGAAAATGGATTGAGCAAAGTATGAAAGAGGCTATGGATAAATCACAAGGACGAAATCTGCCTTCAAAGAATCCAAATGATTCAGTATCTACTGAAGCCATTAACGAATATCTTACTTCTGAATCTAAACCCTTGCGGACAATATTCTTCATCATCCTCTGATATTAGAAATTCTAAAATATCATCGTATCTTTCATTATAAATATCCTCCATATTTCTGGAGATAATTTCATAATCATTCGTATCGGAAATCAATTTTCTCCTTGCGATATCTGTGTTACATCATAAAAGAAACTATTTTAGTTTCTAAATTCTGAAACTTTCAAGTTTAAAATATGAATATTTTGGAAGTGGTGTTGGGAGCTGAAGCATGAGTTAGTATAATATAATGACACTTGATCAACGTGATTATATTACAGTAAGTCATGCTGAGTTTCTAATGGAACGTGATAAAGGTTCTCAGATCATACCCTCATCATGAACCATGTTACATAACTTTTTCATTTTATTTAACCTCTAAACATATAAAGAAAATATATTTCTTGATGATTCGGTCTTTTCCGGATATTCTGGTAATTTGATAAGTCAAATTGTGCCATTACCGTTTCTTTCTTAGAACATTAATTATGTTTATTCTGAAATTCATACCTACGAATTCTGGACCATTATTCGCTTGACTTAAGGTCGGGAAGAGAAAACGAAAGCATGAAGCTCCGAAATATAATGGAGAACATAAAGCCCGATAACAACCCCGAAATTACAAATCGTGTATATCAATGCGTATAGCAATATAAAGACACGGAGAATGAAAAACACTATAACCCCAAGGTAATAGTAGAAGAAAATAACTTCCTCTGGTGGCAGATGAAAAAGAAGAATGAAGGATACGATAGCCAGGAAAATATCAAGAATCAGAACTGGATTAAGCATTTTCACAATCTATTGGGATGTATGAAATAAGAAAGAAGATTATAGGAGTGGTGAAAATAAATGAAACGGAAGAGGTCAATTTATAGCAATCGAGGCAGATTACGCATTTAATCAAAGAAAATCCTAATTTTCGCAAATTCCGAAGAATCAAATCTTATTTAAATTATGAAGATTTTCTATTCCTTAAATTCCGGAAATCAATCGTAACTACGTCAAAAGCTAAGACGAATCTCTATTCTTTCATTTCACTCTTTTACGATAACTTCTCTCATACGCTTCGAGAAATCGGATTGTTTTATCCATATAATTCAACGGTAATAAAATTCTATTTATCAACTCATATTCGTCATGAAAACATTTCTATTGTTAGCCATGACGACCTCACTTAAATTTCGGGACAAAATTTCTTTAACGGGTAGGTACTGTGATGACCCGGAAATTTCTGACCAAATTTAAACTTTATCTTTAAATGATTTAATGTTTCCAACACGATAAGCAAAGTCTATGAAGTTGAATTTCAAAATTTTAGAACTGTTTCATGTATTAAATTACATTTGACTGCTCTCGACGATTCATGAACAATTATATGTATGTATATATATATATATATATATATATATATATATATATATATATATATATATATATATATATGTACAAGTAAAAACGACTTTCCTACCGTAAAACACTATTTGCTACAGTAAAATGACTTTGCTATAGTAAAACACTATTTAGTGAAAACGTATTTTGCTACAGTGCTACAGTGAAAACGACTTTGCTACAGTAAAATACTATTTGCTACAGTAACACTATTTGCTACAGTACTATTTGATGTCGACGACCTGGCAAACAAAAACAGGATAAGGCGGCCATGCGAACAAAAACACTGAAAACTCATGCGATCGCATGAGGTACTGTAGTAGGCCACATACTATAAAAACTCGATTTGGTTTAGTTTATTTCCTAAATAATTTTACTCTGTATATATTTAAATTATATATTATTATTATTATTATTATTATTATTATTATTATTATTATTATTAAGATTAATATTATTATTAATCTTATCATTATTAGTAGTATATATACTTAAAATACTACGACGAGGTTATGAGCATGTCACCTTCAAAATGGCTTTTTGAGCGGGATAGAGCTAAGGAAATTATGGGTTATTGCCAAGGAGGTTATGGGTAATGTTCGAGGGTATATTTGTGAATCAAATCTAGTGTTTATCATCTCTGTTGTGTCTACGTACTTTCCTACAATATTGAATCTCAATATTGATACGTAAGCACTCATATTTTATCTTTTATACATTAATTGTGTATCCATGTCTAGTGCTCGAGTATATATATTTATGCATGCTTGTATGCTAAATTTTGTCATTAAACAGTTATGATGAATCACGAAGTAAATACATATATTACTGATAAAAGGTATATGATATGCATATTTTTGGAAAGCTGGCGAAAAATCAATAACTTTTCATTTAGAAATCGCGTAATTTCGGTGAACGAATTAAAAGATATGATCAACTGAATTATGATTGGCATTGATTGAAATTGCTTTTGAAACTTGTTTGTAAGATTGATAAATTGGATTTTTGAATATTACCAGCCAAGTAAATGAATCCATATATAAGGCACGTCTCGTTTTGTTGAATTATTGTCAAAATTTACTTTTCGAAACGACTTTGGATAACTTTTGTATGTCGATCTCGAGCATTAAGATTGTTATACACTATGACCTGACCTAGCTTGATAGACATTTATTGACCAACATATGTTCTCTATGTTGAGATCTACGATTATTTGGTAATCCGAGTTTCAGTCACATTTTGGTGAACGACTTTATATGCTGCTAAGGTGAGTTTCATTTGCTTCCTTTTTAATTGCTTTTGCAATATATATTTTTGGGCTGAGAATACATGCACTTTATTTTAAACGCAATGGATACAAGTACATACTAAATTCTACACTGAGTTTGAAACGAAAATCCCTTAGCTTTGGTCACTAGTAACTGCCAGTTATAATAACTGGTGGGCGCGAGTAGTAGTATATGGATCCATAGGGCTTGATATTCCCGTCCGAGCTAGAGCACTAGCCTTTTAACGGACGTATGCTATTTGAGAAGCGTACACGTTGGTTTGCGTGTATTATTAAGATGATTATACAAAGGGTACAAATTATATATACGTTAAGTTTAGTTACCAGGGTGCTCAATTTCGTAGAATATTTTGATAAACGTTTCTGGATGAAACAACTGAAATCTTGTGATCCACTTTTATATGCAGATTATACGAAACACTAAAACTATGAACTCACCAACCTTTGTGTTGACACTTGTTAGCATGTTTATTCTCAGGTTCCTAGAAGCCTTCCGCTATTTTCTTATATGTTAGACAAGCTATGTGCAAGGAGTCATACATGGCATATTATTCAAGGAAACGTTGCATTCATCAAATCATCACCATGTATCTTATTTTGACTGCATTATCAACGGAAATATTATTGTAAACTATTATATTACGGTGATTGTCTATACTTCTACTTAACAAAAATGCTTACAATTACATCCTCGTTCAGTTTCATCAACAATTCTACTCGTATGCACCCGTATTCGTACTCGTACAATACACAGCTTTTAGATGTATGTACTATTGGTATATACACTCCAATGATCAGCTCTTAGCAGCCTATGTGAGTCACCTAACACATGTGGGAACCATCATTTGGCAACTAGCATGAAATATCTCATAAAATTATAAAAATATGAGTAATCATTCATGACTTATTTACATGAAAACAAAATTACATATCCTTTATATCTAATCCATACACCAACGACCAAAAACACCTACAAACACTTTCATTCTTCAATTTTATTCATCTAATTGATCTCTCTCAAGTTCTATCTTCAAGTTCTAAGTGTTCTTCATAAATTCTACAAGTTCTAGTTTCATAAAATCAAGAATACTTCCAAGTTTGCTAGCTTACTTCCAATCTTGTAGAGTGATCATCCAACCTCAAGAAATCTTTCTTATTTACAGTAAGATATCTTTCTAATATAAGGTAATACTCGTATTCAAACTTTGATTCAATTTCTATAACTATAACAATCTTATTTCGAGTGGAAATCTTACTTAAACTTGTTTTCGTGTCATGATTCTACTTCAAAAACTTTCAAGGCATCCAAGATCCTTTGAAGCTAGATCCATTTGTCTCTTTTCCAGTAGGTTTATCCACAAAACTTGAGATAGTAATGATGTTCATAACATCATTCAATTCATACATATAAAGCTATCTTATTCGAAGGTTTAAACTTGAAATCACTAGAACATAGTTTAGTTAATTCTAAACTTGTTCGCAAACAAAAGTTAATCCTTCTAACTTGACTTTTAAAATCAACTAAACACATGTTCTATATCTGTATGATATGCTAACTTAATGATTTAAAACCTGAAAACACGAAAAATACCGTAAAACTGGACATACGCTGTCGTAGTAACACTTCGGGCTGTTTTGGGTTTGATAATTAAAAACTATGATAAACTTTGATTTAAAAGTTGTTCTTCTGGAAAAATGATTTTTCTTATGAACACGAAACTATATCCAAAAATCATGGTTAAACTCAAAGTGGAAGTATGTTTTTCAAAATGGTCATCAAGACGTCGTTCTTTCGACTGAAATGACTACCTCTTACAAAAACTACTTGTAACTTATATTTCTGACTATAAACCTATACTTTTTCTGTTTAGATTCATAAAATAGAGTTCAATATGAAACCATACCAATTTGATTCACTCAAAACGGATTTAAAATGAAGAAGTTATGGGTAAAACAAGATTGGATATTTTTTTATTTTTTGTAGCTACGGGAAATATTAAAAATTCTATACAAATCATATCCTAGCTAACTTATATTGTATTATACATGTATTCTAATATATTATGTAATCTTGGAATACCATAGACACGTATGCAAATGTTTTGACATATCATATCGACCCATGTATATATATTATTTGGAACAACCATCGACACTCTATATGCAGTAATGTTGGAGTTAGCTATACAGGGTTGAGGTTGATTCCAAAAATATATATACTTTGAGTTGTGATCTAGCCTGAGACGTGTATACACTGGGTCGTGGATTGATTCAAGATAATATATATCGATTTATTTCTGTACATCTAACTGTGGACAACTAGTTGTAGGTTACTAATGAGGACAGCTGACTTAATAAACTTAAAACATCAAAATGTATTAAAAGTGTTGTAAATATATTTTGAACATACTTTGATATATATGTACATATTTGTTATAGGTTCGTGAATCGACCAGTGGCCAAGTCTTACTTCCCGACGAAGTAAAAATCTGTGAAAGTGAGTTATAGTCCCACTTTTAAAATCTAATATTTTTGGGATGAGAATACATGCAGGTTTTATAAATGATTTACAAAATAGACACAAGTACGTGAAACTACATTCTATGGTTGAATTATCGAAATCGAATATGCCCCTTTTTATTAAGTCTGGTAATCTAAGAATTAGGGAACAGACACCCTAATTGACGCGAATCCTAAAGATAGATCTATTGGGCCTAACAAACCCCATCCAAAGTACCGGATGCTTTAGTACTTCGAAATTTATATCATATCCGAAGGGTGTCCCGGAATGATGGGGATATTCTTATATATGCATCTTGTTAATGTCGGTTACCAGGTGTTCACCATATGAATGATTTTTTATCTCTATGTATGGGATGTATATTGAAATATGAAATCTTGTGGTCTATTGTTACGATTTGATATATATAGGTTAAACCTATAACTCACCAACATTTTTGTTGACGTTTTAAGCATGTTTATTCTCAGGTGATTATTAAGAGCTTTCGCTGTCGCATACTTAAATAAGGACAAGATTTGGAGTCCATGCTTGTATGATATTGTGTAAAAACTGCATTCAAGAAACTTATTTCGTTGTAACATATTTGTATTGTAAACCATTATGTAATAGTCACGTGTAAACAGGATATTTTAGATTATCATTATTTGATAATCTACGTAAAGCTTTTTAAACCTTTATTGATGAAATAAAGGTTATGGTTTGTTTTAAAATGAATGCAGTCTTTGAAAAACGTCTCATATAGAGGTCGAAACCTCGCTACGAAATCATTAATATGGAACGTTTTTAATCAATAAGAATGGGACATTTCATTAGTCAACCGAGATACTATAGTGTATTTTAAGAATTGATATTGTCAAATATTGTATTTTATGTAAAGATTAGTATTCCTCTTTTGTAGCCTTAGTTTGTTATTAGCTTGGAGCCAAAGGCACTCTATGGATATATATTGTACTCGTGACACAGCAAGAATACACACAGAAATTATTTTTGTTACATCTAACGAAAAATATGGATATATATTGTACTCCTTCTTTTAGTTTTACTTAGGCGTAGAAGTTTAACCAGCACAAATTTTACTTGGGTAGTACTAGTTTTGCTTAGGCATCACAATTTTAGCCACCACAAAACAGGGACGAAACAATGAAAATAGGGAAATTGTTTTTGAGTTTGGGAAGTCATTCTTAAATTCTTTTAAGTATATTCAATAAAACGGGTCTTTGTTACATCTAACGAAAAATTGATTATAGTACATTATTTTTTGTTCCGTAAAACCCAAATTACTACAGGTAATATATATTTCATGTAAATATATGATAACTTACTTGAAACTCCAATGCCTTCCTCAATTGTGTTAAAACTAGACTCATAGTTGGGCTTTTATCTCTATCGACATTTAAACACCAATAGACAATGCTTATGAATATCGTCAATGATCTTGGAACGATTTCTTCACGTATAGCTTCAAAAACTAACTTATATTGTCTCTTGATTTCAAACGTGTGCTTCATTAAACTGAGTGGGGATTGCCTCTCATGTTTGAGGAGTGTATACATCGGTCTGCCGGATAATATCTCAAACAAAGTCACGCCAAATGAATAAACATCGGATTTTGCTGTTAAAATACCCGAATTTAAGTACATCGGGTCCACATAGTCCTTTGTGCCGCAAGGATGATCGATGGCGAAGTTTGCTTCCTCTTTCATTATACTCCTCAATGAAAGTCCAAAATCACCAATTTTCGCTTTCCAATCATCAAACAATATGATTTGTTAGCAGTTTTGATGTCCATATGTATCACCACCCCTTTTCCCTGAATATCTTCATGAAGGAAATTCAGCCCTATCGCAACATCGATGCATATTTTGAGTTTGTTTCTCCATGTAAGACTAGAGTTGTTCAAATGCTTATATAGACTCCCTTTTGATTCATACTCATAAACAATGAGTTTTTTGTTAGTTTCATTGCTATATCCAATTAGACCGATAACATGTAATTTGGGTGAAGTTTGTTTAAGTTTTTTTAATAAAATAATAATTTTACATTTTTTACCCCTGAGAAGTTATCAAATTTAAAATTGTTTGAGGGGTGTTTTTGTAACTTTGGTGTTGGTGTCGTTTGGTAAGCTTGAGGAGATTTAAATGACGTAAAATGCCACCACTTTTACTATATAAAAATATAGGATTAATTAATATATAATAATAATAATAATAATAATAATAATAATAATAATAATAATAATAATAATAATTATTATTATTATTATTATTATTATTATTATTATTATTATTATTATTAATATTATTATTATTATTATTATTATTATTATTATATTAATATCAATATTTGATTATTATCTGTAAATTAAATTAATATAATTAATCTATCCATGATAAAAAAAAAAAAAAAACTATGGGTCAAGTAAAAAATTTTATACGCTGATAAGTCGTAGCTGAGTTCCTGAATCTATAATAAGCATTTGAGAAATTAATCTATAGTTTCTATTAAAATTCTAAAATGATGATTTCATAAATACACATTTATAAAGCTTTAAAAAAAATTAAAAAAAAAATTAAAAAATTCTTAGAACACCATAATGATGTCATAAATAACAATTAATCTTAATTATATACACTTAATTAATAACAATTAAAGGAAAAATGATAATAATGAAAAATAAATGCAAAAGATATATAACTTAAATAATTATTCTGTTTCTAAATTTAAAAAATTTTCTCCTGCATATTATTTAGTCAAAATTTCAAAACAATATCACATATCTTCATATTAATAGTTTAGCATTCTCTCTTTCAAAATCTTTGATTATTTCGGATCGTATGTTCCAGGTAAAATATTTGTGGTACGCTTTCGTTGTCATTGTTTGCTATACTCATTTTATAAACTACAATAATTTGATTATCAAGTTTTCAGAGGCCCAATGTTTTTTTATATATACAAAGATATGAATATCTTCAATATAATATTAACTAGTGTTTAATCATAAACTATAATCATTACTATAATAATTAAATGTAACAAAAAGTTATACCTATCGAAACCTAAAACCAACAATCTTATAATATTCGGTGTATGCCGTGCGTTTCATTGACACAAATTGAAGCCCCTAAGATCTGTTTGATGGATCATCAACCGAAACCCAGCGTACATACATCTCCGTCCTTCCAGCAATCGGTTAGTTCTTTTTTCTCTAAATGATAGTAATTTTTTTTAGGGTTTCTTTAATTTTTAAATAGTTAAAAATAAATAAATTATGTCTTCCTTCCTTTGAAGTGGCAAAGTAATGTTCTTTTTGAAGCAACAAACCAATTCGATGTAAAAAAGTTAGCTAATTTTTAGATAAAATTATGATATTTTTTTTTTTTTTTTTTTTTTTTTGTACTCTTGACGCGTTCAGTTGTATTGAACACCATAAATTTGGTCTCTTTATTCTACTCCATGTAATCGCATTTGACTGAATTTATAATTATAATAATGTGAATTCCTCAGATTCCTGTATGTGACCGATCAAGTCGTTTATCTACAAAGTATCCATGGTTGGTTACTCAGAAGGAGCCAGGAGAACAGAGTTTATGCGCAGTACATGATAAACAAGTGCGTTTTGAGTGTCGAATCCCGGAGATGGTTGGGAGACGTATCCGAGGTTGTTTCCATGGCTGGGTGATTCTCTCTGACAAACATAATGTCATGTGGTCACTTTGGAATCTTGTTACTTCAAAATTCATCCGTCTCCCGCCAATGGTTGTTAAAAATGGAAATTTGGATGATTTTGGTCATTGTTGTCTCTCGTCCGATCCCGATGGTGGTCCTAGTAGTTCGATTTCGATTCTCCTATTACAAAGATGGAATAAACCGAACTTGGTGTTTTGTAGGTTAGACGGTAAAAGAAAGAAATTGAGATGGATTGAAATGTCATACGCGAAACAGCTTAAGAGCTTAGGGGCTTTAGATGATGATATCCTAAACTTTCTAACTTGTTCCAACGGTAAAGTATATGCCTTAAGTCTAGGCAATTTTTTTGTGATACATGTTGACATTGTGGAGAGGGGTAAAAAAGAGGTGGTGATAAGTTTATTAAGGGTTTGGGAATGCCCTCTTCCTTTCATCCTTAACTTTGAAAGTCTTATTAACCCTTCTTTTATGTTAAAAGGCTATGGCACACTATTATTTTGGATTGTATTAGGTTTCGATGATGAAGTAGCAAGGGGTACCCTTGTTGCTGCTTATTTGTTCAAACTAGACACGGCTAATGCGACTTCAACATGGGAGGAAATTAAAAATCTGAAAGATTCTGTATTTTTTGTGGATCTTTTTGATGATAGCTCGGTATTTTACAACCATGCAATTACCTCAGAACTAGGAGGTTATATACATGTGCGTTGTAATGTGCGCAATCGAATACACTCATACCACGTGAGAGATAGAACCGTATCCCTAATATTTATGCCTCCTTTAAATGACGCACGCTATGTATCATTATGGGAATGCAGGTACCAATTTCAAATTTATTATTAGTATCGGTTTTATATATCATTTATTTATTTATCGTGTTTTCATTTCTAAAAAATGCCTTCGTTTTCTTTAAGTAATAAATAAAGTAATTATTATTATTTTTTCTTTTATCTAATCTAATAGTATATAATAATTGTGTATAGTAGTAGGTTAGAAGGTGCTGATGGAGAAGAAGCCAAGTACACAATCAAGTATAAACACAAAAGAGTGGACAATAATAATAATAATAAAGATGAGACAAGTATAATAATAGCATCTATTATAACAAATGATGAAGAAGCTGTATGTAATAGTAATAGTGATAGCATGATGACGAATGAGTCATACCTTGTTAGTGTTCCATTTCATATTTTGGAAAGGATTATGGGTTTTTGTGTTGGCATTGAATTTTTGAAGTTTCGTGCTGCATGCAAACTTTGTCATTTAGCAGCACCTTTGATGCGTTGGAGGGATGATGAAGCAACTTTAAAGAAATTGCCCACATATTCATATGCTTCACCCTTGCTAATGGTGATAGAAGAAAATCAAGGGGGGAGCATTATTATGAATCTTACAGATCCAACATTTGATGACATGTATTTTATGAACAACAACACAATACTAGGTAGTTATCAAGAGATATTCATATGTTGTTGTAGATATGGTTGGTTGCTTTTTTATAGTAATCTAGGATACCTGGTGTTCTTCAACCCCTTCACAAGTGATGTTCACAAGCTTCCGACTACGGCTCACTGGTTGGAAAACGTGTGTTTTTCAGCGCCTCCTTGTTCCCCTAATTGTATGGTTGTTGGATTTACAACAAAAGGTGATGGACATATTTATATTCTCCACTTGAGAACAAGATTATGGCATCGAGTTGATCTGGTTGCTCCTCCATACGCGGCCTTTAGATATCCAACCTTCGTTGGCCGAGATCTTTATGCCTTGTGTAATGAGGGACAACTTGTTGTTTTCAAAGAGATAAGTGAAACAAGTTCGTCGTGGGAGGTTGTTGTTGCTGAAGCTCCAAAATGTATTTGGAAGTTTCGTACACGTTATTATCTAGTGAAGCGTGATCAACATCTTTTACTAGTCATCCTTGGCATATATGGAGAAAATCTCGAGGTATTCGAGCTGAATCATTCTACAAAAGAGTGGGAAAAAATAGACTCTTTAGGTAGACACACCATTTATGTTTCTGATACAACGTGTTCCTGCATTGAAGCAACATCACCGAAAATGCAAAACAAGATCTACTTTCCACATTTGCATACTGAAAACCGCAAGATAGTGTTCTATTCACTTGACAAGCGCGGTTACTATGCATTTGGGGACGGTGACAAAATTCAAGGAACAGCTTGGGATGAGATGTTCCTGGGAACCAAATATCATCTCAACCCTTACGCGTGGATCGAACCTAGTTGGTGCTAGCTACCTACCCACCTACCTAGTTTTTTTTTTCCCGCATTTTTATATGGCAGTTAGTTATTTTTTATTGTGTTTTATTTATATGCTAGGCATGTTATAGTTTGTGTGTGTACTCTTTTATTAATTTATTAAAACTCAAGATATTATATATATCAAAACTCTAGTTAAAATTATATGCTTTTAAATTGCCTGCTCGGTTGTAAGACCTTGGTATGGATAAATTCACAACTTCTTATTAATTTATTTATTTTCATTTAATGATGTTGATGTTGATTGATTGATTCATTGAAAGTTTTTCATTTCTGCATAATTCATTGAAAGTTTTTTCATATATAATGTGATATGTTTAGATGGTTGGTACAGCGCTATAAAACGAAAAAAAAAAAGCGAACTTTACCTAAGCAAGAGCAGAAGAACTTTGTGTTACAATTGAAGAATTGATATGTAAACTTGTAAGAATTGATCGTTTGTATTGATTGAAATATATTGATACAAGCTGAATTAGTTTTTACAATGAGATGCTAATCTATTTATAAACAAAAAACTAACGGCTAGTTGGTCCTAAAGAGCCGTTGGGAGTTATAGCCGTTGATGGCTTTTATTTATTTTATTTTCTAACACTCCCCCTCAAGTTGAATAGTGGGATTCCCGATATTCAACTTGACTAAGACTTCACTAAAAATTCTTCCGTTGACCGCCTTTGTGAGTATATCTGCTAATTGGTCTTCAGATCTAACAAATGGGAGAGAGATAATTTCGGCTTCGAGTTTTTCCTTTATGAAGTGTCTGTCGATTTCAACATGTTTTGTCCGATCATGTTGAACTGGGTTTTCTGAAATAGCAATTGCTGCTTCATTGTCGCAAAAAATCTGACTAGTGTCTTCTGGTGGGAATCCGATCTCCGTTAGTAGCTTTCGAATCCATAACGCTTCTTGTACTCCTCGTGCTATTCCTCTGAATTCAGCTTCAGCACTTGAAAGAGCTACAACCTTTTGTTTTTTACTTTTCCATGTAACCAGGTTCCCGCCAACCGAGGAAAAATACCCTGATGTGGATTTTCTGTCTCCTTTTTCACCTCCCCAGCTTGCATCTGTATATATCTGAGTTTTGAGGTGTCCGTTGTTTTCGAATACAACTCCATTTCCAGCTGTTCTTTTGAGGTATCTGATGATTCTCCACACAGCTTCCATGTGATGTACTTGAGGATGATGCATAAACTGGCTGACGACTCCTACTGCATACGAGATATCTGAACGAGTATGAGCAAGGTAGATAAGCTTTCCAACGATCCTTTGGTATTGTTCTTTATTTGCAAGTTCAGCTCCTTCTTCGATAAACAACTTCTGGTTTGGAATTGCAGGGGTCTCAGCTGGTTTGCAGTCGATCATCCCTGTTTCAGCAAGTAAATCAAGCACATATTTCTTTTGACATATAAATATTCCTTGTTGAGACCGTAAAACTTCAATCCCTAAGAAGTATTTTAGTCTTCCCAAATCTTTCATTTCAAATTCATTTGATAAGTATGTTTTTAAGTTAAAAAATTCAGCTCTGTCATTTCCTGTAATGATCATGTCATCGACATAAATAATCAAACAAGTTATCAGTTGGTTTCTTTGTTTAAAAAATAGTGTGTGATCTGAATTACTTTGTTTATAGCTATATTTTTTCATTGCTAAGGTAAATTTCCCAAACCAAGCCCGAGGGGATTGTTTTAGCCCATATAAAGATTTTTTAAGGCGACAAACTTCCCTGTTTTTGAAGTTTTCTGAGAATCCTGGTGGAGCTTGCATATAAACCTCTTCCTTAAGTTCGCCATGTAGAAAAGCATTTTTCACATCAAATTGGTGAAGGGGCCATCCTTTATTTGCGGCAACAGAGAAGAGAACTCTAATGGTGTCAATTTTAGCCACCGGTGAAAAAGTCTCGGAATAGTCTATCCCATAAGTCTGAGTATATCCCTTGGCAACTAGCCGGGCTTTATATCTTTCAATTGTGCCATCTGGTTTGTGTTTTATTGTAAACACCCAGCGACATCCTACTGGCTTCTTCTCGTGGGGAAGAATACATTTTTCCCATGTATCACTTTTCTTCAAAGCTTCCATTTCAACTTTCATTTCATTTCTCCAGTTTTTTGATTTCAACGCTTGTTCTATGAAAGTTGGTATTTCTTCAGAGTATATCGCGGAATTGAATTTCTTTGCTTCTTCTGATAAATTTCCTTTTGCTATATTTGCCATCGGATATCTCGATCTAAGAGCTTCTTTCTCGGGATCATATCTTTTAGGTGGAACTCCCCTGTTAGCTCTTGGAGGAAGTACATAACCTTCATTTTGACTTGCAGCTGGTTCATCTAGAATTTGTTGACTTGATTCCTGACTTGAACTTCTTTGTGGTTCTTCGGGAATTTGTTGAGTCGATTCATGAGTTGAACTTTGTGGTTCGTCGGGAATTTGTTGAGTCGATTCATGAGTTAAACTTTGTGGTTCGTCGGGAATTTGTTGAGTCGATTCATGATTTGAACTTTGTGGTTCGTCGGGAATTTGAGTTTGTTGAGTCGATTCAGTTTGACTTGAACATTTTGGTTCGTTGTGTGCTGGATTCTCGGTTTCAACATCTTGTGATGTGTTGATAGTGTGATTTATTTCTTCTGATGAGGGAATCCTTTCTAACCAACTCACAGTGTCATTAGTTTCAATCTCCCCCTCACTTGTGTGTTGGGGACCATAATAATATTCAGTCTCAAGAAAGTCACAATTCATTGTAGTGAATATGTGACGTCTTTTCGGGCTGTAGCATCTATACCCTTTTTGGTTTACCCCATACCCAACAAAAACACATTTTTCAGCACATGGGTCAAGTTTAGTTCGTTCTTGTTTAGGTATGTGAACGAAGATAGAACACCCAAATATTCTAGGTTTGATAGTAAGATTAGACGGGAGTTCATGAAATTTGGAAAGTGCTTGAAGTGGAGTTTGCAGATCAAGAATTTTGGTCGGAAGTCGATTTATAAGGTAAGTTGCTGTGGCAAGTGCTTCCGGCCAAAAACTTCTCGGGACATTTGATTCTATTAGGAGAGCCCGCGTTATTTCTAAAATAATACGATTTTTCCTCTCGGCTACTCCATTTTGTTCAGGGGTGTGAGCACACGAAGTTTGATGAATAATTCCTTTTTCTTGACAAAATTGTTTCATAGAGGTGTTTACAAATTCTCCTCCATTGTCTGATCTTAAAACTTGTACGTTTCTTTTATATTGAGTTTGAATCATAGTATAAAATGTAGAGAATTTTTCAAACACTTCCGATTTATTTGTTAAAAAATAAGTATAGGTCATGCGTGTACAATCATCAATAAAAAGTAAAAAAATAGCGAAGGTTTTTGCCCCCATTAATTGGAGAAGGACCCCACACATCAGAGTGAATTAATGAAAACAGAATATTTTTCCTTGTTTTACTAGGTTTAAAAGTATTTTTATGACTTTTGGCCAAAATACAAGTCTCGCAAGTTAAAACGGTATTTGGTGGAAATAATTTTGGAAAAAGAAGATTTAAATAACTTGCGGAAGCGTGACCTAACCTTCTATGCCATAGCCAAGCCTCCCTATCAGGTGTTCCGTGTGCAAACATCACGGTACCTTGTTGGGTTACTTCGTCCACATAGTATAACCCACCCCGTTTGGTGCCACGTCCAATAATCACCCCGGTTCTAATATCTTGCAATATGCAGAACGTTGGGTGTAGTAATACAGTGCAATTTAGTTCATTTGTAACGTGTCTAACAGATAATAGTTTATGGGACAGATCTGGAATATATAGGCAGTTTGATAGCTTAATGGTTGGGGAAATTTCAATAGTACCTCCCCCTTTGACTTGAACCACCCCACCATTGGCCGTCTAAATTTGATTTTTTCGAGGTTTTGAGTTATAGCAAAAATCAGATTTTCAAATGTCATGGTGTCTGTAGCACCACAGTCAAATATCCATTCACTACTTTTTATGTTTGAAATTGCATTTGCTTTTCCAATTTGAGAAGATTTATTTAAATGATTTAAAGATTTTTGACAAATTGATTTTTTAAGAGAATCTTTATTAAGTAAATAATCAAAGTCAAAAAATTCAACAAGTGAATGTTTCTTTTGTAAATATGCCATTCTCGAATTTAGCATTTTTTTATTTAAGCCAAAATTTAAGTTTAACTTCTCATATAATAAAGAGTCTTGATTTTTTAACTCTTTATTTCTTGAAAGGTGATCTGATGAAATACCATGTGATAAGGTTTTTGCTTTATTACTTTTTATTTTCCCAACCCCTTTACAGTTCATCCTATCAACCATATCATCTATATCATCGATTGCTTTTTCGGAAGATCCAGGAATGGGTCTAAATTCCTATTATCAATTATTTCTTCAAGACAATTGAAGCGATTATGGTTTATCAATGTTGCTTCCTCATCTATCGATTTCAAGTTTCGGGTTCTAGCTCTACCCGATTCATAGCAATTATATGCAACCTTAGGGTTTGAGGGTTTCACCCTCACCCATTTGGTCGATTTGTACGATTGATCCAAGGATTTAAAGTTCGAAGTACCTTTTTTTGAATTCTGAGAGAGTTTGAAGACGCCGTTGTCGGTAACCTCATGGTGGCCGCCGGCCGTCGTCGCCACCTCAGCTGCTTTATTGTCTCCGGCCGCCGTTTTTGTCCCCATCTTTGCCATCTTCAGCCTTGCACCTTCTTGGTAAGCTTTGAATTCTGCAATTCTGATGGTGACCGGTGGTGGTTGACAGAGAACGCTAAGGTAAGTGTTTTTGCTCAACCTTAATTGTTCAGATTTCATATTTTGTATTTTGAAATCATTGCACTGTGTTTGATTAATTGAGCTATCATCATCTCTTGATATGGCAACTTGATTCAAGAAGCTTATTTTCTGCTTCTGTATTTCGGGGCTACCGTCAATTCTTGACATGGCAGCCTAAAAATCGGTAAATGATGAAGCTAAGTTTGTGTTTTGATCCAAGATCAACACCAAAGCTCTGATACCATGTTACAATTGAAGAATTGATATGTAAAACTTGTAAGAATTGATCGTTTGTATTGATTGAAATATATTGATACAAACTGAATTAGTTTTTACAATGAGATGCTAATCTATTTATAAACAAAAAACTAACGGCTAGTTGGTCCTAAAGAGCCGTTGGGAGTTATAGCCGTTGATGGCTTTTATTTATTTTATTTTCTAACACTTTGATGACATGGTTCAGCAATGCAAGTTAAGTTTATATTTTGTTGTTGAACGCCATTTCTTTTTTAGATATTTGTATATGTGGTGGTTGATGCTATACCATTTTTTTTCAGGATGCATGGGCAACGTTAGTGATATGTCAAGGGTGGGATTTGACGATAAAGGAAAGTACTTATTGATGCACAGAAACTTGCCTGCCTACCTGCTGTCGGTACAACTGGATGGAGCTTATTGCAATAGCAACTGGTTTGTGCTTATTGATTAAGTTCTTATAAGTAAGATTGATTAATTGGTACTGTTACCATACAAGGCCTAGTGTAGAGCAGATTATACATAACATTTGAATAACATAATCATGATGTAACAGATTATATCACTTTTGTTTAAATTCTTCTAAGTTTTGACATCAACTATGATTCTTGTCCTAAAATATCATTGTACTTTTCTTTTTTTTTTTTTTTTTTTTTTATGGACAGGTAGTTTGGTGAGTGAAAAGGCGTTTGGTACCACAAAAGATCGGATTTGCTTTATATTGCGCATTGTGCAAACTCAAGGGCTGTTATTCGTAAATTTGAGCATTGATGCATTTGAATGTTTTTGTGATGTCACATTCATTGACTGAATCATTGAAAGTAGTACTTGTTGCAGCAAACTACAATGATTATGTTACTGAAGCTCACTTACATTCGATTAGTCCAAACGCTTGCTTTATGTTCCTTTTTGTTATTTTTATATGTTGTTTTAGTTTAAAGGTTTGGTTCTTCAGTGGCCAATCTTGTTTATTTAGAACTGCAAAACTACACATGAAATGGGTGGGGCTGTCCACAAACATGTGGTGTAATTATTGGCAAAGGTGTTGAAACCATATAAATTTCTAAAACAAGATTTGGAGCAGACATGAAACGGGTGGGGCTGACCACAAACTCCTGTTTGTACATTTTTGATTTACAAATCATTTTTTTAAATGAATGCTATACTATGTAAACATTTGCATTGACCTTCTCGTAACTGCAGCACACAAGTTTTTTCCAAAACTGCAGTGTTCCAATATTTCGATAGGCCAAATTTCAGGATCCTCCTGTCTTGTCTCATGGTGTCCATATTGGGGGTTTCTTTCATCTTCCCCATCAGGATTCCACCTCTTTTTGTTTATATGATTTCTATCCTGCTTTAGGACATGGATTTGAAATCATTAGGTTTCGACTCTTATAGTATTGTGTTTGCGTTTGTTAAGTTTATTTAGTTAGGGGTTTGATTTGATTTATTTAGAGCTTTTGCTTTGCTTGCTTGATTTTTGCAGCAGGATAATAGGAGTGTTGTTTGGGTCTATTGTTAAAGCTGATCGACCCCATCAAAATGATGGATGGATGATCCGTAGATATTTAACTTGGCAAGGTACGTTTCAGTTGAGTAATAAATTTTTATAATTCTGTGGAAGTTAATGTGTCTGCATTTTGTTTTTAAGCATTCGTGTGCAATTTAGTATAGCTAGATTCAGTTTTGTTTGGAGTTTACTATGGATGGATGAGGATTATTCTAGGGTCTAGGGTTTAGAGTTTAGCGTTTAGGGTTTAGAGTTTAGGGTTTAGGGTTTAGGGTTTAGGTTCACCTCTTGACTTTTCAGTTAGCCCACTTGTATCTATAAAAAGGCCTAGTGTAGAGCATATTATTATTATTATACATGACATTTGAATAACAAAACACTTCAGTTTACTTTTTTATTGTCTTTGATTTATTTCTGAGTACCCATTCAATAACCAGCTAGTGCAACTATATATGATCTTGCTTACTGTATTAGACAGCAGCCTCCTAATCGTTCCTAAATATTATAAGAAAAGATTATAAAAGCATTGAAAGGAAATTAGGTCATCCTGTCGTTAATGTCTAACTACTAGAACAAGAAAGCACACACATTGTATGATAAATCTAAATTCGATACAACAAAAGTATGGATTCAAATTTGATAAGAAAGCAGCTAATTAAGACTTCTCCTCCGCCTCCTCCATAAGTTGTTCAATTGAGTATTCTTGATTGTATCCGAGATAACAATCTGAAATGAGAAGCAGCTTCATTCCCTACCAACAAAGGCAATAAAAAGCAAATGAAGAATTCATCTTATAGCAAGTGATTTTACTTTTAGGTGTTTCTGAAACCGCAGTGATGCTTGTTGTGTAAAAAGAGATAAAAGATTTTTTTTTTTTCGAAATGCTGGTCCGAAATGGAAGAAATAAAATTAACTGGAAACTGGTTATGCCTTGCGGTAACTGCATGCAAGTCTTAACAAGACGATGATTAGTCATAGAAATCCTTTTGAGAGCATGTAATTCAGAGGTAATGGTGTTCCCAAGAACCAGCCACCAGGCTTCCTCTTTTAACTGGAAAAAAGAAAAGAAATTCGGGTGAGTGAAAATTAATTAGAAAAAAAATTGTGATATATAATACTAAACAGTACAAGTATTGAATATATATATATAGCTACCTCCGGAAAACGAGGGGTAAAAGTTGTGGCAGTTGGTCCGCGGTTGGATAACTCTACTAATTGGACGTTGAGACTGGAGGTGTTTTCACCGGCAACAACCCTACCTCGAATTCTGAGTTTGACTTGTATACGGGGAAAAGGTTGTAGATCCTGATCGAATAATGAGAAACAACAGCTATGAGGTGTACACGCAATAGATATGACAAGTTACCCGACCCAACCAATTTGCTACCTACTAGCTCGAATGAAATAAAAAAAGATGACCTGTTACAACCAATGCAATACTTCTGCTTAATTAATTTACCTGTTTTAGTTTTGGAAATCTATACTGCCATCTTATCCTCTGGTCATCCATCATCAGCTGTTGTATAGTAGAAACACCTTCTTGTTGTAATAAACTCACAAGCTCTTCAGTCATGCATGGAAGCATTCGCAGTGCAGAATCCTTCTCAAACCACATGCCCTGATATTAATTGCACAGTACCACCAACAAAAACCATTAGCATGAGAAGCTTAATTAGTGTTTGTAAAATACCCCAATTTAGTGTTTGAAAATATCTAAAACCAATATGAGACACAGGGCCAGCAAAGAAACTAACATGAGAAAACTAGATTACCTGCATAACCATCTGAAGAAGATGCATACAAGTAATGGAACTTGATAGCCATCCACTATTCGCACATACGTCTATCATTGCTTGAATTATACGTATACTCTGACCCAACACTGACTTTAAGTCTGTGTAATAGTCGCTGATAGGCAACTCTAGTTCACAGAAATGTGCCTGCACAAATTATGATATCTTGTTGTAGCCTAAAATCTTTTTTACTAACATATTATTGATGCTTGCTGAACTGAAATAGCAAATTTGCTTTAACATGTGGATCATTAAGGCGTTGCTTGTCTACTGCATATGGAACTTTTTCAGACAATGCTTCATTGAAAGTTTCCTGAATAACAGAAAAAAGGCGGGTAAGCCTCTGATAAATTTGCATACAACTATACAATGTAATAAGCAAAGTTAGGATATGTTGCCGGCCATATAATGTCATTGTTTGCCCACATATTATACACACGTACTTATATATATTGCCTCAATTGAAGAGCTTGTGCAAGAGTTATGCTCGGTTTCAAATCAAGTCTAATTGTCGAATAAGCCGAACAAATGAAGTTGGTCGCTGACTTAGATGACAAGCTTTCGGTTAAACAGCAATGTACCATATTGACAAACACTCGTAACTTATGCATCTTAAAACCTTATAATTTTTCTCCTACCCAAGGTTGAAAAAGATGTGAGACGGTGCTGAAACGTTAGCGACCTCAAAACGTCGCAACGGAAAAAACGGGGTCGAAACGGATGTTGACTAACGTGACTTATTTATATATAATATAAAAATATATATATTTATATATATATATATATATATATATATATATATATATATATATAAATATAAAGTTGACCGTTTTTTTCCGTCTTTGACCGTTTTTTACCGTTTTTTAGCGTTGTTGACCGTTTTATAAGCGTTGACCGTCTTTTTTCCGTTTCAAGGCCCGTTGCAACGATAGTAAGGCAAATCCGTTGCGGCATCCGTTTCGGCCGTCTTTTACAACACTGCTCCTACCTACTCCTAGGATGGTTCTTTTGATATATTTCATTTGTTTATAAATAATATGGCTATAGTTTGTACAAAAACCCAATTAGATTAGTACCAAACCATGTAGTACATGAACTAAAGAAATAAAATTCAGATATGTATGACGTATATTCTAGTAATATGTATGAAAAAAAAACATTTCGAAACACTTACTATATTATGAATGAAATCTACAATATCTACAATATTATATCAAAATGACGTAAAATTTAATACATTAATTTAAAGAATATAATTTTTTTGATAAGTGTTCTGCATATAATTTAAAATGGATATTAACGAATATTCAAGTACTTAATGGTTATGAGAGTACTTCAACAGTTCAACATTGAATGTTAAAACGCTCTATGAATGCTGAATAGCATTCAGCACTAAACTATTTTACTATAAGGCAATCAAATGTATACCAACACCGAACAACATATATGTAATTATATCAAAAAGATATATATATATATATATATATATATATATATATATATATATATATATATATATATATATATATATATATATATATATATATATTAAATATACATATTGTAAATACACGTATTTAAGAATAATAAAAACAATTAATCAATTAAATACTATAAAGTAGGCAAGTAAAGTACAAAATAAATCTTAATAAAGGAATACAAACTTTAAACAATCGAAAGTCATTGTATACAAATAGAAGTACTCCATTCGTCTCAAAGAAGAATGAGAGTAAAAATGAAATCTATAATTGCAAATATAGATATAGATAATGGAGACTATAACGTAATTAAATTATCAATACATAAATCATGACAGTAGAAACTATTGAAAGGGACTCAGGTTCCCTCATTTATGATTTATGATGGACGGGAAGAGGTTTCCGGTTCCAATCTTGTCCAGGTTCACATTTTGTGGTAGGTAGGGAAGAGTTGGAAACAACGACAGAGTAATCCAGCTCGACTCTATACATCAGATTATGGGGTTGGAATATTCGTCATCACGGGTATCCCGAACAGGGAAAAACCTTGTGACTTCTATGATGGACGAGGAGTTGGCCATATTCAAAAGCAGCATCTCAAACAAAAAATGTTTTGTGATTTTCCTTCTATATATTTGGAATTACCTCATTATGACGGACGTGGAGTTGGTCATATTCAGAAGCAGCATACAGTATAAATTTGAACAAGCCGAGGTTGAGCTTGATATATTAGGCTCGAAACGAGTTGAGCTCGAGCTCTTTGAATCTTTTTAAGCGAGACAAGCTCGAGCCGAACTGAGCTTGACTCGGCTAATTTACACCCCTATCCAAGGCTCAAATTTTAGAGTCTTTTTTTATACCATTTCTACTATAATTTATTACGGTGGTAAATCACAATTACTCTTTTTAGGAATCAAATTTCAAGTATTGTACCTATTCATAATAAAAATTAACTATCATTTTCCTTTTTTATGATTGTCCCCTAATATATTTGAAATTACCTCATCATGACGGACGGGGAGTTGGTCATATTCAGAAGCAGCAGACAGTAGTACATTGAGGAAAACCTGCAAGAAAGATGGGATAGTACAAGAATCATTAAGTCCAACAGTACACTTAGAACTAGAGTCGACAATGCGGATGGATGGATATAGATATTGTTGAGAAAAGTGACACCGAATTATAGCAAACCGCTAGTAATACTTGAAATAATGACAAAAAGGGAACACCGAGATTTAACGTGGAAAACCCCAATAGGGTAAAAACCACGGGCAAGGAAAGAAACGCTTCACTAATAAGAATAATAGGAATTACACTTCTCTCTAATTACAAGGATAAGTACTAATCTTTATATCTCTTGTAGTTAGTAGACTAAACACTCAAACTCTCTATTAACTCTTTTAGTACATAAGATTGAAGAAGTATTTTGGGATGGATTGAATGTGCTTCATGGTGTGTGTATTTATAGTGTTAGAATTGTGGTTGGTGAGAGTTAGGTACGTACATATCTTCATAATAATGTGGCCTCAATATTTGACCACACCTACCATCATTCACCAACCATTCACCAACCTCCACTTATTATTTTAACAACAATCTCCCACTTAAAGATTCGATTGAAGCTCAATCAATCTTCACATGATAATCCTTCCTTGCCAATGATGTTGCTTACGTCTCTGCTAGGCCGCATGAGGAACGGCACCAAATAAACTTGTCACGGTTGATTGACTTTGTTAGAAAATCAGCTACATTGTCGTCAGTATGAATTTTCTGCATATCCACGGTTCCTTCTTCCACTTTCTCACGAACGAAGTGATACTGAACTCGTATATGCTTTGTCTTTGAATGAAATGCCGGATTCCTTGCCAGATGCAAGGCACTCTGGTTGTCACAAAATAGAGTGATATTCTTTTGTTTGTGCCCGAGTTCCTCCAACAACATCTTCAACCATACTGCCTCTTTAGTAGCTTGAGTAGCTGCTACATATTCTGCTTCTGTTGTTGATGTCGCCACAACTGACTGCAGTTTTGAAATCCAACTTACTATTCCACCACAAAGTGTGAAAACATATGCAGTGGTAGATTTACTTTTATCGATATCACCTGCATAATCTGAATCAACATACCCTTTGACAATAAATTTCGGTTCCCCATAACATAATGCAACATCTAAGGTTCCCTTGATATATTTAAGGATCCTCTTTACCGCATTCCAATGCTCTTTACCAGGATTCGCCATGTATCGACTAACTACTCCCACTGCATGTGCAATGTCTGGTCTTGTACATATCATTGCAAACATTAAACTTCCCACTGCTGATGCATACGGTACTCGAGACATCTCCTTCCTCTCGTCTTCACTGCTAGGACACATAACGGAGGATAACTTAAGATTAGTAGGAAGCGGGGTTGAGATTGGCTTACTATCTTGCATATTGAAACGCTCCAAGATTTTCCTCAAATAATTCTTTTGAGAAAGCCAAATCTTCCTATTATCTCTGTCTCGGTGAATTTGCATCCCTAGAATCTTGTTTGAGGCACCCAAGTCTTTCATTTCAAACTCCCTAGCCAATTGAGCCTTCAGCTTATTAATACGATCTTTGTTGGGGCCTGCAACCAACATGTCGTCTACATATAACAGCAAAATGACAAAATCATTGTCCCCAAACCTCTTGAAATATGCACAAGGGTCTGCATAAAGTCTATTATATTCAAGGCTCATTATGAAAGAATCAAATCTCTTGTACCAACATCTCGGCGCCTGTTTGAGACCATACAGAGATTTCTTTAACATGCAAACCAAGTTCTTTTTTTCTTGTAGTTCAAAACCTTCTGGTTGAAGCATATAAATTTCTTCTTCAAGATTTCCATGAAGAAATGCAGTTTTCACATCTAGCTGCTCTAGATGCAAATTAAATGTAGCACACATCGCTAGAACTACTCGAATTGTTGTAAGTCGAACCACATGAGAAAATATTTCATTAAAGTCTTTACCTTCTTTCTGAGCATATCCTTTAACCACCAGTCTTGCACGATACCGCTCCACTTGATCATCGCCATTTCGCTTGATCTTATACACCCATTTATTTCCAATAGGTTTTCTACCTTTCGGCAATGGCACAAGTTCCCATGTTGGATTTTTATGAAGAGCTTCAATTTCTTCCTGCATAGCTGTCATCCACTGAGATGCATCTGAATGATTTAGTGCCTCGCGAAGAGTTGTTGGCTCTCCTTCCTCTGTTAGAAGACAATATGCAACATTGCTTTCTATAATATAATCTGAGTGCCACCCTGGACGTTTCCTTTCCCGATTAGAAATACGAGTCGCTGGAGCTTCATCAACTATTACTTGATTTTCATCGTGCTCTGGTACTGCTTCAGAAGAATCTTTATGAAATTCATTACCCACCTGTATCGGTATAGTTTCTTTTGAAGTGCTAACATCTTCAAGATCTTTGTCTTCTGTAAAGACAACATCTCTGCTGATGACTACTTTGTGGGCAGTGGGGTCCCACAAGCGATACCCCTTAACTCCATCAGCATACCCCAAGAACAAACACTTTCTGGACTTCGGATCCAACTTTGTCATTTCTTGAGAATTGTACATTACGTACACAGGACTTCCAAATACATGAAGGTCAGAATAATCAACTGGTTTTCCAGTCCACATTTCCATCGGCGATTTCAACTCAATTGCAGTTGATGGTGACCGATTTATCACGTAACAGGCAGTACTTACTGCTTCTGCCCAGAATGATTTTCCCAAGCTTGCAGTTGCCAACATCGCCCTTGTTCTATCTAACAAGGTTATGTTCATCCGCTCTGCCACTCCGTTTTGTTGAGGAGTGTATGCTGTTGTGAACTGCCTTTTGATACCTTATTGTTTGCAAAACTTATCAAATTCATCACCAGTGTATTCTCCTCCATTATCTGTCCTCAAACACTTGATCTTTTTACCAGATTCAAGTTCAACCCGCGCTTTGTAAACTTTGAAAACTTGAAACACATCTGCTTTCCTCTTGATTGGGTACACCCAACATTTCCTAGTGTAATCATCAATAAATGATACAAAATACTTTGCTCCTCCTAGGGATTGAACTGGTGCTTGCCACACATCAGAGTGAACCAATTCTAGAATCAATTTACTTCTAGAATTTGATGTGTTAAACTCAGGCGATGCTGCTTGCAGATTACACAATGCTCACACAAAGGTAGCGATACCTTTGTAAGACCAGGAATAAGATTTCTTTCAACAAGAATCTTCATACCTTGTTCAGACATGTGTCCAAGCTTTTGATGCCATGTCATAGCAACTTTATCACTTGAACTATTTGAAGCAACAGATGCTTCCGATTCCTGTACCGTCTCGCCTTTCAGAATGTATAAATTAGCACCCACCTTTTCTCCTTTCATAAGTACAACCGCGCCTTTCTTGATTATCATGATCTTCTCATGTATCACCACCTTACAACCAAAATCATCCAATTGTCCTAAAGACAATAAGTTCTTCTTCAAACCCTCCACGTGTCGCACACCTTGAATAGTACGAACTGTACCATCATGCATCTTCAAAACGATATCTCCAATTCCAATGATCTTTAGTTCATGATCATTGCAACTGTATACAGATCCTCCTGAGATACGTTCATATTGTTTGAACCATTCTCTTCTATGGGTCATGTGAAAAGTAGCTCCCGAGTCAAATAACCAGACATCAACAAATGTCTTTCTACCTTCATTTGCTACCACTGCCTCACTAATCAAAGCAGTCCCATCATCTGAAGTGCTTGCAATATTTCCTTGAGAATTTGATTTATTTAAACTCTGACAATCCTTCTTCAGGTGACCTTTCTTGCCACAATTGTAGCATGTATAGGTCTTCTTCTTTTTAGACTTCGGTTTACCATGATTGTGACTCCCACTTGGGCCACGTTCCGTTGATCTCCCTCCTGACACCACCAAGGCCTCCACTTGTCGTGAACCGACATGTTTGTCCTCCTTGTTATTGCGCCGATTTTCTTCTTCTAGAATAGCAGCCGCAACTTCATCATAGACTAGATACTCCGAGAGAACATTATTGGTTAAGTTAATAATGAGTTGATCATACGAGTCAGGTAGACTCTGAAGTAAAAGTTCAGCACGTTCTTTTGGCTCTATATTGCAACTTAATGAAACGAGTTGAGAAAATAGAGTATTCAAAGAATTAATGTGCTCATTAACTGAAGTAGATTCATTCATGCGTAGCGCATAAAGTTTCCTCTTAAGGAATATCTTGTTGTGGAGTGATTTGGTCTCGTACAATTTTACGAGGTGATCCCAAATCTCTTTCGCCGTCTTCTTTTCTTCTATGCTAGACAAAACACCATCTGCCAGTGCCAGATGAAGATTTGCGATAGCCTGGCCGTCCATCTCTTCCCATTTTTTATCAGTGACTTCGGCGGAACGTCCACTGATGGCCGCCAAACACTTATCCTTTCTCAGGATAGCTTTCATCTTTAGTTTCCATAACGAGAAGTTACTCCCGTTGAACTTTTCAATTTCGAATTTCGTAGACATTGCTATAATCACAGTCTTCTTTTCGACAATACTATTTTTCTGAGAAATAGTACCCGGGAACTTTTATCGAGTGAAATTAATCTTACTTATTTTCTGATGTGGACGATCCACTCCCGTGGCAACCACAGAGCATACGATAAGTAGATTAATACACACTAGATATTAGACCTTAGCTCTTGATACCACTTGTTGAGAAAAGTGACACCGAATTATAGCAAACCGCTAGTAATACTTGAAATAATGACAAAAAGGGAACACCGAGATTTAACGTGAAAAATCCCAATAGGGTAAAAACCACGGGCAAGGAAAGAAACGCTTCACTAATAAGAATAATAGGAATTACACTTCTCTCTAATTACAAGGATAAGTACTAATCTTTATATCTCTTGTAGTTAGGAGACTAAACACTCAAACTCTCTATTAACTCTTTTAGTACATAAGATTGAAGAAGTATTTTGGGATGGATTGAATGTGCTTCATGGTGTGTGTATTTATAGTGTTAGAATTGTGGTTGGTGAGAGTTAGGTACGTACATATCTTCATAATAATGTGGCCTCAATATTTGACCACACCTACCATCATTCACCAAACATTCACCAACCTCCACTTATTATTTTAACAACAGATATGGTAACGAGTCCAAATGCTTTTTCCCCTAAGAAGTAAAATTATATATTTATATATAACATTTACAGTGTAAAATACGATTGCTTCGGAGCATTATATAATTTCATTAATCTAACTCTAAATGAAAGGGTATAGTATAGACGGTTTCATGCATATAAAATTAGCTACGGGCGACTTTCAACGACTTACACCGAATTTAACTAGATTTCTTAGACTAACTTGTTTATTTTACTGGTTTGACTCATTATTTATATATTTATAACCCAAATAGACCATATATATATGACAAAATAGCTTAGCAAGTTGTTCAGTAAAGAGATAAACAAGTCTTTTTACTTACCTCAAGAGAAGTATGTGGCCCTAAATTTAAAGCGAACATTGAAATTGTTAGAAATAATATGACTTACATGTTTGGGTAATTGACTTTAGGATCAGAAGAGTCAATCTTCATCACTTCCCAATATAGAAGATCACAAGTGTACATGTGGGACAGCTTCAACGGCTAGAGCACGCTGCACTACACAACATCTTTCCACAATTGCAAAAGGGGTTCCAAAAGTCATATTGGATCCAATCCTTTTTTAGAAATAGCTGTTGTAGCTTCTTGTGTATAAAACACATATCAAATGTAACATAAAAATCCAATTCTATTATATCAAATAAATCTATTATTCAATACAAGATCAGATTATCAATTATCATTATCAAATTATCAATTGAAACATGGTATCAAAGCTAACGGTGAAAATCTGAGATCAATTCACTCGTGTTTTTAGCTTCAATCATTTACCAGGATCAAAATCGAGCCGCCATGTCAATAATCGACGGTAGCTCAATATTGAGGAAGCAAAAAACTAGCTTCTTAAATCAAGATAAAGTTATTAATCAAGCTGCCATGTCAAATAATGACGGTAGCAAAATAACTTACCTAGATGTTCTGTGTCAAACACCAACTATTGTCAAAACTGAAAACACTCCTGCAAATCGTCATCAACCACAACCATTGAATTGTGTGTATTGCAGAAGAATAAATCACACTTAATCAATTGTTTCAAACTTATTGGTTATCCCAAGGGGTGGAATAAACAAGGAAACGATGGAAGGGTGATGAGAGTAACAAATGCTGCCATGGGGTCACCAGGAATAGCAGCTCTGAATCATCTCAGAAAATAACAAGAGGTACTCTTACTTCATTGCCCCAATCTCACAAATCAACCAAATGGGTGAGGGTTAAACCCTCAAACCCTAAAATCATTGAACCTGTTCATAGAAAAGTGAAAAAGGAAAATTCAAATTGGTTCCCTAAATCAGCTTCCTTTACTCATCTTAATCGTTTTCATAGCTTGCAATCAATTGAAGAAGGGGATTTAAACCCCAATCTCCGATCACCACCTGACCAAACGAATGGGAACCCTAATTTTGGATCTTGTTTCTGTCGTATAGACAAAGAAAAAGAAAAACAGATCGACCACTCGACCAATTTTAGAACCATTAATAAAGAAAAGAGAGAATTAAACCTCTTTGTTCAATCAGACTTGTCATGTATTGAAAAAAGGTTAAAGATGATAAAGGGGGTTTTGAACCCACGCGTATGTGGTATAGATGAATCTGGGAATTCACAAACCAGGTTGGGAAAAGGAAACGATAAAGGGTGGTTGAAAAAAGGAACGGGTGGGATGGAATTAATAAATTGTACCCGTAATAAATTGGGTATGGGATATGGCTATATTGGACCACAAAAAAATAATAAGAGCCTTTTTAAAAACCCAAATAATATTAATTGGGCTAAAACCAATATTGGGCCTGACGTTTCTCAACAGAAAACTAAGCTCAACTTTTCTAAAATCCAAAATTTAAAATTTTTTGTTAAAAAGGCCAACTTTTTGAAATTAAATAACTTTGATAAGACCCAAATTACTAATCAGGCCCAAAAGTCGAACGTTCTTAATGTCGAAAATTTTGAAAATAAAAATTTAACTAATAACTTATGGTGTATGGGAAAAGCTAATATTATTTCAAATAACGTTAAAAATAACGAATGGATTTTTGATTGTGGTGCTACTCATACCATGAGTTTTGAAAAATCTGATTTTTATGCTCAATCAAAACCACGGGTTAGTAAAATTCAAACGGCCAACGGAGGTGTTGTGCAAGTTGAAGGGGCCGGGAAAATTGAAATCACACCGACTATGAACTTATCTAATTGTTTATATATTCCAACCTTGTCACACAAACTTTTATCAGTTAGTCACGTGACAAAAGAGTTAAATTGTTCCGTTTTACTACACCCCTCGTTTTGTATCCTTCAAGATATTCGAACTGGGGTGATTATTGGACGTGGCACCGAACGGGGCGGGTTGTACTATGTGAAAGAAGTAACCCAACAAGGTAACGTGATGCTTGCTCACGGAACACCTACGAGGGAAGCTTGGTTATGGCATAGGAGGTTGGGTCACCCATCTGCCTGATACTTACATGCTTTATTTCCAAGTCTTTTTCCATCAAACGTTACTTTAAATTGTGAAATTTGTATTTTGGCTAAAAGCCACCGAAGTACTTTTAAACCGAGTAATACAAGAAAAGATGTTCCTTTTGCTTTAATCCATTCGGATGTTTGGGGTCCTGCACCGGTCACTGGCGGAAAAAGCTTCCGATATTTTATCCTATTTATTGATGATCATTCTCGCATGACC
This sequence comes from Rutidosis leptorrhynchoides, assembly GCF_046630445.1. Taxonomy (NCBI): domain Eukaryota; kingdom Viridiplantae; phylum Streptophyta; class Magnoliopsida; order Asterales; family Asteraceae; genus Rutidosis; species Rutidosis leptorrhynchoides. The sequence goes on from NC_092343.1 coordinate 41,117,011, forward strand.
TGAATTTATTTTTTAACTCACAAATCGGAAGTATTTGAAATTTTTTCTCATTTTTATAAAATGGTTAAAACCCAATTTAATAAAAACATACAAATGTTAAGATCCGATTGAAAGGACCCGTCCTAATCCATCCGGACGAAGTCCATATTGATTACAAACGATTCCCAATAGTTGATTACATCGCGAGGTACTTGACCTCTATATGATACATTTTACAAACATTGCATTCGTTTTTAAAAGACAAACTTTCATTTACATCGACAGTTAATAGCATGCATACCATTTTATAATATATCCATCTATAATTGACTTAATAATAATCTTGATGAACTCAACGACTCGAATGCAACGTCTTTTGAAATATGTAATGAATGACTCCAAGTAATATATCTAAAATGAACAAATGCACAGCGGAAGATTTCTTTCGTACCTGAGAATAAACATGCTTTAAAGTGTCAACCAAAAGGTTGGTGAGTTCATTAGTTTAACATAAATAATCATTTCCATCATTTTAATAGACCACAAGATTTCATATTTCCATTTCTCATAATCATATGTCCCATGCATAGAGACAAAAATATCATTCATATGGATTGAACACCTGGTAACCGACATTCACAATATGTATATAAGAATATCCCCATCATTCCGGGATCCTCCTTCGGACATGATATAAATTTCGAAGTACTAAAGCATCTGGTACTTTGGATGGGGCTTGTTGGGCCCGATAGATCTATCTTTAGAGATCGCATCAATTAGGTTGTCTGTTCCCTAATTCTTAGATTACCAGACTAAAAAGGGCGATATTCGGTTTAATAATCCAACCATAGAATGTAATTTTAAGTAATTGTGTCTATTCCGTAAAACAGTTATAAAAGTTGCGCATGTATTCTCAGCCCAAAAATATAAAAGGGTAAAAAGGCAAATGAAACTCACCTAATGTATTTTGTAGTAAAAATACATATGACTATATTGAACGTCAGAACAATGCAGGGTTGACTTCGGATTCACGAACCTATATCATTTGTATATATATTAAAATGTATATTCGTAATCGAACAAATTTATATGTTATATCTTTGATTATATATTATACTTATTTAGTTTGTGTATATTTTCAAAATGTTTAATATCTATCTATATTTATGGTTAGTAAAAAAAATCATTCGTTGGTTATATATAAGTATTTATATAAATAAAGTTATTTGGTTTAACATATAGGTATATAACTATTAATATAATTATATGTATTTATTATATTTTTGGTTCAAAATATCTATCTGTAACAAAAAAATGATAGTTTTTATAACGAGTCTCATAATACTGATAATAACAGTAGTTTATAGTAAAATCAATAATTTAATAGTATTGGTAATGAAAATAATAATTTTAATAATAATAATATCTAATACTTACTAATAATAATTATAACAGCCTTATTTCTAATGATAGTCTTAATAATAATACTTTTGTTAATAATAATAATAATAATAAAATTCTAAAATGATACTAATAATAATGTTAATGATAATTATAATATTTTGTATTATTTTCATACCACAATAATAAAAATAAATCTTATTCGTAATAATCTAATGATAATACTAACACTTAATGATAATACTAATACTTAATGATAATATCATTCAATAATAACAATAATAACAATAACATTAACAATCTATAATAATAATAATAATAATAATAATAATAATAATAATAATAATAATAATAATAATAATAATAATAATAATAATAATAATTATAGAAAATGAAAAAATACCTCAAAATGAAAAGTCCCAAAAAAAATTGCCCACGCCCGGGCTCGAACCCGAGACCTCTCGCTCACTTGTTAACGCTTACAACCATTTATCTGTTCCTCTTTTTCTGTATTAATCTTAGAATTAAAATCATATAACCCGTAATTCTGTTTTCTCCTTCTACTTTATCTTTTTCAATTACAATCGAACAGACCATAACTCCGACAATTTATTACCATATTAACTTAAAACATTCAGATGAGGCCGATAATAATTATAAGATAACTGAGTCGTTTAAAAAAACAGATAAAGGAAAAAAAAAAAAAAACAAGAACACCTACTGTTCGTCGTAAAAAATATATATATAAACTCAAATTCAACTTTCGATTTTTAGAACATATTAGACAAAGATTATAACACAAACTTTGTTTAAAATCGCCCTTAGAAACTTCCTCAATCGTTAATTGATTCAGATACATCAACATCGATTCGAATTTCAAGATGAACACATTTGTTGACTTTTTGGAAATGAGGTTTGACTCCAAGAATTCGAACTCAATATTAAAAATTGGATCTTGAGCTTTGACAGATAGTTGGAGTCGAGGATTTAAAGCACAACTGCATTTACACATATTGAAAATTTATTCGTTTACGAGGTTTTTGAAAAAAAAAAAAACAGAGAACGGAGGTGGTGTTCTTCAAACTATGTTTTGATTTTTGTTCTTTAAATTCGAGTTGTATTAATAAAGGGTTATATAAAGTTTAACAGATACATTTACAACTGGATTACCTCAATTAACGTGTATTATAACTTGATTGCTTGACAATAAAAATGATTTTGTCAAAATAAAAGTAATAAAAATAAATAAAGTGATTCTACTGCTTTTGTTTGATTCTTGTGAATAACCCTTCATTGATACAATCCATGAGAAAGAAAACAATTTTCCCCACAGTTAGACAACGATTGAATAATAGAATATGTAATTATATGTAATTATGTATATTAATATTAATTACTCAATATTAATATCTAATATTAATGAAACAAATAATAATAATAACAATAATAGAATTTATAATGTTTTTAACAATATCAACAAAATAATACTAAAAAAATGATGATATTTAATAATAATACGAATGATAACAATAATATCAATATCAATAAATCACATATATCAAATTTCATATTTAAGTAATTTACTTAATAATAATAACACTGGTATTTATATTAAATATTTATTTTAATAATAGTAGTGAAGGTAATAACATTATTAGTAAGAATAGCAATTTAGATGCATTAAGTTTCATGTCTATATGTTATCTATACTAATATAACTAATAATGATATTAATGAAAGTAATAATGATACTACCATAACAACTATATTTTACCATGTTAAATAATCTATTATTAATTATTTAATATTTAATAATCATATAATATTATATAATAACTTTTATTTATTATTTATTGTTTATAATTTTTATATATATTACAGTATACATATCATATTAGTTATACATAGAATTCATATATATATAATTTCATTTTAAATTACACTTAATTATTTATATCTTATTTTACATATTTAATTATAATTTATTACTTCAATTTATTATTATTATATATACTTGCATTTATATATATTTAATTACATATTTATTTACAAATAAATTATTCGTGAATCGTCGGGATTGGTCAAAAGGGCAAATGTATTCATGTAACTGTTCCAAAGTTTTCGAGACTCAACAGTACCGACTTTGCTTATCGTATCGAAATCATATAAAGATAAAGTTTAAATTTGGTCGGAAATTCCCGGGTCATCACAGTACGTACCCGTTAAAGAAATTTCGTCCCGAAATTTGAGTGAGGTGGTCATGGCTAACAATAAAAATGTTTTCATGACGAATATGAGTTGATAAATTGAGTTTTATCATCATTGGGTAATATGGATAAAATAAAAATAACATAACTCGATTATTCGAAGAGTACGAATGAAGTTATCACCAAAGAGTGAAATAGGAAAGTAAAGATTCATCTTAACTTTTGACAGAGTCAGAGTTGAATTTCGGACAAGGGATTTAAAAGAAAATCTTCGAAATCTAAAAGATTTGATTCTTCGGCGAACAAGGAAATTAGGATTTCTCTAATTAAATACGGTGATCTGCTTCGATTACTCTGTCTGATATTTCCATTATAAATTAAACTCTTCCGTTCCATTATCCTCACCATTCCCATACTTTCCTTCTTGTTTCATACATCCAAAAGATTCTGAAAATACTTAATCCTGTTCTAATCCTTGGTATTTTTCTAATTATCATTTCTGTCATCCTTCTTTTCAATCTTCCACCAGAAGAATCTGTTTACTTCCACTATTACCTTGGGGTGATACTATTCTTAATTATACCATGTCTCTATATTGCTATTCGTATTAATATCCATGGTTTGTAATTTCTGCGTTGTTGTTGGATTTTATATCTTCCCTTATATTTCAATGTCCCTGCTTCTGTCTCCTATAATTATTGTCATCCACAGTTAATGCGCTCTCTTATTTGCTGCGATTTATACCCCCTTTCTATTTCGGAGCTTCATGCTTTTGTTTACTTTTCGCAAGTAATGGTCCAGAATTCATAGGTATGGAGTTTCGAATTATCATAGTTTACAAGGTAGGAAGGAAAGGTAGTAGCACGATTTGTTTTGTCAAATTACCTGAATTACTGAGAATAGAACTATCAAGAATATATTTTCTTGATATGTTCAGAAGTGAAGTAGAATGAACGAGTCGTGTAACATGGCACATGATGACGTTATGATCTGTGAATCATCACGTTCCATTAGAAACTCAGCATGAATTAATGTAATATAATCACGTTGATCAAGTGTCATTATATTATACTAACTCATGCATCAGTTCCCAACATTACTTCAATAACATTCATATTTTAAGCTTGAAAGTTTACAGAATATAGAAACTAACAGTTTCTATATGATGTAACACTGATAGCACGAAGAGATTAATGATTTCAGATAAGAATAGTTCTGAAAATATCTTCAGAAATATGGAGGATATTTATAATGAAAGATACGATGATATCTTGAAATATCTAAGATCAGAGGATGATAGAAACTATTGTCTGCAAGGGTTTAGAGTAAGGAGCAAGATATTCACTAAAGACTTTAGCAGATATTGAATCATTTGGATTCTTTGAAGTCAAACTTATTCTTTGTGATTTGTCCACGGCTTTCTTCATAGTTTCGCATAATCTGCTTTTCGGTACTAAATTTTCTATTGAATGTTTCCAATATAATGATAAACAGGAAGAACGAAGAGGTATATAATTTCGGACGAGAATATTTATGAAAATATCTTCAGAAATATCGAAGATATTGATGATGATATTTTGGAATTTCTAAGTTCGATGGTTGATGAAGAAAGATTTTTTTTTCCGTAAGATTTTAACTTGACTTCGGAGCAAGATATTCTCTAAAGATTTCAACGGATCCAGAATTATCTGAATTCTTTGAATATAGGGTATGGTCCTTATATTTGTCCTTGGTCTCCTTCATGGTTAACTCTATCCGTTTTTCAGTTCCAACGTTTCTGAGCTTTTCCAACATATTATTCTTTATCATCAAACTTCTGACGACTGATAGTGCTCCAAATGAACATATATTTAGTAGCAATATCCTCCCAATATGTAAATTATTTAGTTGTAATTGTCCTATTTTAAGTTGTAATCGTTTATATTAAATAAGTGCAAAGACAAAAGGCGAAAACGACGATTTGAAGACGCAAATGACCAAAAAGCTCAAATGTACAAGATACAATCCAAGTGGTTCAAATTATTGATGAAGAACGTCTAAAAAAGATAAGAGTACAAGTTACAAAACGCAAAGTACAAGATATTAAATTGTACGCAAGGACGTTCGAAAATTCGGAACCAGGACATGAGTCAACTATCAACGCCCGACGCAACGGACTAAAAATTACAAGTCTACTATGCACAAGAATATAATATAATATATAAATAATTATATTAATTATTTATATTTTATATTTATATATATAAAACGTCGGCAAAGAAGATCCAAAGGGGTGTGAGCTGTATTCCATTTCCCCGCGACTCGCGGAGTTATCAGGCACAAAGTGCCGCGACTCGCGGAGCACAGAAATTTCAGAATCCCTATAAAAGGTCGCGAATTCTGCCGAGTTTAATAACATAATAATAATAATGCTCCCTAGTATAATATAAATAAATATAATATATATATATATATATATATATATATATATATATATATATATATATATATATATATATATATATATATATATATATATATATATATATATAATATAGATTAGTGTTATATTAGATTAGTTCGGGTTATGTAAAGGTTATTTTACGGGTTTTAAAGTCGGAGCTTTGTCCGTGTAACACTACGCGATAAATAATCAATGTAAGCTATGTTCTCCTTTTTAAATTAATGTCTCGTACTTAAGTTATTATTATGCTTATTTGAGCCGAAGTAATCATGATGTTAAGCTAAATATTAGAAATGGGATAATTGGGTTTTGTACCATAATTGGGGTTTGGACAAAAGAACGACACTTGTGGAAATTAGACTATGGGCTATTAATGGGCTTTATATTAAATTAACGATACCTCGTTAATTTAATATAAAGGTTATGATTTGACGTATCTATATATAACCACATACTTTTAATCGGACACGATGGGTGGGATATTTATAAGTACGAATTATTGTTCATTTGACCGGACACGAGGATGGATTAATAGTCAATGGACTCATTAAAACAGGGGTGGATTACATTCAAGGGTAATTGGTGTAATTGTTAACAAAATATTAAAACCTTGGTTTACACACAGTCGATAACCTGGTGTATTCATTAAGCAAAGTATTAAGACCTTGTTACAGTTCGAATCCCCAGTTAGTTGGAATATTTGACTTCGGGTATAAGGTTAAATTTGCCGAGCAGTTTATAATTATGACCGATGAACTATTATGGACAAAAACCAGATAGGTTTCAAATACATCCAGGACAAAGGACAATTAACCCAGGACAATAAATTAAAATCAAAACGTCAAACATCATGGTTGCGGAAGTTTAAATAAGCATAATATATTTTATTTTATCTTTCCTCGTACTTTTATTTATTGTCATTTTAATTATTGTTATTTATTTTATATTGTTATTTAAATATCGTCATTTACTATACGCTTCGCTTAAAATATAAATCGACAAACCGGTCATTAAACGGTAAACCCCCTTTTATATATTATTATATATTTATATATTTTTGTACAAATATAGTTGTTTAAAAATATAGTGTAACCGTCTCCCTGTGGAACGAACCGGACTTACTAAAACTATACTACTCTACGATTAGGTACACTGCCTATAGTGTTGTAGCAAGGTTTAGGTATATCCCATTTGTAAATAAATAATTAAAACTTGTGTAGTTTGTAACATATTTCGTAGTAAAATATAGTACTATCACGTACCCCCACGCTACCACATCAAGTTTTTGGCACCGCTGCCGGGGACTCGGTGAAACGCTATATTTTTAATATATATTTGTATAAATATATTTTTAATATATATTTGTATAAATATATTTTTAGAAAAACAATATATAAAAAAAAACGTTTTACATTCTCCGCGACTTGCGGAGTTTTAAGGCAAGTGGAACCGCGACTCGCGGAGCCGCCCTCTCTGACGCGCCTGAAACCCTAATTTCACATTAATTACGGATTTTATTATTATTATTATTAATAAACCCTAATTAGTTTAATTATTATAATTAGTTTAAGTTTTTTTTTAATTAAATTGTATTTTAAATTTTAATTAGTTTTATTATATGTAAAATTAATAGTTTTAATAAATAAATAATATAAAAATAATATTTTTATAAAAATTGTACTTTTTACAACTTTTTGTATATTTTTATATTTTGTCCCTTTTTAATCGTTTTAGCGTAATATTTGTATTTTTAGCTCATATTTAGTTTTAAACTTAGTTTTTGCCATAGTTATTTTTACTTCTAGATTTTTAGGCTTTGCCGTAAAATCCCTTAAGTGCTTTTTCTTTAGACTAAGATTTAGGTGCTTTAGAATTTTGCGACGCCATTTTTATATTTTAGTACCTTTTTAAGTTATTACCATTTGGGATATAGTTTTTCTTTTAAGCTTTAATATTTTTAGACGCAACTTTTAATTCTTAGTTTTTAATTCCTTTTTAAGTTACGACGCGCTATTTTCTTATTTTTATTTTTCGACGTTTTTCGACGCGCATTCTTTTTCTTTCTTATTTCTCGACGCTTTAGTTTTTAGGACTTAGAAATTTTCTCTATTTCTTATCTAATATCTCAAACAGAAAGAAAAATTATTTAAGTGGTTAAATTAATGGACGTTGACAATTTTCTGCTTCGTAGTAATAGTTGGATTTGTTAGTGGCTGAGTTGTGAGCTTCCGATTTAAAGGGTTCTGGCTCCCTGCTTCATCTTTTGACTATTCGAAACGTGGGCAAAAGCAGAAAAGTCTATTAATTGGACAACTTATATAAGTTTTTCTATTTTTATAACTAATAGGATAATTAGTAAATGCACCACATTGTAGCTAAAATTTGGCCATCGCAATAAAATGGAAAATTTTGAAAACAAGGCTATGGAAACTCTTTTTGATATCCAAAATCAATTAAATCAATACTCTCAAACGGGTGTTGATGACAATTCGTTCGGTCAATCTTGGATCACGAATGACGAAACAATAACTGGTTGTGAAATCTGTGGAGATTATCACTCAACATGGGAATGTTATTATTACGTTCCTATAGAAAATTTCGCACCCACGAAACCTGAATGGAATGATTATGAAGAATACAATTCAAATTGGAATTATTCCCAAGAATATTTCCAAACTCAACAACCAGTAGACGAGGAAAATTACGTGTCTGAAAATTTATTAGACAATATGAAAATCAAACTCGAAGAACTCAATGCTCAAAATGAACAAATGAGAGAGTTTGTAAACCGGCAAGCTGAAACTCTATCAGACTACACACCTATTGATTTGAGGAGTCGTGTGCAAGAAAATCTCATATCATCGAATTTTGATGAATTCGAGAGCTCCGAAATCACCAATTATCCCGATGATACTTTTTATTCAGCTTTAGCAATTTCACAACATATCGACACATTAGCCTCAACCAACGAAATCATCGATCCATCTATGGATGAAGAAGAAGTAAGGATGACAAATTGGTACTCTTGGGAAAACGATAACATTGAAAATTTTACCCCCGAGACCAAAATGGTGGGACCGATAAGTACCGTTAATAAAGAAGAATTTGCTTCAATCCAGCCACAACCTTCCAACCCAATATTCTCAATAGACGAGTCATCTACCAAAGATGAACTACGAGCTATAATAGATAATGACACCTCGAATTTCACCCAATTGGGTAATAGAGGTGAAAACTTTGATTCCGAGAATGAACGAAAGGAAGTGTTAGGAATTGTCCACCCTATAGAAATATGTATGTCGGTGTATATCGATCCATTTGACCAAGAACCAGAAAAGAGACATATCCATTTACTAAAAGCTACACTTAAAAAAGAATTAAGTAGTGATATTCGGGTGGGTCTAAACTTTAAACCCATTGATATATTTTATACCACCCAAGATGTAAATAACTGGCTCACTATTTTAATTCGTGGAACTTATTCTACCGACTTCACATGTCGTCAGCTAAGTGTAGGGAAGTCTAACCCCACTTAACGTTAAATTAGGGGTTCGGGTTAGTGCATAACTCGTTAATAAAAATGCATGATGAGTTAGGGTAAAAGACGTATTTTCAAAACTTAGATAACAGTTCAGAAAAGCAACCGTTTTTGAAGAAAAACATGTGTGATAAAACAAGAAGTAATGAACGATGAGGTGCACCATCTATCATCCTGCAATTTTATGGTATCTTTAACTACTTTCTACACTAATCACCCTCATGAATTTATAATTATAGTCTGATTTCATGCAAATGAGGGCATTGCATGATCTTAAGTGTGGGGAAGGGTTATAAATTCTCTCGGGTTTACACTTGGTTTTATTTGCCAAATTTTGTGAAAATTTTAAAAAACAATTTTAACTAAATGAATTCAAAATCATGTTTATACATATTTATGAACGATAAAACTAGATGTTAATGCCGAAATTATTGTTACCTCGAGGACATAAATTGAGAAACAACCCAAAACGCTTGAATTCATTTAAAATGGGATAGAAGAGAATAAAAAGGCAAAGAAAAGAATAAATAAAAGCTAAGTGTGGGGAGAGTGTACCAAGTTATTCAATTAAAAACTATCTATCACATTTTTGTATAAGAATTATTGCAGGTACTTTTGCTTTGGACGATACTAATCAGTTTTACCCGGTTTACTGTAATATATTTTAAAGAAAGATGGATCTACACGATGAATCAATTCCATCATTAAAAGGAAGTAAAGTCTTCCGAAAAAGAAACGCGCTTCTTGATTTAGGTCATGAAGTTGTCGTCCAGACCAGCTGTAGGTTGACGAAAAATCTAGAAAAGTCATCTCTAAAATCAGCAGGAAATCCACGGACCTCAGCATCAAACAGGGTCGCCATGTGGTCAGATTTATCCAAACCATGAGAAGGATTTATCTCGCACAATGGGGGGCACCGTGCAAATTAGCTTGATAAGACTAATGAATCAGACCCCCAGAAAGGATAATCTCCTTTTAAAGATTAAAAATCAGCTTTTAAGACTGATATTACTCAATCCTTGAGATTGACTTTAAAGATTGAGAATTACAAACTCATGGAATTCAATGATATCTAAACTCGAGCTTGAACGAGAAAATATTGTGATCAAAATTACAAACCGATTTGTTTTCTGAAAACCTATTTTCAATGCGTTCATTACCATTGAACGTAAAATTCTAGGAATTCACCTGGAATTCATTAGGTCACCTGAACCAAATCGGGTGTCAACCGTAAGAACGGTGGTTGCATAACATGGTCGAAGACAGGACCTTGTGCCAGACCGAAAAATTATAAGGGTGAGTCTTACTATTGCTCATACAAAGAATAGTAATAGCATCCGACACGTTTTTGGACCATAATCAAATGCATGTCATTAGACATTGCCTTAACAGTTTCTTGTTCATCGCTTTCCTTTACAATCGGACGGTAGTTTGCCGAAAGATAATATACGGGACAAGTAAACTGGACGTGTTGCTTTCCTAATACAAGCTTAGCAAGTGGGTAACACAAAACCACAAGTGTTGAGCTAAAATTTTCAAATCTGAAACCCACACAACCCACAAAAATATTTTGCAAACACCGGTGAAGGGTTATTCCAGAAAACTTGTCTAGGGTAAAAGCTAGATTGAATTTTCAAAAGATCAAATGTTTTCATAAAGATCCAATTTCCTAACGGATCTAAATTTTCATAGTCATGTGGGACTGTAAACCGCCTTTCAAATGTGCACTTTGCTTTGGAAACCGAAAGTAAATCGGCTATTTGATTGCAAGTGTCGTTGACCTAAACCCGAGGCAACTGTGGGTGACACACCCACCTTTAACCATGGTTCTATCGTTACTATCATTGTTTATACCACCATCTCAAAATCACTGATGTATAAAGTGTGAAGAATAAAGAAGTGATTCGTGTGATGTATTATATTATTTCAAGTTATGTATTGCTTGAGGACAAGCAACGTTCAAGTGTGGGGATATTTGATAGTGCTCCAAATGAACATATATTTAGTAGCAATATCCTCCCAATATGTAAATTATTTAGTTGTAATTGTCCTATTTTAAGTTGTAATCATTTATATTAAATAAGTGCAAAGACAAAAGGCGAAAACGACGATTTGAAGATGCAAATGACCAAAAAGCTCAAATGTACAAGATACAATCCAAGTGGTTCAAATTATTGATGAAGAACGTCTAAAAAAGATAAGAGTACAAGTTACAAAACGCAAAGTACAAGATATTAAATTGTACGCAAGGACGTTCGAAAATTCGGAACCAGGACATGAGTCAACTATCAACGCCCTACGCAACGGACTAAAAATTACAAGTCTACTATGCACAAGAATATAATATAATATATAAATAATTATATTAATTATTTATATTTTATATTTATATATATAAAACGTCGGCAAAGAAGATCCAAAGGGGTGTGAGCTGTATTCCATTTCCCCGCGACTCGCGGAGTTCTCAGGCACAAAGTGCCGCGACTCGCGGAGCACAGAAATTTCAGAATCCCTATAAAAGGTCGCGAATTCTGCCGAGTTTAATAACATAATAATAATAATACTCCCTAGTATAATATAAACAAATAATATATATATATATATATATATATATATATATATATATATATATATATATATATATAAAATATAGATTAGTGTTATATTAGATTAGTTCGGGTTATGTAAAGGTTATTTTACGAGTTTTAAAGTCAGAGCTTTATCCGTGTAACACTACGCGATAAATAATCAATGTAAGCTATGTTCTCCTTTTTAAATTAATGTCTCGTACTTAAGTTATTATTATGCTTATTTGATCCGAAGTAATCATGATGCTAAGCTAAATATTAGAAATGGGATAATTGGGTTTTGTACCATAATTGGGGTTTGGACAAAAGAACGACACTTGTGGAAATTAGACTATGGGCTATTAATGGGCTTTATATTAAATTAACGATACCTCGTTAATTTAATATAAAGGTTATGATTTGACGTATCTATATATAACCACATACGCTTAATCGGACACGATGGGCGGGATATTTATAAGTACGAATTATTGTTCATTTGACCGGACACGGGGATGGATTAATAGTCAATGGACTCATTAAAATAGGGGTGGATTACATTCAAGGGTAATTGGTGTAATTGTTAACAAAATATTAAAACCTTGGTTTACACACAGTCGATAACCTGGTGTATTCATTAAGCAAAGTATTAAGACCTTGTTACAGTTCGAATCCCCAGTTAGTTGGAATATTTGACTTCGGGTATAAGGTTAAATTTTCCGAGCAGTTTATAATTATGACCGATGAACTATTATGGACAAAAACCAGATAGGTTTCAAATACATCCAGGACAAAGGACAATTAACCCAGGACAATAAATTAAAATCAAAACGTCAAACATCATGGTTGCGGAAGTTTAAATAAGCATAATATATTTTATTTTATTTTTCCTCGTACTTTTATTTATTGTCATTTTAATTATTGTTATTTATTTTATATTGTTATTTAAATATCGTCATTTACTATACGCTTCGCTTAAAATATAAATCGACAAACCGGTCATTAAACGGTAAACCCCCTTTTATATATTATTATATATTTATATATTTTTGTACAAATATAGTTGTTTAAAAATATAGTGTAACCGTCTCCCTGTGGAACGAACCGGACTTACTAAAAACTATACTACTCTACGATTAGGTACACTGCCTATAGTGTTGTAGCAAGGTTTAGATATATCCCATTTGTAAATAAATAATTAAAACTTGTGTAGTTTGTAACGTATTTCGTAGTAAAATATAGTACTATCACGTACCCCCACGCTACCACATCAATGACTAAGGTCATTTACGGTTGCCTACAGTTTCTGCTGCTTCATTCAGCTTTTTCAAAGTTCAATGTATTGATTCGTAAGCTGGGTGCCTTTTCAAAATTTCAGAATTGAAGATTGTAATTCTAGGAGATAATTGTTATATGTATACATATAACTATTGATGTAGACATGCTGCGAGATTTCAAAATACCGATTGCTAATTCCCGATGGTTGGTATAGTAATTCTTGTTATAAGATGTAAATGAGTAAATGATAGGGTTTCACTGGATATAGTGATTTTTCGAAAAGTCAGAGATCAACGGAGTTATTGGTAAATTTACTGCTAATGTGGTGAGATATAAACGGTTTCCCGGTATCGATGACGAAAGAAAACTTACATATCAGGGTTATAATAAGCTAATCCGAGTGAAAAGTCGAAGTTGACTTGTTGAAGCTGTGACAAAATTTTCTAATTTGAAAAAAAAAATTTGCAATGTTATTTTTGGTAATAATAATGCCAAAGGAGCTAACACAGACACGTGTTAAACTTTTACTTAGGGCCCGGGAATTTTCAGGTGCATAACTATATGCGTCAATCTTTTCTTCCATAGATGAAGTGCGGTTGGTTCATCCTTTCAATTGAGGTGTTTTTAAGAATCATGAAAGGTTTGAACGCAGATTAGAATTGTCAAGATACAAATGAGGTTTAAGATGAAATCAAGTGGCAAACTTGAAGAATTGTTTAGTTTCATATGTTATAATCAGTATTTTAATTCATTTTAATTGTCCAATGTTGGCAGTCCACAGTCGATAGTCCACAGTTAACAGTCTAATAATTCATACATAGTTTAATATATAATATTCGAATTAATTAATTCATATCGTGACCCGTGTACATGTCTCAGACTCGATCACAACTCAAAGTATATATATTATTTGAGAATCAACCTCAACCCTGTATAGAGAACTCGATCATTACTGCATATAGAGTGTCTATGGTGATTCTAAATAATATATATATATGTGTCGATATGATATGTCAAAACCTTGTATACGTGTCCCGATATTTAAAGTGCGTAAAAATAAATAACAGAAATTTAAATGATGATAAATAAAGTGCGTAAAGTAAATAACAGAAATTAAATGACGATAAATAAAATTGCCAGAATATAAATTGCGATAAATAAACTGAGATAAATAAATTGTGATAATTAAATGGTAATACGGAATTAACAGTTAGCTAGGAACAGTTAGCTAGGATTTTGTTAGCGTGGATTCTTAATAGAATTTCATATTGTTAATTAATCTGTTTCTAATCAATTTTTATTGTGTCCATTATTTCTTCGTTATGCCACTTGATGGATTCTGATAGATCAAAATCCAAATATGTAATTGGATGAATATGGTTATTCTGTGATGAACGGATTTGTATATCGATAGATGTAAGTAGGATAGTATATGACTTGTTGAAACAGATTCGAAGAACGTACAATGTAACTTATTAATGTGAAATTTAAATAGTCCTCGGGTATTACCTACCCGTTAAAATATTTTCACCATTAACAGTTTGTACAAGAGAATTTTTAATTACAATCTTTATGAAAACATATATACATATATATTTTCTTCAGATGTATTCATGGATTTAATGAGTTAATATGATATTAAACTCATTTGCTTTTCAGTTGGAACTAGAATAAATAATCTCTAAAACTTTAGAGATTACATATTCGCCATGTCGAACGAAGATAAATGAGGTAGAACGATACGTAGAACGAAGATCATACTCAAAGTACATATGATGATATTGAAGCTTGGATTGTTGATGGTACTGGTGCTGTTATTGATTGTACTGTTGGTGCCGGTGATGTTGCTGAAGCTGGTACATTTTGCACCATATTCTCCGAATTGATTATTCGAGCGCGAAGTTCGTTGACTTATTACTCCAGGATGATTGTTGGTAACGAGCGGATAAATAAGGTTCAGAATTGTGGATAGAATATAATCTTGTCGAGTTACCCTGGAAATGAGACTAAAAATGGTGTCTCGAACAGGTTCGCCGGTAAACACTTCAGGTTCATTGTCAAGAGGTGAATTCGGTTGGTGGAAGGGATTGCCTTCTGCGCGTTTCCATTAATTAAGTCGACTACGAACCCATCAGATTAATTGATAATGGCTGATTGGTTGATTCATGCCGATGACGCTGTTTTCGGAGCTTAGGTGAACATCTATGTCGGAATAGCTGTCGGAATAACTATCGGAATAGCTATCGGAATCTGAGGGACTCGAATTGGTTGCAGGATTCATTTCGTACGATCATATGAAGGATTTTCGATAAGAAATATATTATAGGATGTAGATTAGTACCCTGCAATACATAATTTACATATGCATATATAATACTAAAATCCCATAAGTTACAGAGGAATCTACGAAAGTTGTCAGGCAAAGTTACAGTAACAGATACGCTAAAATATGAAGTAGTAGATACGTTAAGATATGAATTTTGTCTATACACTATTCATGCTGTCATTGCAGTAAAACGTGTCTAGACTAAGAATGATAAGTAAGTGATTCTCTAAGAATGATAAGCAGGTAATTTTTGACACAAAATGATAAGCAAAACTTTTGATATGCAGACACGGTCGAAGTCCAGACTCAATAATGCATCCTAACGACTTATTAGTTAGACACACTAATGCAGACATGGTTCATTAAGACCACTGCTCTGATACCGACTGAAAGGACCCATCCTAATCCATCCGGACGAAGTCCATATTGATTACAAACAATTCCCAATAGTTGATTACATCGCGAGGTACTTGACCTCTATATGATACATTTTACAAACATTGCATTCGTTTTTAAAAGACAAACTTTCATTTACATCGACAGTTAACAGCATGCATACCATTTTATAATATATCCATCTATAATTGACTTAATAATAATCTTGATGAACTCAACGACTCGAATGCAACGTCTTTTGAAATATGTAATGAATGACTCCAAGTAATATCTCTAAAATAAGCAAATGCACAGCGGAAGATTTCTTTCGTACCTGAGAATAAACATGCTTTAAAGTGTCAACCAAAAGGTTGGTGAGTTCATTAGTTTAACATAAATAATCATTTCCATCATTTTAATAGACCACAAGATTTCATATTTCCATTTCTCATAATCATATGTCCCATGCATAGAGACAAAAATATCATTCATATGGATTGAACACCTGGTAACCGACATTCACAATATGTATATAAGAATATCCCCATCATTCCGGGATCCTCCTTCGGACATGATATAAATTTCGAAGTACTAAAGCATCTGGTACTTTGGATGGGGCTTGTTGGGCCCGATAGATCTATCTTTAGAGTTCGCGTCAATTAGGGTGTCTGTTCCCTAATTCTTAGATTACCAGACTAAAAAGGGCGATATTCGGTTTAATAATCCAACCATAGAATGTAATTTTAAGTACTTGTGTCTATTCCGTAAAACAGTTATAAAAGTTGCGCATGTATTCTCAGCCCAAAAATATAAAAGGGTAAAAAGGCAAATGAAACTCACCTAATGTATTTTGTAGTAAAAATACATATGACTATATTGAACGACAGAACAATGCAGGGTTGGCCTCGGATTCACGAACCTATATCATTTGTATATATATTAAAATGTATATTCGTAATCGAACAAATTTATATGTTATATCTTTGATTATATATTATACTTATTTAGTTTGTGTATATTTTCAAAATATTTAATATCTATCTATATTTATGGTTAGTAAAAAAAATCATTCGTTGGTTATATATAAGTATTTATATAAATAAAGTTATTTGGTTTAACATATAGGTATATAACTATTAATATAATTATATGTATTTATTATATTTTTGGTTCAAAATATCTATCTGTAACAAAAAAATGATAGTTTTTATAATGAGTCTCATAATACTTATAATAACAGTAGTTTATAGTAAAATCAATAATTTAATAGTATTGGTAATGAAAATAATAATTTTAATAATAATACCTAATACTTACTAATAATAATTATAACAGCCTTATTTCTAATGATAGTCTTAATAATAATACTTTTGTTAATAATAATAATAATAATAATAAAATTCTAAAATGATACTAATAATAATGTTAATGATAATTATAATATTTTGTATTATTTTCATACCACAATAATAAAAATAAATCTTATTCGTAATAATCTAATGATAATACTAACACTTAATGATAATACTAATACTTAATGATAATATCATTCAATAATAACAATAATAACAATAACATTAATAATCTATAATAATAATAATAATAATAATAATAATAATAATAATAATAATAATAATAATAATAATAATAATAATAATAATAATAATAATAATAATAATAATAATAATAATAATAATAATAATAATAATAATAATTATAGAAAATGAAAAACTACCTCAAAATGAAAAGTCCCAAAAAAAAACTGCCCACGCCCGGGCTCGAACCCAAGACCTCTCGCTCACTTGTTAACGCTTACAACCATTTATTTGTTCCTCTTTTTCTGTATTAATCTTAGAATTAAAATCATATAACCCGTAATTCTGTTTTCTCCTTCTGCTTCATCTTTTTCAATTACAATCGAACAGACCATAACTCCAACAATTTATTACCATTTAACTTAAAACATTCAGATGAGGCCGATAATAATTATAAGATAATTGAGTCATTTAAAAAAATAGATAAAAGAAAAAAAAATTTAAAAACAAGAACAGCTACTGTTCGTCGTAAAAAAATATATATATAAACTCAAATTCAACTTTCGATTTTTAGAACATATTAGACAAATATTATAACACAAACTTTGTTTGAAATCGCCCTTAGAAACTTCCTCAATCGTTAATTGATTCAGATACATCAACATCGATTCGAATTTCAAGATGAACACATTTGTTGACTTTTTGGAAATGAGGTTTGACTCCAAGAATTCGAACTCAATATTAAAAATTGGATCTTGAGCTTTGACAGATAGTTGGAGTAGAGGATTTAAAGCATAACTGCATTTACACATATTGAAAATTTATTCGTTTACGAGGTTTTTGAAAAAAAAAAAAAAACAGAGAACGGAGGTGGTGTTCTTCAAACTATGTTTTGATTTTTGTTCTTTAAATTCGAGTTGTATTAATAAAGGGTTATATAAAGTTTAACAGATACATTTACAACTGGATTACCTCAATTAATGCGTATTATAACTTGATTGCTTGACAATAAAAATGATTTTGTCAAAATAAAAGTAATAAAAATAAATAAAGTGATTCTACTGCTTTTGCTTGATTCTTGTGAATAACCCTTCATTGATACAATCCATGAGAAAGAAAACAATTTTCTCCACAGTTAGACAACGATTGAATAATAGAATATGTAATTATATGTAATTATGTATATTAATATTAATTACTCAATATTAATATCTAATATTAATGAAACAAATAATAATAATAACAATAATAGAATTTATAATGTTTATAACAATATCAACAAAATAATACTAAAAAAATGATGATATTTAATAATAATACGAAAGATAACAATAATATCAATATCAATAAATCACATATATCAAATTTCATATTTAAGTAATTTACTTAATAATAATAACACTGGTATTTATATTAAATATTTATTTTAATAATAGTAGTGAAGGTAATAACATTATTAGTAAGAATAGCAATTTAGATGCATTAAGTTTCATGTCTATATGTTATCTATACTAATATAACTAATAATGATATTAATGAAAGTAATAATGATACTACCATAACAACTATATTTTACCATGTTAAATAATCTATTATTAATTATTTAATATTTAATAATCATATAATATTATATAATAACTTTTATTTATTATTTATTGTTTATAATTTTTATATATATTGCAGTATACATATCATATTTGTTATACATAGAATTCATATATATATAATTTCATTTTAAATTACACTTAATTATTTATATCTTATTTTACATATTTAATTATAATTTATTACTTCAATTTATTATTATTATATATACTTGCATTTATATATATTTAATTACATATTTATTTACAAATAAATTATTCGTGAATCGTCGGGATTGGTCAAAAGGGCAAATGTATTCATGTAACTGTTCCAAAGTTTTTGAGACTCAACAGTACCGACTTTGCTTATCGTATCGAAATCATATAAAGATTAAGTTTAAATTTGGTCGGAAATTCCCGGGTCATCACACCGATAATGGGGGTGAGTTTGTAAACTCATCAATGAAATCTTTTTGCGAAGATAATGGGATTATTTATCAAACCTCATGTGCTCATACCCCTGAGCAAAATGGCGTAGCTGAACGTAAAAATCGACTACTTTTAGAAATGACAAGAGTCTTATTAATTGAATCCAAGGCTCCGAAAAGTTTTTGGCCCGAAGCCCTTGCTTCCGCTACCTATCCTATTAACCGTTTACCTACTAAGGTTTTGGGCACAAAAACCCCTAAAGATACGCTTTCCCAATTCCATGCCCTTCCGACTTCATTTAGCATTGAACCTCAAATATTTGGGTGCTCCGTCTTCGTCCATATTCCAAAACATGAACGTACCAAACTAGATCCATTTACGAATAAATGTGTCATGGTTGGCTATGGAATAAACCAAAAAGGATATCGGTGTTACAGTCCCAAAAGACGTCATTTTTTTACTACAATTGTGATGACCCGGAAATTTCTGATCAAATTTAAACTTAATCTTTAACGTTTCCGACACGATAAGCAAAGTCTATGAAGTTGAATCTCAAAATCTTGAACTATTCAATTACCCCTTGATTGTTCTCAACGATTCACGAACAATTATATGTAAATAAATACATATACTATAACTTGAAAACGTAACAAAGTGTTAAGTAAACGATACTGCACATTAAACATATTGGTTTGATTATCTGATTGATATATTTAACTATGAAGTTAAAAGATTATGCTAAACGATTGAATTAAAAGATATTTACTGAGTCCCTTAAGGATTATGATATTATTACGGGTCTCTGTTGTAAGGTCCACGTTGATTTGGAAAATCATTCATGTTTAACGGTATTCGGAATTAATGGTAAAGTGTTTGTTTAAATAACGTAATTTGGACACATACAATAATAAGGAATATTAACTGTTAGAATTGAATCTATGAATAACTTGCAACGTATATTTAGAACGTGTTTAAGTATATTGAATATATATTTATGAATATATAGCTTCAGGTTATTTGAAAACAATAATAACATTCGGTTATTGATTCAATTGATATTTAGTTATGTTAATTAGAACGTTTGAGAAATAAACGATGACACATAAATGAATTACATGAATTTAAGTTTAAATGTATAAACAATATGCGATATAACAATTTCAAATGATTTTAAAAATGTATTTTAATAAATAGCGAGACAATGATTTATAGAAGTAAATGACCAAAACACTCGAAAGTTTAAGATACACTTTGAGTGATATAATTTAGGGATAATTTAAGGCTATATTTTGACAAAGGTACGTGTCCCAAAATATAAATTACAAGTTTTCTTAGCGTACGAAGGGACACTCGAAAAACCGGAACCGGGACATAAGTCGAGTGACGACGTACGACTTATCGGAACAAAAATTTCAAGTCAACTATGCACGAAAATATAATATAATATATAATTAATTAATATAAATTATATATATTATATATTAATAAATAAATATGTCGACAAACAAGAAAACAAAAGTTTGTGAGCTGGATCAGAGGGCCATGCGATCGCATGGCCTTGAAGCACAAATACCATGCGATCGCATGGGGTACTTTTTCAGGCCAAGTATTTATAAAGCGATCGAATTCAGTTTTTGTGATATATATTTCTTTCATCTTACACTCCGTATAACTTATTTATATTATTATTATTATTATTATTATTATTATTATTATTATTATTATTATTATTAAGATTAATATTATTATTAATCTTATTATTATTAGTATTATTAATATTAATTAGTATTATACATAAAATACTACGACGAGATTATGAGCGTGTCACTTTCAAAATGGTTTTCAAGCGGGATAGAGCTAAGAAAATTATGGGTTATTGCCAAGGAGGTTATAGGTAATGTTTGGGGATATATTTGTGAATCAAACCTAGTGTTTATTATCTCCGTTACGTCTACGTACTTTCCTACAATATTGAATCTCAATACTGATACGTAAGCACTCATAATTTATCTTTTATATATTAATTGTGTATCCATGTCTAGTGCTCGAGTATATATATTTATACATGCTTGTATGCTAAATTTCATCGCTAAATAGTTTATAATGAATCACGAATTAAATACATATATTACTGGTAAAAGGTATATGATATACATGTTTTTTGGAAAGCTGGCGAAAAATCAATGACTTTTCATTTAGATATCGAATAGTTTCGATGAACGGATTAAAAGATATGATCAACTGAATTATGATTGATGATAATTGAAATTGCTTTTGAATCTGCAATTAAGATTTAAACAACTTGTTTACAAGATTGTTAAAATGGATTTTTAAATATTACCAGCCGAGTAAATGAATCCTTATATAAGGTACGTCTCGTTTGTTGAACTATTGTCAAAATTGACTTTTTGAAACAACTTTGGATAACTTTTGTATGTCGATACCGAGCATTAGGATTATGATACACTATGACCTGACCTAGCTTGATAGACATTTATTGACCAACATATGTTCTCTAGGTTGAGATCTACGATTATTTGATATTCCGAGTTTCAGTCACATTTTGGTGAACGACTTTATATGCTGGTGAGGTGAGTTTCATTTGCTCCCTTTTTAATTGCTTTTGCAATCTATATTTTTGGGCTGAGAATAAATGTACTTTATTTTAATACAAGTACATACTAAATTCTACACTGAGTTTGAACAGAAAATCCCTTAGCTTTGGTAACTAGTAACTGCCGGTTATAAGAACTGGTGGGCGCGAATAGTGGTATATGGATCCATAGGGCTTGACATCCCCGTATGTTCCAGGTATAGAAACCCTAGCCTGAACTATAGAACAGACGTATGCTATTTGAGTTTAGTACACGTTGGATTGCGTGTATAGTACATGTTGGTTGCATGTATGTTAAAACAGGGGTACTTATTATAACGTTAAAGTTTAGTTACTAGGGTGCTCAATCTTGTAGAATATTTTGATAAACTTTTCTGGATGAAACAACTGAAATATTGTGATCCACTTTTATATACAGATTATGCGAAACACTAAAACTATGAACTCACCAACCTTTGTGTTGACACTTGTTAGCATGTTTATTCTCAGGTTCCCTAGAATTCTTCCGCTGTTTGCTTATATGCTAGACAAGCTATGTGCATGGAGTCTTACATGACATATTTTTCAAGGAAACGTTACATTCACCAAATCATCACTATGTATCTTATTTTGACTGCATTGTCAACGGAAGTACTATTGTAAACTATTATTTACGGTGATTGTCTATATGTAGAAATCATCAGATGTCGAAAACCTTTGTTTTAAATATTCATTTATGGTGTGCCTTTTCAAAAGAATGCAATGTTTAGAAAACGTATCATATAGAGGTCAAATATCTCGCAATGAAATCAATGAATGACGTATTGTCCATATAGATTTGGTGCGATCGTCACAGTTGGTATCAGAGCGTTGGTCCTAGTGAACCAGGTCTTGCATTAGTGTGTCTAACTGATAATTGTTAGGATACATTCGTAAGTCTGGACTTCGACTGTGTCTGCATGTCAAAAGTTTTGCTTATTATTTCTTGTCGAAAATTACCTGTTTATCAAACTTAAGTCTTGAGATGTGTTTTTGCATTTATTGCATACACGGTGTATAGACAAATCATATCTAATCATATCTACTACAGTGGATCTTATTTGGCGCTTTTCGAATTTCCCTCCGTAAATTACGGAATCTTTTTACTATATATACGTATGCGAGAAGATGGAGATATCATCCAATATTCAACCCTCAATTCATATCGAGAATCATTTCATAACTTTCTGTGATCACGAAAGATGGCCTCTTTGAATAGACCAAGTTCCTCCAGCTTCGAAGACAGCGTGACGGGAGCGCACCGACCGATCAACTACCGTGATTTCTTTAGAAAATGGGGATGGGTTCGCGAAATACTTACCCTATGGAGAAATGAATAAGGCACTCCATACCACGAGCCGAATTTACCGCCTAACGTCGGAGTACTCGATCCGCTTACCGGCGAACCTGTTCGCAACACCATTTTCACTCTTTTCGCAACTATTTTCCGCCTCGAAGGTCGACTCGATGTAGTTAAATATAGTATTCGTCCTCTACTCCCGAATTCTAATCAGATAGGATTATTGGAAGAAGTTAGGAGACTTCGAACTAAATATCAAGAATTGACAACCCTTACGGAAGAATGGGTAGAACTAATTCATAGCCTTGAGCGTAAAGTAGAAACCCTGGAAGTGACGGTGTTCGATTTGGAAGCTAGGCTCACATCTACTACACAGGTACCACAAGCAGTACCAACAACAACAGCAACACCACCATCACACGCCTCAACATCACAATCTGTACCTCGGATATCAACATCATACGCATCATAGGTACCAAGGAGTACCAACAACAACAAACGATGAAGTATTGATTCATAACTTCATCGGAAAAACATTCTACGGCGATTATGTAATTTTTAAAGTTTAGAGATTATCTATTCT
Source organism: Rutidosis leptorrhynchoides (assembly GCF_046630445.1). NCBI lineage: Eukaryota > Viridiplantae > Streptophyta > Magnoliopsida > Asterales > Asteraceae > Rutidosis > Rutidosis leptorrhynchoides. Next base: position 41,141,187 of record NC_092343.1, read on the forward strand.
AGCTGATAATGCTAAAAACAAACATATATTTCATAGCATTATCCCTCAAGAAAGACAAGCTTTTAGTTGCAATTGTTCTATTTACAAGTAATATTTGTTTAAATAATAAAAGGTGAAGACAAAAGATAGATTCGACGAATTGAAGACGCAAATGACCAAAAAGCTAAAAAGTACAAAGTACAATCAAAGTGGTTCAAATTATTGATGAGAAACGTCTCAAAATTACAAGAGTACAAAACGCAAAATACAAGATATTAAATTGTACGCAAGGACGTTCGAAAATTCGGAACCGGGATCAGAGTCAACTCTCAACGCTCGACGCAACGGACTAAAAATTACAAGTAAACTATGCACATAAATATAATATAATATTTAAATAATTCTTAAAATTATTTATATATTATATTTATTTATTAAACCGTCGGCAAACTAGCAAACAAACTCATGTGACCTGGAAAAGTAGGCCATGCGATCGCATGGCCAGGAAGGCCAAAAACCATGCGATCGCATGGTGAACAGTAACTGGCCACATCCCTATAAATTTCGCAGTTTGGTTGAACAACATCATATCTTTTTCTTTATCTATCTCTCACTCGTATATATATATATATATATATATATATATATATATATATATATATATATATATATATATATATATATATATATATATATATATATATATATATTATGCTTATTTAAACCGAAGTAATCGTGATGTTGGGCTAAATATTAAAATTAGGTAATTGGGCTTTGTACCATAATTGGGGTTTGGACAAAAGAACGACACTTGTGGAAATTAGACTATGGGCTATTAATGGGCTTTATATTAACTAAATGATACCTCGTTAATTTAATATATAGACTTATAATTTGGCGTATTTATATATAACCACACACGCTTGACTGGGTACGGTGGGCGGGATATCTATAAATACCAATAATTGTTCATTTTACCGGACACGGAACTGGATTAATAGTTAATAGACTTGTTGAAACAGGGGTGGATTACATTCAAGGGTAATTGGTGTAATTGTTAACAAAGTATTAAAACCTTGGTTTACACGCAGTCGATAACCTATTGTATTCATTAAACAAAGTAATAAGACCTTGTTACAATTCGAATCCCCAATTAGTTGGAATATTTGACTTCGGGAATAAGAATAATTTGACGAAGACTTCCGCATTTTATGATTATGACTGATGGACTATTATGGACAAATTCGTATGGACATATTGAATAATCCAGGACAAAGAACAATTAACCCATGGGAATAAACTAAAATCAACACGTCAAACATCATGATTACGGAAGTTTAAATAAGCATAATTCCTTTATTTCATATTTAATTTTCTTTATTTCATATTTAATTGCACTTTTAATTATCGCACTTTTATTTACTGTCATTTTATTTAATTGCACTTTTAATTTATCGTACTTTTTAATATCGCAATTTTATTTACCATTATTTTATTTATCGCACTTTAATTATTGTCATTTACTTTACGCTTTAAATTAAGTTATATTTATTTTTAATATTTTACATTAGGTTTTAACTGCGACTAAAGTTTTAAAATCGACAAACCGGTCATTAAACGGTAAAAACCCACTTTTATAATAATAATACTACTTATATATTTATATATTTACGAATATAGTTTTAAAAAATATAGCGTTAAACTTGGCGAGTTCCCTGTGGACGAACCGGACTGATAGTGCTCCAAATGAACATATATTTAGTATCAATATCCCTCCGATATGTAAAGATTTCAGTTGCAATTGTTCCATTTTCATGTAATATTCATTTATATTAAATAAGTGCGAAGACAAAAGGCGAAAACAACGAATTGAAGACGCAAAGGTCCAAAAAGCTCAAAAGTACAAGATACAATTAAAAAGGTTCAATTTATTGATAAGGAACGTCTAAAAATGACAAGAGTACAAGTTACGAAACGCAAAGTACAAAATATCTCAGCGTACGCAAGGACGTTCGAAAATTCGAAACCGGTACATGAACCAACTCTCAACGCTCGACGCAACGGAAAAAAAATTACGAGTCTACTATGTATATAAATATAATATAATATATAAATAATTATAAAAATTATTTATATATTATATATATTTAAATAAAAACCGTCGGCAGCCTTGGATCTTAAACTTGTGGGCTGGTTTTGGAACCTTCGCGACTTGCGGAGCTGGAAGGCCAAAATGGCCGCGACTCGCGGAGCAGTGAATTTCAGTTCTGGCTATAAAAGCTCTCGAGTTCTGCATGTAAAATATATAAAAAAAAAATAATAATAATAATAATACTCCCTAGTATAATATAAATAAATATATATATGTATATATAGTATAGATTAGTGTTATATTAGATTAGTTTGGGTTATGTAAAAGTTATTTTTACGGGTTTTTAAAGTCGGAGCTCTGTCCGTGTAACACTACGCGATAAATAATCAATGTAAGCTATGTTCTCCTTTTTAAATTAATGTCTCGTAGCTAAGTTATTATTATGCTTATTTAATCCGAAGTAATCATGATGTTGGGCTAATTACTAAAATTGGGTAATTGGGCTTTGTACCATAATTGGGGTTTGGACAAAAGAACGACACTTGTGGAAATTAGACTATGGGCTATTAATGGGCTTTATATTTGTTTAACTAAATGATAGTTTGTTAATGTTAATATAAAGATTTACAATTGGGCGTCCCTATAAATTACCATATACACTCGATCGGACACGATGGGCGGGGTATTTATATGTACGAATAATCGTTCATTTAACCGGACACGGGAATGGATTAATAGCCACTAGAATAATTAAAACAGGGGTGAAATTACATTCAAGGGTAATTGGTGTAATTGCTAACAAAGTAGTAAAACCTTGGTTTACACGCAGTTGATAACCTGGTGTATTCATTAAACAAAGTATTAAAACCTTGTTACAATTCGAATCCCCAATTAGTTGGAATATTTAACTTCGGGTATAATAATAATTTGACGAGGGCACTCGCATTTTATATTTATGACCGATGGACTGTTATGGACAAAAACCAGACGGACATATTAAATAATCCAGGACAAAGGACAATTAACCCATGGGCATAAAACTAAAATCAACACGTCAACCATCATGGTTACGGAAGTTTAAATAAGCATAATATATTTTATTTCATTTTTTCTCGTACTTTTATTTATTGTCATTTTAATTATTGTTATTTATTTTATATTGTTATTTAAATATCGTCATTTACTATACGCTTCACTTAAAATATAAATCGACAAACCGGTCATTAAACGGTAAACCCCCTTTTATATATTATTATATATATTTTGTACAAATATAGTCGTTTAAAAATATAGTGTGCAATAAGCCCGCTCCCTGTGGAACGAACCGGACTTACTAAAAACTATACTACTCTACGATTAGGTACACTGCCTATAGTGTTGTAGCAAGGTTTAGGTATATCCCATTTGTAAATAAATAATTAAAACTTGTGTAATTTATAACGTATTTCGTAGTAAAATATAGTACTATCACGTACCCCTCCGCTACCACATCAAGTTTTTGGCGCCGCTGCCGGGGACTCGGTGAAACGCTATATTTTTAATATATATTTGTATAAATATATTTTTAGAAAAACAATATAAAATTTTAAAAAAAAAAAAAAAAAAAAAAAAAAAAAAACGTTTTACATCCTCCGCGACTTGCGGAGTTGTAAGGCAAGTGGAACCGCGACTCGCGGAGCCGCCCTGACGAGCTGACAGAAACCCTAAAATCGCATTAATTACGGATTATTATTTATTATTATTTAACCCTAATTAGTTTATTATTAATATAATTTAGTTTTAAGTTTTAATTAATTAGTTATAATTAATTATATTTAATTTTAATATATAAAAAAAGTAATACTTTTATAAAATATAAAAATAATATTTTCATAAAAATTGTACTTTTTACAACTTTAAGTTTATTTTTATTTGTATAAAAAAAATAATATTTTTTTTTAGTGTAATATTTGTATCGTTATTGTTCGTAGCTAGTTTTAAGTTCTAGTATTTTGCCGTAGCTTATTTTTATTTTTAGATTTTTAGGTCTTGCCGTAAAATCCCTTAAGTGCTTATTCCTTAGACTAAGATTTAGGTGCTTTAGAATTTTGCGACGCCGTTTTTATATTTTAGTACCTTTTTAAGTTATTACCATTTAGGATATAGTTTTTTTTTTTTTTAGCTTTAATATTTTTAGACGCAACTTTTAATTCTTAGTTTTTAATTCCTTTTTAAGTTACGACTCGCTATTTTCTTATTTTTATTTTTCGACGTTTTTCGACATGCAATCTATTTCTTTCTTATTTCTCGACGCTCTAGTTTTTAGGACTTAGAATTTTCTCTATTTCTTATCTAATATCTCAAACGGAAAGAAAAATTATTTAAGCGGTTAAATTAATGGACGTTGACATTTTTCTGCTTCGTAGTAATAGTTGGATTTGTTAGTGGCTGAGTTGTGGCTTTTCCGATTTAAAGGTGCCTGGCTCCCTGCTACATCTTTTGGCTATTCGAAACGTGGGCAAAAGCAGAAAAGTCTATTAATTGGACAACTTATATAAGTTTTTCTATTTTTATAACTAATAGGATAATTAGTGAACGCACCACATTGTAGCTAAAAATTTGTCCGTCGCAATAAAATGGAAAATTTTGAAAACAGGGCCTTGGAAACTCTTTTTGAACTCCAAAATCAATTAAATCAATACCCTCAAACGAGTGTTGATAACAATTCATTCGGTCAATCTTGGATCGCGAACGACGAAACAATAACTGGTTGTGAAATCTGTGGAGATTATCACTCAACATGGGAATGTTACTATTACGTTCCTATGGAAAATTACGCACCCACGGAACCTGAATGGAACGATTACGAAGAACACAATTCAAATTGGGATTATTCCCAAGAATATATCCAAAGTCAACAACCAGAAGACGAGGAAAATTACGTGTTCGAAAATTCTTTAAACATTATAAAAATCAAACTCGAAGAACTCGATGCTCAAAATGAACAAATGAGAGAGTTTGTAAACCGGCAAGCTGAAACTCTATCAAATTACACACCTGTTGATCTGAGGAGACATGTTCAAAAAAATCCCATATCATCGAATTTTGATGAATTCGAGAGCTCCGAAATCACCAACTACCCCGATGATACTTTTTATTCAGTCTTACTCATTTCACAACATATCGACACATTAGCCTCTACCGAAGAAATCATCGATCCATCAATGGATAAAGAAGAAGTAAGGGTGACAAACTTCACCATTCCACAACCTTCCAACCCAATATTCTCAATAGACGAGTCATCCACCGGAAATGAACTACGAGCTGTAATAGATAATGACACCTCGAATTTCACCCAATTAGGTAATAGAGGTGAAACCTTTGATCCCGAGAATGAACGGAAGGAAATGTTAGGAATTATCCACCCTAAAGAAATATGTATGTCGATGTATATCGATCCATTTGACCAAGAACCAGAAAAGAGACATATCCATTTACTAAAAGCTACACTTAAAAAAGAATTAAGTAGTGATGATCGGGTGGGTCTAAACTTTAAACCCATTAATATATTTTATACCACCCGAGATGTAAATAACTGGCTCACTATTTTAATTCGTGGAACTTATTCTACCGACTTCACATGTCGTCAGCTAAGTGTGGGGAAGTTTAACCCCACTTAACGTTAAATTAGGGGTTCGGGTTAGTGCATAACTCGTTAATAAAAATGCACAATTAGGGTAAAAGACACATTTTCAAATATTAGCAAACAGTTCAGAAAAGCAACCGTTTTTGAAGAAAAACATGTGTGAAATAACAAAAGAAGGAATGAACGATGAGGCGTGCCATCTATCATTCGATGAGCTTTGTAATTACAAACTGGGTATTTTCAATCACTTTTCTACAATCACCCTCATGAATTTATAATTATAGTCTAATTTCATGCAAATGAGGGCATTGCATAATCTCAAGTGTGGGGAAGGGTTATAAATTCTCTCGGGTTTATACTTGGTTTATTTGCCAAATTTTGTGAAAATTTGAAAAATTTTCAACTAAATAAATTTAAAATCATGTTTATACATATTTATGAACGATGAAAACTAGGTGTTAATACTGAAATTATCGTTACCTCGAAAAGGACATAAATTGAGAAACACCCTAAAACGATTGAATTCATTTAAAATGGAATAAAGGAGAATAAAAAGGCAAAGAAAGAAACTAAGTGTGGGGAGAATGTACCAAGTTATTCAATTAAAAACTATATATCACATGTTTCTGTAAAGTTATTGCAGGTGCTTTTGTTTTGGACTAAATTAACTGTTTTACCCGATTTACTGTAATATATTTGAAAGAAAAGATGGAACTACACGATGAATCAATTCCATCATTAAAAGGAAGTAAAGTCTTCCGAAAAAGACACGCGCTTCTTGATTTAGGTCATGAAGTTGTCGTCCAGACCAGCTGTAGGTTGACGAAAAATCTAGAAAAGTCATCTCTAAAATCAGCAGGAAATCCACGGACCTCAGCATCAAACAGGGTCGCCAAGTGGTCAGATTTATCCTAACCATGAGAAGGATTTATCTCGTACAATGGGGGGGCACCGTGCAAATTAGCTTGATAAGACTAATGAATCAGATCCCCAGAAAGGATAATCTCCTTAAAGATCAAAAATCAGCTTTTAAGCCTGATATTACTCAATCCTTGAGATTGACCTTAAAGATTGAGAATTACAAACTCATGGAATTCAATGATATCTAAACTCGAGCTTGAACGAGAAAATATTTTGATCAAAAATAAAACCGATTTGTTTTCTGAAAACCCATTTTCAATGCGTTCATTACCTTTGAACGTAAAATCCTAGGAATTCACCTGGAATTCATTAGGTCACCTGAACCAAATCGGGTGTCAACCGTAAGAACGGTGGTTGCATAGCATGGTCGGAGACAGGACCTTGTGCCAGACCGAAAAATCATAGGATGATCTTTACTATTGCTCCTACAAAGGATAGTAATAGCATCCGACACGTTTATAGACCATAATCAAAAGCAAGTCATGGAACATTGCCTTAACAGTTTCTTGTTCATCGCTTTCCTTTACAACCGGACGGTAGTTTATCGAAAGGTAATATACGGAGCAAGTATACTGGACGTGTTGATTTCCTAATACAAGGTTAGCAAGTGGGTGACACAAAACCACAAGTGTTGAGCTAAAATTTTCAAATCTGAAACCCACACAACCCACAAAAATATTTTGCAAACACCGGTGAAGGGTTATTCCGGAAAACTTATCTAGGGTAAAAACTAGATTGAATTTTCAAAAGATCAAATGTTTTCATAAAGATCCAATTTCCTTACGGATCTAAATTTTCATAGTCATGTGGGACTGTAAACCGCCTTTCAAATGTGCACTTTGCTTTGGAAACCGAAAGTAAATCGGCTATTTGATTGCAAGTGTCGTTGATCTAAACCCGAGGCAACTGTGGATGACACACCCACCTTTAACCATGGTTCTATCGTTACTATCATTGTTTATACCACCATATCAAAATCACTGATGTACAAAGTGTGATGAATAAAAAAGTGATTCATGTATGTTTTTATTTCAAATTCTGTATTGCTTGAGGACAAGCAACGTTCAAGTGTGGGGATATTTGATAGTGCTCCAAATGAACATATATTTAGTATCAATATCCCTCCGATATGTAAAGATTTCAGTTGCAATTGTTCCATTTTCATGTAATATTCATTTATATTAAATAAGTGCGAAGACAAAAGGCGAAAACAACGAATTGAAGACGCAAAGGTCCAAAAAGCTCAAAAGTACAAGATACAATTAAAAAGGTTCAATTTATTGATAAGGAACGTCTAAAAATGACAAGAGTACAAGTTACGAAACGCAAAGTACAAAATATCTCAGCGTACGCAAGGACGTTCGAAAATTCGAAACCGGTACATGAACCAACTCTCAACGCTCGACGCAACGGAAAAAAAATTACGAGTCTACTATGTATATAAATATAATATAATATATAAATAATTATAAAAATTATTTATATATTATATATATTTAAATAAAAACCGTCGGCAGCCTTGGATCTTAAACTTGTGGGCTGGTTTTGGAACCTCCGCGACTTGCGGAGCTGGAAGGCCAAAATGGCCGCGACTCGCGGAGCAGTGAATTTCAGTTCTGGCTATAAAAGCTCTCGAGTTCTGCATGTAAAATATATAAAAAAAAAATAATAATAATAATAATACTCCCTAGTATAATATAAATAAATATATATATGTATATATAGTATAGATTAGTGTTATATTAGATTAGTTTGGGTTATGTAAAAGTTATTTTTACGGGTTTTTAAAGTCGGAGCTCTGTCCGTGTAACACTACGCGATAAATAATCAATGTAAGCTATGTTCTCCTTTTTAAATTAATGTCTCGTAGCTAAGTTATTATTATGCTTATTTAATCCGAAGTAATCATGATGTTGGGCTAATTACTAAAATTGGGTAATTGGGCTTTGTACCATAATTGGGGTTTGGACAAAAGAACGACACTTGTGGAAATTAGACTATGGGCTATTAATGGGCTTTATATTTGTTTAACTAAATGATAGTTTGTTAATGTTAATATAAAGATTTACAATTGGGCGTCCCTATAAATTACCATATACACTCGATCGGACACGATGGGCGGGGTATTTATATGTACGAATAATCGTTCATTTAACCGGACACGGGAATGGATTAATAGCCACTAGAATAATTAAAACAGGGGTGAAATTACATTCAAGGGTAATTGGTGTAATTGCTAACAAAGTAGTAAAACCTTGGTTTACACGCAGTTGATAACCTGGTGTATTCATTAAACAAAGTATTAAAACCTTGTTACAATTCGAATCCCCAATTAGTTGGAATATTTAACTTCGGGTATAATAATAATTTGACGAGGGCACTCGCATTTTATATTTATGACCGATGGACTGTTATGGACAAAAACCAGACGGACATATTAAATAATCCAGAACAAAGGACAATTAACCCATGGGCATAAAACTAAAATCAACACGTCAACCATCATGGTTACGGAAGTTTAAATAAGCATAATATATTTTATTTCATTTTTTCTCGTACTTTTATTTATTGTCATTTTAATTATTGTTATTTATTTTATATTGTTATTTAAATATCGTCATTTACTATACGCTTCACTTAAAATATAAATCGACAAACCGGTCATTAAACGGTAAACCCCCTTTTATATATTATTATATATATTTTGTACAAATATAGTCGTTTAAAAATATAGTGTGCAATAAGCCCGCTCCCTGTGGAACGAACCGGACTTACTAAAAACTATACTACTCTACGATTAGGTACACTGCCTATAGTGTTGTAGCAAGGTTTAGGTATATCCCATTTGTAAATAAATAATTAAAACTTGTGTAATTTATAACGTATTTCGTAGTAAAATATAGTACTATCACGTACCCCTCCGCTACCACATCACGGACTTACTAAAAACTACACTACTGTACGATTAGGTGCACTGCCTATAAGTGTTGTAGTAAGGTTTAGGTATATCCACTCTATAAATAAATAAATAACTTGTGTAAAATTGTATCGTATTTAATAGTATTTCGTTGTAAAAATAAAACTATTTTGTATACACCTCTACGCACATCAAGTATTTTTGGTGCCGCTGCCGGGGAACTAAAACGCCGAAAGTGCAACGCTATAAAAAAAAATTCTTAGTTTGCTTTTGTAAAAATACGTTTTAATTATTAAAAATACAAAAACCATAAAAAGAAAAGAAAAAAAAATTTATATATTTTTAAGAGTTTGTTATATATATAAAATTTCTTTTTGTAAAAGTTTCTTTATTTTTATTTCAGTTTATAAAAATATAAGTTTTATTTAATTTATATAAATGATTTTATATAAATATATAAAACAGAAAAAAAAAATAAGTATAATTATTCAGGCCTGACACTGTAGCAGCCCAAGACTTGAACTGGTTTTCAGATCCATGCGACCGCATGGATTAATAACTAACACCTCATGCGATCGCATGAGGTGATTTGACCAGTATGATATCTAGTCCGACCAGATTAGGGTTTTTAATTAATAATAATTATTAATATTAAAACCCTAAATAGGTTATAATTATTTAATTATTTAGTTTAGTTTGTTTTATTTAGTTTAATTAGTTTTATTAATATATAAAAATTAATAGTTTTATAAAATAAATAATATAAAAATAATATTTTTATAAAAATTGTACTTTTTACAACCTTAAGTTTATTTTTATATTTTGTATCCTTTTATTTATTTTAGCGTAATATTTGTATTTTTCGTTCGTAATTAGTTTTAATTCATAGTTTTTGCCATAGTTATTTTTATTTCTAGTTTTTTAGGCTTTGCCGTAAAATCCCTTAAGTGCTTTTTCTTTAGACTAAGATTTAGGTGCTTTAGAATTTTGCGACGCCGTTTTAATATTATAGTACCCTTTTTAAGTTATTGCGATTTTAGGATATAGAATTTCTTTTAAGCTTTAATATCTTTAGACGTAAGTTTTAATTTTTAGTTTTTAGACTTTTTAGTTTCGACGCGCTACTTTCTTATTTTTAAGTTTCGACGCGCTACGTTCTTTTTATTATTTTTCGACCTTTTATTTTTCGACGTTTTTCGACGCACTCTTTTTCTTTCTTATTTCTCGACGCTCTAGTTTTTAGGACTTAGAATATTTATTATTTCTTCTCTAAAATTTCTTTAAATTTCGACGAAGAATTATTTTAAGTGGTTAAATTGATAGACATCCAAATTTTCTGCTTCGTAGTAATAGTTGGATTTGTTAGTGGCTGAGTTGTGAGCTTCCGATTTAAAGGGTTCTGGCTCCCTGCTGCATCTATTGGCTATTCAAAACGTGGGCAAAAGCAGAAAAGTCTATTAATTTGATAACTTATATAATTTTTATATTTTATAACTAATAGGATATTCAGTGAATGCACCGAGCAAAACGTTCACCACCTTTTGTACGTTCACCACCTGTAACCAGATCAAGACATCTAGCCAATATTGTCGCCGTTGATTTTTCTTTAGAATCGTCATCCAGTCGACCAAGCACTCCAATTCAAATTTCTGATAATCCATTTTTTGAACCCGACCTCATAATTGAGAATCCGGTGGATATTCAGGGACAATTCAGAGATCCTGAACCACTAATCTTTCCTCCGGAACCACCAATCATTCAAACGGAGATTGTCGAGGAACAACCCATTAAATCAGAATCCTATAGTGATTCAGATTCAACAAATTCAATCATGGAGAATCTGGAACCTCTAAGTATGGAAGACCGAATGCGAGCTAAACGCACTGGCCAAGGTTACGCAATTACTCAACCTGACATTAATGCGCCAGATTATGAAATCAAAGGAAAAATCCTACACATGGTAACTAATCAATGCCAATTTAGTGGTGCGCCGAAGGAAGATCCAAACGAACATCTTCGTACATTTAATAGGATCTGTACTCTATTTAAAATAAGAGAAGTGGAGGATGAACAGATATATCTCATGTTATTTCCCTGGACTTTAAAGGGAGAAGCCAAAGATTGGTTAATCGTTACCTGAAGGGGCGATTGATACATGGGACGTTTTAGTTGAAAAATTTCTTAAACAATTCTTTCCGGCATCTAAAGCCGTAAGACTTCAAGGAGAAATTGTTACGTTCACGCAAAAGCCAAATGAAACTCTGTATGAGGTGTGGACAAGATTTGGAAAGTTATTAAGAGGATGTCCGCAACATGGTTTAGACACTTGTCAAATAGTACAAATATTCTACCAAGGATGCGACATCACTACAAGAAAAGACATAGATATAGCAGCTGGTGGTTCC